>NC_138299.1:133923563-134168563 GCF_965601325.2 Salmo salar
ACTGCTCGTCCCTCTGTTTAAATGGCTATATGACGCTCCCATAAACATGAATGCAGCAGGAAGCCAGTTGCTCAACTCCACTCAGTCTACCGTGGAAGTGAAGGAGATGCAGTAGTGACTCATAATGACCTTCTGAAGAAACATTATCTAGACGGTACATTATCTATCAACTGTTGTAAACACTCAGGATGTGGCTGTGGTGTTGTTTTGACGGTAATATAACATGTTTTCTGTACAGGGAGAGAGAAGGATCTGTTGGTCAGAGCATATAGCCCTGTCTCAATGGAGGCCGGGTCAGGAAGTAGTATTTGTGTTATTATTGGTTGTGTGATGTACTGTAACAGTATAAAGAATAAGCTGATAAGGGGTGGCTTGTTTGTCATGTTGATGAGAAGAGAAAAATGGTTTATGCAAGTGGTCCCCGCGGCTGTTGAGTTCTGGATAGCAGATGTTTTTTATTAGAGCTTACTTTACATGAACGCAAATGGCATATCATATATATATATATATATATATATATATATACTGCTCAAAAAAAGAAAGGTAACACTAAAATAACACATCCTAGATCTGAATGAAAGAAATAATCTTATTAAATACTTTTTTCTTTACAGAGTTGAATGTGCTGACAACAAAATCACACAAATAATCAGTGGAAATCCAATTTATCAACCCATGGAGGTCTGGATTTGGAGTCACACTCAAAATTAAAGTGGAAAACCACACTACAGGCTGATCCAACTTTGATGTAATGTCCTTAAAACAAGTCAAAATGAGGCTCAGTAGTGTGTGTGGCCTCCACGTGCCTGTATGACCTCCCTACAACGCCTGGGCATGCTCCTGATGAGGTGGCGGATGGTCTCCTGAGGGATCTCCTCCCAGACCTGGACTAAAGCATCCGCCAACTCCTGGACAGTCTGTGGTGCAACGTGGCGTTGGTGGATGGAGCGAGACATGATGTCCCAGATGTGCTCAATTGGACTCAGGTCTGGGGAACGGGCGGGCCAGTCCATAGCATCAATGCCTTCCTCTTGCAGGAACTGCTGACACACTCCAGCCACATGAGGTCTAGCATTGTCTTGCATTAGGAGGAACCCAGGGCCAACCGCACCAGCATATGGTCTCACAAGGGGTCTGAGGATCTCATCTCGGTACCTAATGGCAGTCAGGCTACCTCTGGCGAGCACATGGAGGGCTGTGCGGCCCCCCAAAGAAATGCCACCCCACACCATGACTGACCCACCGCCAAACGGGTCATGCTGGAGGATGCTGCAGGCAGCAGAACGTTCTCCACGGCGTCTCCAGACTCTGTCACGTCTGTCACGTGCTCTGTGTGAACCTGCTTTCATCTGTGAAGAGCACAGGGCGCCAGTGGCGAATTTGCCAATCTTGGTGTTCTCTGGCAAATGCCAAACGTCCTGCACGGTGTTGGGCTGTAAGCACAACCCCCACCTGTGGACGTCGGGCCCTCATACCACCCTCATGGAGTCTGTTTCTGACCGTTTGAGCAGACACATGCACATTTGTGGCCTGCTGGAGGTCATTTTGCAGGGCTCTGGCAGTGCTTCTCCTGCTCCTCCTTGCACAAAGGCGGAGGTAGCGGTCCTGCTGCTGGGTTGTTGCCCTCCTACGGCCTCCTCCACGTCTCCTGATGTACTGGCCTGTCTCCTGGTAGCGCCTCCATGCTCTGGACACTACGCTGACAGACACAACAAACCTTCTTGCCACAGCTCGCATTGAAGTCCCATCCTGGATGAGCTGCACTACCTGAGCCACTTGTGTGGGTTGTAGACTCCGTCTCATGCTACCACTAGAGTGAAAGCACCGCCAGCATTCAAAAGTGACCAAAACATCAGCCAGGAAGCATAGGAACTGAGAAGTGGTCTGTGGTCCCCACCTGCAGAACCACTCCTTTATTGGGGGTGTCTTGCTAATTGCCTGTAATTTCCACCTGTTGTCTATTCCATTTGCACAACAGCATGTGACATTTATTGTCAATCAGTGTTGCTTCCTAAGTGGACAGTTTGATTTCACAGAAGTGTGATTGACTTGGAGTTACATTGTGTTGTTTAAGTGTTCCCTTTATTTTTTTGAGCAGTGTATTATGAAGGGGTAAACTCTGTGTACACATTGATGACCGATGATATTTGGAATAGTCTCCAGCCAAGAGTGAAAATGTGGATATTACTGGCTCTATTGAAGAACTTGTGTGGAACATGAAACTTCAGTTTAAAGTGATTATTATAATGAAATTGCAGAATGAAAGCAAGCTCTCTGAAGTATTTCATTGTCCTATTTATGTGTGTGTGTGTGTGTGTGTGTGTGTGTGTGTTTTGAACTGTACTGAGCCCTCTTCCTCTGTCTTACAGACGTTAAAGCGCAAGGAGAAGGAGTATGAGCATGAGATGGAGAGACTGGCGCGGGAGAAGATCGCTACTCAGCAGCGATTGGCTGAGCTGAAGAACGAGCTGAGCCAATGGATGAACGTCATGGAGATCGACCGTGTTCTCAGACAGACATTTCAGCCAGACGACGACCAGGCTTCTACCTCTACTGCCTCAGGTACGCTCAATCAGTCAAGTTCATTTAGAAAGCCGTTTATAAATAAATAATGACACTAAACGGTTGTCACCAAGTACTTTACAGTAATCATACTTGTAACGTGTACCTGGGTCTTTCACAGCTGTTGATAATTCATTGATGATAATCTGCCTTTTTTTTTCTTCTTCATGTCATTACATGAAACCTCTTGGATGTAAAGTCCCCTGTTTTGGAAACCTGTGTGGGTCTGGTACCGGGTCCTACCGACATCTTCGCTTATAAATCCATCTATGGATGCATTGAGCGGTAGCCTTGACTCTCACGGACACAGGACTATCTATTTTTTGCCTGTGTGAAGCAGGATGTGATATCTGACACCACTTGAAGCTGGGATGTCCCACCTACTGTTTCATTCGCTCTTCCAACTGTCCATCAACTCCTGGCGGAACCCCGTGCCACAGCCACTAACAATGTATATTCCTGGAATCCATACATTATAGCACAGCAGGAGAGTGGTTTGTCCCTGTAGCACATTCCAAGATCGATTTATAGCCAGTAATCCAAAATAGTTCATAGATTTTAAACTAAATTATTTCTGTTTGTTGTAGACGGACAAGATTAATATGAGCTGAAAGGCGTGTTCCTGACGAGTTCAGGAAGCTAAGCTAGAGGTCTGTGAAGTTCACAGGGATGGGGGCGGACCTTTTGATCGAGAGACCTTTAGAAAATATTTTCTCTCAGACTGAACATAGACATATGTATTTTACAGTTATAAGGTGAAGTCCTATAGTTTGTAATTTGATTATACTATATTTAGAAAGCATGTCATTTCAAGCCTTATTCATAGTTTTGTTGAATAGGAAATAAATAACATATTTCATAATTGTATCATTTGTACTCTGTGCTTGACCTTGTGTCCTCAAGTGACTACACCTCAGCAATTTATAACATATTTTACCAGAAAGGTGAGATATGAACCTTTCTTGGCGTATGCAGCATTAGTTGTTTATGACCCTCATGATAAATAATAACTTTTGGGGATTACATTGTTACATTTACCTGATTTAAGATCTAAGGGGATCATAGCTATATTTAAAACATATGCTTAACCCTTTATCATGGTTGGTGTCTTGACTGATTTGTCCAAAATCGTGTGACATAAAACATTACAACCCCTGTCTGCCATTTTATACACCACTCATTATCATATATTAAGCATTAATCAGTTAAATTAGACATTGAACTTGAGTCCTGGATTTAACTGACAGTTTATTTTTTTGTATTGAGATCTCAGAAATGCAGTAACTACATGACATTTCCTTATGTTACGGGGTGAAAACACTTTTCACGGGCACAAATCCAAAATAACGTATGCGTTGCAAAATGTAATGCTTCTAACTGGAAGAGTCCCCTCACCTTGATTCTATCATTAACGTGGTTCTTCAATAATTACGCATAATACTTGTTGGATGTGAATTTGGTGTCCAGCTGATTTCTTACTCTGATATTGTCACACATCTGATCTGGGAAGGAATTTTCCAAAAGACAGTCGAGTGATTAACAGCTTTTGTGATGGTGCGTGCAGTGCAACAGCCGAAGTAAAGGTGATGAATGTCCAGAATATTTCTGTCTCATGCGATATGCCGGTGAAGACCGTTGTGCCTGGATCCACATTGGATCTAATATCCCTAGCGAATTGATGTCGATCGTTTGTCTGATTTACAGCAAGGTCCCGTTAGATTTAAAAGCGAAAGCATCAAGGTAATGAGTTTTTTTGTGCCTGGGATTAGACAGTCTACTCTGCGCAATTGTGTAGGATGGCCTATTGTGCAACACCCAACACTATTCCTATGAATTATTCTGGATATAATGATGACAAATTACATAGCCTAGTGGGCTTATTCATAATTTGATCTGGTAATGAAATGACATACGTTTTCATTTTCTATGTTAAACCTGCAGTTTTAAACAATACAAGGGGCTTGAAGTAGACTACATGAACTTGGCTTTCCATACAAATCCTTCCATTAAAAACACGTCAGATTTAATTCTATCGCTATTCATGGTTTTGCATCGGCCACATTGGATGCATGGCGATTTAATTTTTTTTTTTAAATAATTATGTAACCAATCTATTAAGACAGGTAATGTCTGCAATTCTCACATACTGTATTTTTGAATGTAATAATATCAAGGCCTAAAAATGCATTATTGGTAATGGCTTACTTTATGCATGGGGAGGGGTTCTATATTAGGCACTATATGTACATTTTATATAAATTGTATAACATTGAGGTCCTTGACAATTAGTGCTTGGAAAAAGTCCCTGAAAGTCTGACTTTAACTTGCTAATGAACCCTGCTTAAAGGATGTATAGTCCTGTTGTATTGTTGGAGTTATGGGCCAATTTGCATATTCACTTTCATTCCTCTAAGTACACATGTGGAACTTCATGAAAATCATTTTTGTTTCAAACCATTTAGAATTTGTTTCCCCCCAATGTCACCCATTGGCCCCATTATTTATAGTAAGACCCATCTACACTTGTTCCTGCACAGTGTTATAAGAATGTACAAAGCGATGAAATCTGAGATGTTATTTGCTTTTACAATCAAGGGTAAAGTTATTAACATGAGTGTTCTTTCTATCTGTGTCACAGAGGGTGAAGACATCATGGATGAGGAGAATGTTCCGACAGCCTTACCCACCATGCCTCAACAAGCCATACAGCCTGAGTTGTGCAAGACTGTGACTCCCATAACCCCCACCACCTCCAACCTCACCCAACACATCTCCAGCCAACACAAGGCCCAAATGTACCCCCAGCTTCACCCACACCTGCTGTCAGCCCTGCCTGTCTCAGCTACGTTCTCCACCCCAACATCCAGCATCATCACCACCACCCCTATCCAGGCCCTCCTATCGGCCCACACACACATCGTAACCTCCCCTAGCACCCTCTTCCCGGCCCACACACACATGGTGACCACCCCCGCTCACACACACATGGTAAAGGCCCCCAGCCTGCAGCCCACGGTCATCGCCCATGGCTCGGCTTCCCACGCCTCCGTCATCCAGGCCGTCAACCACGTCATCCAGGCCCAGACTTCATCTGGAGGAGCCAAGCACCTCACCCACCTAGCCCCCTCCTCCTCAGCCCCTATGCAGCTGGCCCCAGGGCACCACCACCACCAGCCCATCGGACACATCACCGTCCACCCTGTTACCCACCTGGGCCAGCACCATTTACCCACCATCTACCCCCAACCCGTGGCTATCACCCATACCCTCAATGGTACTGCCCCCAACCAGGGTACAACCACCATCATGGGAAAGCAGATGGGAGTTGGTGCCCAGGTGGTGGCACATCACCCACAGCTGCTGAACCCTGTAACTATGGTGACCATGCCCTCATTCCCCGTCAGCACTTTGAAGCTAGCCTGATTTCTGAACCAGGCCAGAGCCACCCTGAAGCTAGCCTGAGAACCAAGTACATGAACAGGCCACACCCACCCTGAGGTGGCCAGAGTCAGGCTGAAGTCGGAGACAGACCTGGACACCATCTGCCCTAGAGCAGACCAGCCGGACAGGAGCCAGCCCAAGGCAGGCCCAGAGCGAGGCAGGCACCAGGACTACTGTACTGACAAACAAACGTAAAAGTCTTCATACTGAACGCAAGACGCCGTTCTCATATTCACTGATGAATCACAAACTGCATTATTAACTAACCGGAGGCAGTACAGCTGTCTATAAGGAGTAACTCAGAACATTCCAAAAAGAAACTATAAAAAACATAAAGATCTTTATAATGGTTGAGGTAAAAGAGACTGTTGGGCTGAGTACGACTGCCTAGAGGATCATCTTGATGCTGTGTGATTTCCTACAGGATGCAGTGGAGAGAATCACATATATACATTTTGTCTGGCCCTCTGTGTTCATACCTGCAGAACAGCAGCGAATAGGGAGTCAACCAATGTTGAAGGCAGTCAGACCTGCATATTTTCACTCAAGATCGGTTTTATATTTCTGCTACATGTATTCCACAGCCAAGAGTATTTAAAAACCACACTACAAATGACTGAGGGTGCCACTATCAAGCACCAAGGTATTCGATTTTTACAGAAGTCCACCACTAATGCCAGGGCATACATCTACAAATCATCTGATCTAGGATCTGTCCATATAATCTTATTATGATTTAAAAGGCTAAACTGATTCTAGACAAGCACTCCTACTCTGAGGCGCTTTGTGGATACGGGCCCTGATGTGTCCGTTCAGAAGGCAAAGCATCCAATTTCAGATGGGCTGAATCGGGGTCAGGGAGACAGGCAGTGTGTGATTGGTGGGTGTTGTTGGCGTGTCAGCTCTAACAACTAAGCACCATAAAGGAGCACATTGAGAATATGATTGCAGGGACCTCCCCCTCTACCCAGGCACATGGCTGTGGAGTGAAACCTAAAACATGGCCTGGCCTCGCCATACCATGTGCTTCCCTACTGCAGTACTGTCATATGGCTGCATGCTCCACAGACTCCCCCTGCTGGTAAAAACAAAAACTGCATGTAAAACAGACAATGGTCATTGAGCAGACTATTTTGTAATAACATGTATTCAGTGGATGTGGCCCAAGCAGGAATCCAACCCAAATGTCAGCATTCCCACCATGCACATATGAATCACGTGATGTAAAACTGACAATACTCAGTGACTACACATTGACTCATTAGTTTACTAATAGCAGAGCAGGAACCAGCATAGCAGGCACAAGCACTGCAAATTGTTCCAGGAGTATATATATCTGTATGTGTAATATAGTGAGGAATGTCTTGTTTGATTGTGTTGCAGCAGTGAACTTGTTAAAACAAAGGCCTTTGGCAGTGTCATGGTAGAGCATTTAAGTGAATGAGGCAGTTTGGGGTTAAACGACATGGTAGGGCAGTCATCTACGAAGCGCTGACATCTTATCCTCTTTCTCCACCAACCATATCTGGTATCCCTGGTCATCAGGCTGCCTGGTCATCATTTATCTAGATTCTCATGTTTGCCTTCCACTACACTTATGACGACCAGTGTAGCTGAGATTAAACTTAACTTCTAGCACTTTGATCTGCTACTTAACCACAATTAAACTGGTTTACAAATTTACATTAGTCTCTTGGTGTTTTTGCAAGTGGTGTCCCTCTTCACTTAATCTGAATATCTTTGTGTGTTTGTGAAAGGAACAGTGGACATGGTAGGAGTCTTCATATTATGCTCTGATCAAATATATTAAAACAGTTTTTGAATGGATTGTGTGTATAAGATTTCAGTTGCCTGTTTTTGCATGTAGATTGATTTGGGTTCATAGATTTTTATGCTAGCTGTTTTCTGGGTTAAGTACAGTACTGTAGCAGTGGTTCTCAGACTTCTTTCCACATTGTTGTCCCTTTTGGAAAGTTCTATATTGCCTGCACATTTTGGGTTGCATATAGATAAAAAGAGAAAATATTAATGCTTAAGATACTTAAATCTTATTCACATTTATAAAAACGTCTTGTGGTAGGCTCAATCAGCAACACTGTCGAAATACAAAGAGTAGTAGAAAATGTCAGATGCAGATTGTTTTATTACAATTCATTGAATCCTTTCTCTTCCACAATGACTTCATAAAGGCCCGGGTTCAATACGAGCACGCTTTGTCCAAAATGCAAGTTCCCTCGTTAGCAGAGCCCATATGTCGGCTTAATTGGTGCATTGTCCAAATTGGATTGAATCCCAGCTAAAGTTATTTATTAGATAAATATTCCCTAAAAGTAGTATGACAAAAAATGGGGGGGGAAAACATTTTCTACCCTTGCAATTTTGGACTGGGTCTCTAGGTGAATCTAAGCTTTGATGGCCAGGAGGAGGATAAACAAGCAAGTAAATAAATATAATTAATGTTGCTTACAAAGAGAAATACATCTGAAATAATATTTTATTCTCATTGAAACCAATTTTTCTGGCATATTCATACAAATCTAAAACATGTATCTTTATATCACTCATGACTTGTTCCTTGTGAATGACCTCATATTTGCACCTGAGGAAAATAAATACAGAACTATTCATCTTAACAAAAATTGTTTAAAGCCAAAATTCTTGTGGGGAAACGTGGGAGTGGAAAATACCTAAATGATAAGTAATTACATCATTTCTTGCTTTGACTGCACTATAACAAAACCATCCACTCAAACATATCTACTTAATGTACTTCAAGTGTACGTGCATACTTCCTGTCCACAATCAACATCAAGTCTAAGGAGTATATCAACCCATGAATGAAGGCTTGCTATGTCAGACATCTATAACATACGAGGCGATCCGGTCATTCTCTAACCCCTGACATCCGGCAGAATAAGGGCCTTATCCTGTCTGCTTGGTCCCCAGGCCAGCGTCTCTTGGCTGGCACATAAGTAGCTCAAGCCTGCTCTTTTCTCCTTTTGGGTGAGTTCAGTAAAACAAATTAAAAATTCTACGGGGAGTTACTGCCTGAACTTGTCCATTCGGGCCGGGATTCAGTCCGATCTCGGGTTTTAAAGGCAATGTTCCCCACGTTCGCGGAGATCCTATCACGTAAATGTGCATGTCAGCTCAATCTGAAATTGCCTTTAAAAGTCAATGTCTATAATCGGATTGAATCCCGGTCTAAGAACACACATTTTGGTTTTCGCTGCGAAAAGTTTGAACACGTCCCTGGAGAGCTGCAAGTCAACAATATTCCAGCAAACTCTCAATCTATCATTACAGATATCAGAACAGTAAGTAGTGGGTTTCCTTTTCAGTAAAATACAAGAATGAACAACCCATGTTTAAGCATGCTGGAACTGGAAACGAAGGAAACTAATTAGCCCTATTAACATACATCTGTCCAAAAACACAACAGTACTTCAGTAACATTTGTCATTCATTCCACAAGGAATTTCTCGCTATTCTGTGTAGCAATGCAAATAAAATAATTACAAGTGACAGATGCAATCCTGTAATTGTAGTAAAAAAAAGATTTACATTTGATATGTATGCCCATCTACAGTATTGACCTTTTAAAAATGCTCATGGGGAAAAATTGTGCATGACAAAAAAAATACAAATCTGGCAGGCCAACCTCCCTCAAAATATACCTTGTCTAGGTTGGTTAAGACCACACATCTAAACTTGTTACAATATAAACTTTCAAACACCTAGCAGAGGGACAGGACAACACATGCTCTACAGTCTACCCCTTTGTCAGGGGTTAGAGTTCACTAAGGAGAAACATCAAGGAACATTAGCCACAAACTGGAAGGCAAAAAGTTATCTTTTGACAAGACCACATATAAACTATGGGTGGAAGGCAGGCAGGGAGGACCCGGCCGTAACCCTGTAAGGACAAGCAGGTGGTTAGGTCTGTGCTGTGCGGACCGGCGTTGTGCTCTAGCAATGGCACCTGACAGGGGTGCCCGTTGTTACCGTTAGAGTTTCCACAACAGGTGTGGAGACGCAAGGCTTCCATGTTGTTAGAAGAAGAAAGTTCTCACCATGCCACCTCCTGTCTGAATGCCTCATGCCTGGTCTTGGATCAGTCTCTGATAGTGAGGGTTATTGACTAAATGAGGAGTGGTGGCTGTTGGGGTTGGATGAGCTGGAGTAGACAATGTTTGTGGACTAGAGTAAGAGTGGTACCCACCCTAGTAGTGGAAAGAAGGCGCCTATATTTACAGAGGGACAGGGTTTCTAGTAGTAGCCTTGGTTAATAGGCCTCCTTTTGCGTGTGCATCTGTTCCTGGATCTTTGTGAGCATCTCTTGCATTCGCCGCAACTGTAGAGAGAAGAGAGGCCACTGTCAGTCAAACACCCTCAACATGCAGCAATACAAACCAAACACCAGAATGAAGTGGGGACTGGGGAGATGCTCACAGGCTTTAGAACCTCATACCAACTTATTACTTCCATGTGAGTGTACCAATAACCAAGCCATACCAATCACAACAAAGCCAGCTATGTGACAACAGATCAATATGATTCCCCATACCAGTCTACTCTCACCAGACTATCAGATTGTTAAGTCATATTGATGGATTCCTATAATGCGAAACACTACTTCTGCATTTGCACAGATCTCACCGTCTCAGAACACTAGAAATGCTGAAGTAGTGATTGCCAACATTTCATGACTGCAATGTAGGTGGCCTGGAACGCAACCATTACTTTCACATGACTGCACCAATAACCAAGCCCTATCCAATCACAACCAAGCCAAAAGTGCTGACAGACAACCGATCGATACAATTTGCCACCCCAGTCTATTCTGTCTTCAGACCATGTGACCTGATGATGGATGCGTGTGTTCATTCATGTATACAGTCCAGGTGGCCTGGAACACGCCCATTACTTCTACGTCACTGCACCAATGACCAAGCCCTATCCAATGACCATCAAGCCAGTGGAGAACAACTGATTGATCCGATTTGCCACCCCATTCGCTCTGTCTGGAGACCACGTAAACGAGCCTGGTGACTGTGTGTGACTGTGTGTTCAGTCAAGTACACACATTCATTTTGGTAATTACTACATGTAAAGCCTGTTAATTCAATACTGTGATATGCAGTAGGAGTGAGAAAGATATGGTGCTTGCAGACACGCATTTGCCCTGTTTAGCATCCCCCCCCCCCCCCAATCCCACACACATCAAAATAGGATGAAATTATGGCGACAGTTTTGTATTCACAACGTTTTAATAATGGAAAGGGTTACATACCAAAAACTAGGAAAAAACTGAAAATAATGTATTAGTTTTTAATGGCTCAAGTCATTCAGGGGGGAATCTACCTTGATTTTTGCGTAAATGATGCACTGATATCAATAAAAGAGCTGTGCCAAAACTCAAGTTGCGCACATGGGTCACAGGGTATCATAATCTCAGGTTAGGTCATTTTTGTTGAG
This sequence comes from Salmo salar, assembly GCF_965601325.2. Classification (NCBI taxonomy): domain Eukaryota; kingdom Metazoa; phylum Chordata; class Actinopteri; order Salmoniformes; family Salmonidae; genus Salmo; species Salmo salar. Next base: position 133,935,045 of record NC_138299.1, read on the forward strand.
GTAGTGTTAACCTTAAAGAACTTCATCAGCTTTTAATCATAAAATAAATAAATAAATAATTAGATGAAATTGACACCATGGTGCTTTCGGACAGGGACAAACTGAAACAGTGAGAAAAGAACCAGGGCTTCTTTCCATCTACACCACTACTCTACCCAGGCAATGCGACCTGGCATATTATATTCTACAGCCAGACCTGGGTTCAAATACTATTTGAATATAAAACATTATTTGTACCCAGATCTAGTCTAGTCTTCTCCTACAGTTCATGTGTATCCCAGGGCTGGGTGCTGTTGTAGGGGCCGACTGTCACCCCTAACCCCTTACCCTTCCTCAAACCAGACCACCATCATCCCACCTGACCGGGGTCTTCAGGGGCACCTGCATGTATGGATGGAATGTATATACTGTATGACTGACAGCCTGGAGGACTCAGGAGGCCTCAGGTTCAGACCCTGGGTCTAGGCCCGGGTCAGAGTGGGGTTCTAGAGTTGGGTCTGAGTGCTCATCGTGCTCTGAGTGTCGTGGTACCTCTTCGTCTTTCTCTCGGATTAGCTTCTCCGTCTCTGTGTCTGTGGTACTTGGTATCACAGGGATCGGGAAGTCTGTGCCGCTCTCCCTGGTTAGTTTACTACAGGAGTGAAGAAAGACAATATGCTTAACAGTATGTTGTTAGAGTTTGTGACTTTATGTTAGTGTGAATTGTACTTGAGCTACATTATGTTTGTATAGGAGTAACAATACGTGCAGCATTAAGATACCTGATCGAAGCTATAAACAACATATGAGTGACAGTGTATGAGCGCGCGCGTGTGTGTGTGTGTGTGTGTGTGTGTGTGTGTGTGTGTGCGTGTGTGTGTGTGTCCGTACTTGCGGTTGCGTTCCTTCACCACCATGCGGGTCATGCTCTGAATGCAGTGAGCCCTGTAGTTCTCATAGTGGGTCTCCCGTGTCACATCCTTCAGGTCCTGCATGTGTGTCCTCACCAACATGTTCCTCAGCTTCACAAAGTCACAGTGCGCCGAGTTCTCCACTGTCAAGAGTAACAGAGAGTGTTAGGTTAGGGCAGTGTTTCCCTAAACCTTGCATGCCCACATCCCGGTTCAACCCTAACCCTAGTCTTCAACCACTACCCTAACCATTACCCTAACCCTAGTCTACAACCACTACCCTAACCCTAGGTCTTCAACCACTACCCTAACCATTACCCTAACCCTAGTCTACAACCACTACCCTAACCATTACCCTAACACTAGTCTACAACCACTACCGTAACCCTAGGTCTTCAACCACTACCCTAACCCTAGTCTTCAACCACTACCCTAGTCTTCAACCATTACCCTAACCCTAGTCTACAACCACTACCCTAGTCTTCAACCACTACCCTAACCATTACCCTAACCCTAGTCTACAACCACTACCCTAGTCTTCAACCACTACCCTAATCCTAGTCTTCAACCACTACCCTAACCCTAGCCTACAACCACTACCCTAACCCTAGCCTACAACCACTACCCTAACCATTACCCTAACACTAGTCTACAACCACTACCCTAACCATTACCCTAACACTAGTCTACAACCACTACCCTAACCCTAGGTCTTCAAACACTACCCTAATCTACAACCACTACCCTAACCCTAGGTCTACAACCACTACCCTAGTCTTCAACCACTACCCTAACCATTACCCTAACACTAGTCTACAACCACTACCCTAACCCTAGTCTTCAACCACTACCCTAACCATTACCCTAACCCTAGTCTACAACCACTACCCTAACCATTACCCTAACCCTAGTCTACAACCACTACCCTAGTCTTCAACCACTACCCTAACCATTACCCTAACCCTAGTCTACAACCACTACCCTAACCCTAGTCTTCAACCACTACCCTAACCCTAGTCTTCAACCACTACCCTAACCCTAGTCTTCAACCACTACCCTAACCATTACCCTAACCCTAGTCTACAACCACTACCCTAGTCTTCAACCACTACCCTAACCATTACCCTAACCCTAGTCTTCAACCACTACCCTAACCCTAGTCTTCAACCACTACCCTAACCCTAGTCTTCAACCACTACCCTAGTCTTCAACCACTAGTCTACAACCACTACCCTAACACTAGTCTACAACCACTACCCTAACCCTAGTCTTCAACCACTACCCTAACCCTAGTCTTCAACCACTACCCTAACCCTAGTCTTCAACCACTACCCTAACCATTACCCTAACCCTAGTCTACAACCACTACCCTAGTCTTCAACCACTACCTTAACCATTACCCTAACCCTAGTCTTCAACCACTACCCTAACCCTAGTCTTCAACCACTACCCTAACCATTACCCTAACCCTAGTCTTCAACCACTACCCTAACCCTAGTCTTCAACCACTACCCTAACCCTAGTCTTCAACCACTACCCTAACCCTAGTCTTCAACCACTACCCTAACCCTAGTCTTCAACCACTACCCTAACCCTAGTCTTCAACCACTACCCTAACCATTACCCTAACCCTAGTCTACAACCACTACCCTAACCACAACCCTAGTCTACAACCACTACCCTAACCCTAGTCTACAACCACTACCCTAACCCTAGTCTACAACCACTACCCTAGTCTTCAACCACTACCCTAACCATTACCCTAACCCTAGTCTTCAACCACTACCCTAACCATTACCCTAACCCTAGTCTACAACCACTACCCTAACCACAACCCTAGTCTACAACCACTACCCTAACCACAACCACTACCCTAACCACAACCACTACCCTAACCACAACCCAAACCACAACCCAAACCACAACCCTAACCCTAGCTTCATGTCCACATCCCAGTTCAACCCTAACATAAGACCCCGACACACAATAACTAACAGGGTTACCTTCCACGATGCCCCAGGGATAAAGACGACCCCGGACCCTCTTGCCTTTGGCCTCCACCACCGTGTTGCTGCCGATCACCGCAAACGGTATACTGTCCTGGAGGAGGGAGACAGAGCAAGAGAGGTGAATATGAATAAAGTACAAAGCGGGAGGAATATATATCTGTGGTTATGATGAGGTAATGCAGTCAGTGGAAAACGCTGCATTGCAGATCTACCCATTTCTCTCTCTCCCCCCCTACTTGGAATGGACAGAGCACACTGTCAGGGCACATGAGGTCACAGCCACAGCTCTATGAGGGGGAGAGACTGAGACACCATTTATCTACCAAAATGACATTCTGGCCTGTCCTGGCTGCACAGCTACAGCCTGCCCTCTAATGCATGGGTGCACAGAGATGAACAGAATTCACAAACAGATGACTTTAAGGCTGTGTGCTCAATAATAACATGGTTACGGACATCATCTGTAATCTGGGTTTCCTAACCCAGCATTCCTGTATTGCAGACAGGTTGTTTATGATGACTAGTGTCCTTTAGGTTGCCATACTTCCTCAACTAGTGATATGAGGTTGCCATACTTCCTCAACTAGTGATATGAGGTTTGGATAAATGTGGTTCACCTTGAGTTCCTGATCCTGCTGTTTGAAGTCCTCATCCTCATCAGAGTCACAGTCTGGGAACTGGTAGATCTTAATCCCATACTGCTGGATCTCCTCTCGGATCTACAGGAAGATGGAGGGAGGGAGGGACAGAGAGAAGAGGAGGAGAACATTCAACTGTTTCAAATCCTGTGATTGAGGATGGACAAAAGAACAAGGAGCAAAAACAAATCCATCAAAACAGTCACCTGGAAATAAAAATATGTTTCAGAAATTTGCTGAAACCAATGTCCCCTGTCCATTTCTTATTTGTACAGAGCCATGGTATTCAGACAAGCAGACACAGATAGAAAAGCCAGTTAGTGGCTTGCCTTGAATTTCTTTTTCTTGACCTCGGTGGGTGTGAGTGTATCTGCCTTGGCCAGGATGGGCACAATGTTGACCTTCTCATGAAGGGCCTTCATAAACTCCACATCCAGAGGCCTCAGACTGAGACAGATACAAGACAACAAGATATGACATACATTTTTAGTAATTTAGCAGACTAAATGACCAGAGCAACTTAGAATTAGGGACAACAAGTCAACACTGAGAAAACAACCAAAACACACTGTACATGTGGAAACATGGGCATAGACAACACTGACAAAATTTGGATATGGTTAAGAGATAATTACGGTAATCCAAATGAAGGTAATCCTCATAAACCATATTTTCAAGGATTGTAGTAGTATCTAATATTGGTCAGCAGAGGGAGTTGTTTCCTTATTACAGGTTTGCAGCAGTGCTTAAGCGCTAATGACTGTGCTCAAGATTTTTCCTTTCAGTGAACACAGCGGAGTAAAACAGACAGTAAGCTCAGAAAAAAGTACTGCATCAGCATTTACACCGACGATTGGAGAGAAAGTTTAGTACTGCAGCATCTGCCCCTCAAATTGGATAGAACGTTTAGCACTGCACCAGATGCAGATTTCCCTGGAGGCAGCAGAGCAGAGTGGTTCTAGAATCCACGGAAACCCAATGCATTTAGAATGCATGGAACATGGTGCAAACCAACATGGTGCATAGTGGAAACCCTCTCGGTGGTACTCAAGGAAGGAAGGTAGAAGGGGAAAGGAAACAATTCTAAGAGTATTGAGACACAACCAATATGTCTAGCTCAATAGAAGGACTCCATTTAAAGAGTATTGAGACAGAGACAACATGTCGTAGCTGACGCACCCGTGTCCGAAGGGAGAGATGAAGTAGAGGCAGCAGTGGACTCTGTTATCTTGGATGTTCTTCCTGTTCAGTCCACTCTCGTCCCTGAAGTACTGCTCAAACTGCTGGTCGATGTAGTCCGCCACTGACTTCCAGCTAGGGCGGTGGGGGAGACACAGAGACACACCAGCACTGAGGCAATACTGCAGATACAGCCACCCTACAACTAACCATACCAACCCTAACCCACTGACTTCCAGCTAGGGCAGAGACATCAGCACTGAGGCAATGCAGACAGTCATTCCCCTAACGTATACTGAGCTATACTGCAACTGTACCTCAAACTGCTTCATGCAACAATACAAAGCCTAATTGCAATAAAAGTTTGACGACTGTATTGAAGACTGCCGCGTATATCCAAAGGTTAAGATCAACTCAATACCTCGAACTTACTCAGCTCTGCCTTAGGATCATAATAGGAGTTGAGTTGTTTCGTGTTTTCCTGACACCAAAGAAGAGTCCTATGAAGGAAGGATGTTTGACATATACCATTCAGTGTTATTGACAGCGTCTCCAAAGCCAGGTGTGTCTACAATGGTGAGCTTCAGCTTGACGCCCTTCTCCTCAATGTCCACTGTGTGTTTAGTGATCTCCACTGTCTGAGTGATCCGCTCTGGGGTTAAAACACACAAGTCCTCAGCAGCTGGCCATTTATATCATTCATTCATTTATTCAGAAGAAGATGAGACACCTAAATGGCTACCTTACCCTCAGCGTTGAGTAGCTTCCTGTCCTTGTAGAGGTCTGTGAGGAAGAGGCTGTTGACCAGGGTGGACTTGCCCAGACCAGACTCCCCTGCTACCATCAGGGTGAAGTCAAAGCCCTTCTTGACAGACTTACGGTGCACCTGGTTTGGCAGCGTTGCAAAGCCCACATAGTCCTTGTCTTGGTCCTGTGAAAGCAAGAGAAACACAGACGCCTATTTAAACACATCGCTCAATTCTGGTGGCGGCACATTTGCGAGTTACAGTAATCATTCTCAATAAAAAGGTAACTCCTACCACACATAAATACATGTCTTCAAACCCAAAGCCATTTCAACAGATGTAGGGTATTGAATGAAGCCATTGTCAACACACCAGAACACACTACCATCTTTGACCAACATCAGTTTCAAAGCGAAAGCCACAAACTGAGTAATCTGCCAGACACACAACCAAAGTTTCCAAGTAAACATCACTGGAAATGGCCTGAACCTGCTGCTAGTGCTCCTCTGCGGCTAAAGCACAGCCTCTTTGGACTGGACAGGTGATAACCCAACCCACATTTCCCATAGTGTTGCCTCTGGTCTCTACACCCGAAACGGTCCCCCTGGCCTGAAGTTTACCTCTGGAAAGTCGTAGGGGTCAAAGCGTCCCCAGGGGCTCTTGGGCCTGGTGGGACTGAGGGGAGACTGCATGTCATAGTGATCCACCATTCCACATCCACCCAACTGCAGCCTCCCTACGCCCTGGTTGTCTGACTGGGCCCTGCCACCCGCCGTGGGGGGCCGCAAAAAGGTGGGCGTCCCGGGGGTGTCGCCACCCTCCGCCTCCCTGTCCACCGGGTGGGAGTGCTCATGGTCCGGGCTGTGCTCATAGCCACCCAGAGGCGGGTGAGGGTGGTCCCCGCTGTGGTAGGGGTCTTGTTGCATGATGTTCTCCAACTCAGAGTCTTCAGAATCGTCCTTGGAATGGCTTGAGTGCTAAGGGGGAGGGGGCCAGGGAGCGGTGCGGGTGGGAGGGAGAGGTGATGCAGAGAAGAATGGATGGTGGGGAGTAAAGGTTGGAGCAGGAGGAAGGGTTAATATAGATCGGAAGGAAAACAAGGCGCGAAGGTAACAGGGGCAACATAAGGATCAACAGGAAAAAAGAAGAATGGAGAGTGGTTATAGACACTGAATGTTTTAGTGGAGAGAAACCTAAGAAATCATTAAGTGCAAGGTAGGCTTAGTTCTCTAGGGTTTAGAGAAGGTTTACACTAAGAGACTGCGAGGAAAGAAGATATCGACTGACTGAGTCACTAGAGAGACCACCAGAGAAGCTACAAGGTTAACAACGTAAGAGGGGAGGGTAAATATTTGTGCTGATGGGAGGAATGCCGAGGAAGAAGAGATCCCTGATGCCCATCAAACTGATAACAAGCACACCCTCCGATTCTGACGCGAGAGAACACACTCACTCTGTCCAATACAATATAGAGCGCCAAAAATAGAACCTACAGTGTCCTCTGCTCGAGTAGATAACTCATCATTTGAGTATTAGTATTTTATTAGATCCCCATTAGCTGTTGCTGAAGCAGCAGCAGCAGCTACTTCTCCTGGGGTCCAAACAAAACATGACATAATATAGAACATTAATAGACAAGAACAGCTCAAGGACAGAACGACATTGACCTTCCTGAACTTGTAGGAAATGGGAGGATACATCTAGTTTAAAGTGTAGTGCCGTGGCAGCTGGCTGTAAAGATTCTCCCTGCTCAGCAGCTTCAGCCTTGGTATGGTAGACTCTTGAGTCTGGGTGGCACCCTATTCTCTATGTGCCCTGGTCAAAAGTAGTGCACTACATAGGGAATAGGCTGCAATTTGGGACATCACAATTCAAGAGAAGGTACAGTACTGTAGCCACGTGGATGATAAAGAGTGTAGGCAACCGTTTAACAGGTTACACAACAAAATATGATTTGATTGAGTAGAGCTAAAGGAAATTAACCTCTAAATGACTAATGAACCCTCTTAATTACTAGATGACTGCTCAAATGAATTGCTGTGGTATATGGTGTCATACAGCTTCAAACGCAAACAGTCATGAACACGCACCTTCTTATGACATCAACAAGGACTCAAACATGACATCATCTATTCATATGGGTGTGTCACTCAACACATACCGGTAGACAGAGGAAACCTGATAAAAACCTATTGGTGTGAAACATGTCACCTCAAATGTCATTTACACAATGACTGATCAATTTGTGGTGATCAGTAACAGCACTCATTTTCAAATCTACCTAAACCTGTCAATCATAACTACATGTTATTTTATTCCCATCTCTGCCTTTTCCCAAACCACAAGAGTAAACCATCTACCTTACCTGATGACAATACCTACAATTCATGACACCAACAAAGGCAGAGCCTCTGTGTGTAGTTGAAACTGTAAAGGGATATCCCTTCCTGGAGTTCTCAGACTAGAGACTAGTGTTCCATCCCAAATGGCACCCTATTCCCTATGGGCCCTGGTCAAATGCAGTACACTGTATAAAGAATAGGATGCCATTTGAGATGCAGATTGGTGCTCATGTCCTTAGGGCTGATGCTCAAGTTACCTCAGCCATGCATGCCCTTCCTGACCCAGTTTGTGTAAAGAATCCCCAGCCTGCGCCACTATAAATATTACAGTGTATTGAGAAGGCTAAGAGGCTATTTTACATTTACAGTGCAGTCTGGAAGTATTCAGACCCCTTGACTTTTGCACATTTTGTTACATTACAGCCTTATTCTAATAGATTTTTTCAGTCTACACAGAATACCCCACAATGACAAAGCAAAAACTGTTTTTTAGAAATGTAAAATAAATAAAAAACTTCAATATGACATTTGCATAAGTATTCAGACCCTTTACTCAGTACTTTGTTGAAGCACCTTTGGCAGCGATTACAGCCTCAAGTCTTCTTGGGTATGATGCTACAAGCTTGGCACACCTGGATTTGGGGAGTTTCTCCCATTCTTCTCTGCAGATCCTTTCAAGCTCAGTAGGGTTGGATGGAGCGCATCGCCACACAGCTATTTTCAGGTCTCCAGAGATGTTCAATCAGGTTCATGTCTGGGATCTGGCTGGGCCACTCAAGGACATTGAGACTTGTCCCGAAGCCACTCCTGCGTTGTATTGGCTGTGTGTTTAGGGTCATTGTCCTGTTGGAAGGTGAAACTTCGCCCCAGTCTGAGGTCCTGAGAGCTCTGAAGCAGGTTTTCATCAAGGATCTCTCTGTACTTTCTCTGTTCATCTGTCCCTTGATCCTGACTAGTCTCCCAGTCCCTGCTGCTGAAAAACATCCCCACAGCATGATGCTGCCACCTCCATTCTTCACTGTAGGGATGGTACCAGGTTTCCTCCAGACGTGACGTTTGGCATTCAGGCCAAAGAGTTCAATCTTGGTTTCATCAGACCAGAGAATCTTGTTTCTCATGGTCAGAGTCGTTTAGGTGCCTTTTGGCAAACTCCAAGCTGGCTGTCATGTGCCTTTTACTGAGGAGTGGCTTCGGTCTGGCCAACCTACCATGAAGGCCTGATTGGTGGAGTGCTGCAGAGATGGTTGTCCTTCTGGAAGTTTCTCCCATCTCCACAGGGGAACTCTTGAGCTCTGTCAGAGTGACCATTGGTTTCTTGTTCACCTCTGTGACTAAGGCCCTTCTCCCTCGATTGCTCAGTATGGCCAGACGGCCATCTGTAGGAAGAGTCTTGGTGGTTCCAAACATCTTCCATTTAACAATTATTGAGGCCACTGTGTACTTGGGAGCTACAATACTGCAGATATGTTTTGGTACCCTTCCCCAGATCTGTGCCTCGACATAATCCTGTCTCGGAGCTCTATGGACAATTCCTTTGACCTCATGGCTTGGTTTTTACTCTGACATGCACTGTCAACGATGGGACCTTAGATAGATGTGTGCCTTTCCAAATCATGTCCAATCAATTTAACTTACCACAGGGGGACTCCAATCAAGTTGTAGAAACATCTCAAGGATGATCAATGGAAACAGGATGCACCTGAGCTCAATTTTGAGTCTCATAGCAAAGGGTCTGAATACTTACATAAATAAGGCATCTGTTTTTCATTTTTAATACATTTGCCAAAACATGTTTTCGTTTTGTCATTATGGGGTATTGTGTGTAGATTGATGAGGGGGAAAAAATTACTTAATACATTTTAGAATAAGGCTGTAACGTAGCAAAATGTGAAAAAAGGGAAGGGGTCTGAATACTTTCCGACTGTACATTTTAGTAATTTAGCAGACGCTCTTATCCAGAGTGACTTTGATTGCTATGGTTCCCCTAGAGCTGAGTAAATTGGAGTTATCGGCCCATATCTCTGCTCAATAGTGATGTTAAGTTTTGAGAGCTAATCTAGAGCGGACACAGTCATGATGATACATTGGTGTTCTTCCAAGTTTAAGCTCCTGTGAACAGACACACAGCCTATTGGGCCTCCTTTCTTTGGACCAATAGTAAACAACTTTTTTGCACAAATAACTGGTTCAAACAGGAACTAGTAAACTACAAAGGGAGTCTAAAGCATGTGGACAATTAAAATTAAAATGTTCAAGTATATTGTTGCCAGTCCTTGGTATGTATGAATCTTAGATTGTCCTTCCACATGGTTCTCAGGATAATAGGAGATTATCCCTGCATGCCGACAGAGGGATGATTGTGGTACATATGGAGCGCAGCAGTATGAAACCTCCTGCCACAACATCCCTGTGTTGTGTGTGACAACAGGGGATTGGGTTTAAAGGGGGGGGGGGGGGGGGGGGGGGGGGGGGGGTTCACTGAGAGACCAATAGAAATATGGAAAATACTTAAAACTATTTGAGGTGCACTTGCTTTAGCTTGGAATTTGGAACATTTTGGACTATTCCATTTGTTCCATTCACTGGTGTCAGTCCAACTAAATCAAGCACAGCAGCTCAAATATCTGGAAAGTATTTGACATAATCTTTGACCCAGACCTTGTCTGGTCACTGGTACCTGTTCGGGCTCATGGTGGTGGTCCCTGGTGTGGCCAGGGGATGGCGGGGCGGAGTCCAGGTCATCCGATGATGAGTGAGCCTCATGGTCACTGTCCTCCATTGCTACTGGGGCTACAGTGCACTCTGCAATCTCCAACCAGGAAGGAACATGCATTTGGAGTGGAAAGGGGCGAGGCAAGGAGCAGGGCCAACAGGGAAGTAAGAATTGGAAGGACCAATCAGAACAAGGAATGGGGAATGGTGATGGAGTGGAAGGGTAGGTTGGCATGACAACAGGATAGCGTTGCGTGATGGCGTTTTGTGTAGAACGGACCAGTACAAAAGGGTTGAAAGAAAAACAAAACAAATCATGAAATGATTAAATAACTCAAATTAAAATAACAATGAGTGAGTAGTCTGGATCCAGCCATAGGAAATGACATGGCTGTTGGATGCCAGAGTAAGCAACATGGCTGTCCACTGCTCGCCCACCGGGTGATTGAGTTGTATTCAGAGTGGTGCGTGGAAAGAATTGTTTCAGCAATGTCCAGAAATAATGTTGGTGTGTGCAGGGATCTATTCCATCTGGCCATTCCACTCACAGCCTAATGTTGTTTATTTGTCCAGCTGCACTTAGTTTAACTGATTCTGATATCTTCCCATTCAGAGGGGAGTCTAACAATGCACTGTTACTGAAGCAGATGAAATGAACTGATCTGGCTGCCGTTGCATTGTGTAGAGAGTTGAAATGTCATCACGGAAAATAAAAACAAAAAGGACACACCTACTAACACTCAGAGTTCAGAGCAAGGCCTTGCAAGGTTCTTCAAGTTTCTATCAGTGTTCTCCCAAAAAGGAATTCCAAGTCATCCCAACAAGGTTTTTGATGTCATCCTCACAGTTTTAATTAAACAGGGATTGGGATTAGGAGATAAGGGGCAGAGAGGACAAGTTAATTGTTTCTCAGATTAGTGGACCACTGACCCGTTTTCCTCCGGTCTGCTTTGCTCTGACCAAACCACACGATGGATCAATGTCCAATCTACTGCCTAACATGGACGACCCACCGTGTGATCCAAATAGCAGCGTCCCTGGTCAACAATAACCAACACTGAACTCTGGAACGTCTCTGCTCCACCATTTAAAAACTTGAAGAACAAGTCTGCCCCTCACTTGAACTGCAGAGAATCCACCACTTGGAAGCAAGTAGATTGATAATATCTAAAGAAAATGCAGTCTTTGTAATCAATCATTAAACAACAATCCAAACTTGTACACCAACTAGACTCGATTTTAAAAAAAGACCTCACCAGACTGAATAAAAAAAAATTAAAAAAATCCTCTTCAGGACAATAAGTCACCAATTCTCCTGCAGTCCCTCACCTGTGGTACCCTGTATGAGATGTAACAGCCTGGCTCTCTTGCCTGCTCTCAAGCAGCTCTTCATGCCCTCACCGGGAGCCAGTCTGGAGAGTGGCAAGCATCCCCTGCCTATATATCCTTTTGAACCAGGACACTGTGTCCTTCAGCCCCATCGAGCTGCCTGGCTGCCCCACCGCCCCGGGGCTCCTAGTCCGATCCGCCACACAGACATGAAATCCATCCACGGCCCACGCACCCATCACGGTTCACAAGGTCGGGCTGTCCAACACATACCATGCCAATAACACCAACTCACTTGAACTTTTAAGGCCACTCATCTTTGTACTACATAGATTTTCCAATAAGATCCCACTTTGGCTGTCAGGCACTGGAGTGTGTGATTATCTTAAGCATTAAAGTCTTAGGAGACCGCAGCCACAGCTGAAACGGATTTAAGGGATGACGATTAAGGAATTTCACTGTAGATGTATGGAACCCTCCTTACTTTATCGGCCTGCATGGCTGCCTGCCTTGCTGCCTAAAAACACTGATGTCTCATGAGGTCTTCATTCAACAGTTTGACATAAATTTAGAAGAAAAGAGACAGCATCTCAAGGGAGAGAGAAAACAAGAGTGAGAGGAGAGAGATAACTAGAGAGATAAAGAGAGCAAGAGGAGGAATCTCAGATGATAGTGAATAGAAATGGAGCCTTAACACAGACAGCAGAACAATAGTGGAAGTGACGATCAGGCAGCAGAGTTGGACTGATGACATCACCCAGTCAGCCTGGGCAGCACGTCCATCAGGGCTACTTGGAATGCCTGGCACTGAGCCCCCCCCCCCCCCCTCTTCTTGCATTGCTGCAGGATGAGGATGGAGGGCAAACATGATATTTTCTTTTCTTTCCATCTCCTCTATGTGAATGTACAGCTCCATCTAGAGAGGTTGGGAAGCATCAGTCACACATGCATGCTTTCCCTCTGAGCCTTCATCTCCCTTCTCTCTACACTGTGGGTACTTGTTCACTTGCCTTCATGGGAGACACACATACACTAATGACTTTAGAGTTATGCATTGAACTGCTGCAACCCCCCAAAGCCAAATATAATACTAGGCCTATTAGTCAACTGTGTTTAGAATAAATCCATCCATTAATCTCATGTACAGTGCTTAGCAGGGAAAATACGTTGGACATTTCTCATGTGACTTTCCCAGACCTGCCAACCCTGTCCAACTTTTTAGAGTACCAGACGGCTCATGTTCTTAGACAAACATTATGGATCACACCTGGTTCAGTCCTCTGAAAAACAGAAATAAAAGATTCATACTGATAAGAATATATCAAATAAATGTATGTTTTGTGGAATTAGCAGATTGTCTATGTTTATTCCATTACATGTACAGTGTAGAATTGAGATAATTATCTGTAACGTTTTTGTTAGCACATGCCCCCAAGTTTAGTCTCTGAAGTAGTGGAACGCTTGTCACCTCTCAAACAGGGCCAATCACTAGGGCCAGCTCACAAGTATTGGCGTTTTAGACACGGTTCCTAATCAACACTAAAAGCTAAATTATTTTGAAAACATAAAAATAAAAACAAATGACTGCATCGACACTGCTCGCAAACTGGCTACACAAAGCTTAAGCAGGCTACCGCGAAGGGAATCTGAACGCTGTAAAACGTGCCTATTGTATTTCTTTGCCTCTATAGCTAATACCGGCCACTCATTCATTCTTCATCGCGCAGTCTTCTAAACTCCCGCCTCCATGTAATGCCAAGATGTTTATATTTACTTTTGATTATACTTTTGTAATGCTTTAATGACGTGGATCATAATTACAGTCTATCAGGTTGCATGATCCTCGTAATGTTACCAGTGGCGGTTCTAGAGCATTTCAACTGGGGGGCCCAAGCTGGGGCCAGTTGTACTGTTAGAGGGGCATTAGCAGGCAAAAGACCATGTTCATAATCATTAGTGTTCCGCGTTGCCACTGTCTAATAACAGATGTAAAAAAAGAACGATAGCAAAAATTTGTTATGTAAAAATGATTTCATAGTCCACATTTAGGGGGGCCACAAGGGGGTCCAAAATTGTTGTCACGGGGCACTGCCCCCCAGAACCGCCCCTGAATGTTACGTGGAAAATACAACGCAGAATTAAATGTATATTACATTTGCACAAATGCGACCAGTAATTTATCGTATTCGCCTTTCATTTCTATCACTAGCAAATGGCACTTTGAAACCCATTGAATGTCCATTTTACGTTCACTAACGTTAGCATGAAACAATTGTGTGTTGTGGAAAGGTAAACACTAGAGTTGAAAAGGGATTTGTCCATGTGTTTACGTACAGCTGACAGTCGGCAAACTCAGCATCACAACAAACAAGAGCAGGGGCAGACACGGGGTAGCTACGTCGAATAATGTATTAATCTCCATGTCCTTTGACACAAACTCCGTACATGTCTGTGTGTTGCAGCTCGAGAAGAGAGATGTTAGATTTACTCAGAGAATTTATTTGTTATTAAAATGTAAACCATTTTTTTATTTTAAAATAAATAAAAATCAGGCCCTATTCATTTCTGCGTACTTTTTAAAACATTTTATCTACCACCATATTTGACAGAAGGTCCCACATCTAGCCATCACTGGTTGTAATTCCGTGTCCACAAGATGGCAGCAGTGTATGTACAAAGTTTCAGAGGATAACTATGTATGAGAAAATTACATGACATTTAGTGTGAAGTCACCCAGGTACATTTGGGCAAATCGTGAAGGACACATTTACATTCACATGAACTTTTTCTGCAAGAATATAGTCAAATCTGTATACTTAGACTTTGATTTAGCTTTTCCAGTATTAGTAGCCATATTATAAGTTCAATATTTGCAAAACACCCAGTTTTCATAACTCTCCATATTCTTATTTTTGTCCAAAAGCAAAAGGCTTGCTGTCGCACAAGGTTAGCAGCTACATTTTGCGACAGATACGGGGTTTCCGGATACTCCAGTGAAGCCCAGCTCATTGGCTATCTAGCTAGCTTTGTGTGACCCTGATGGTGCTTATTTGACAAAGTTAGTCGATCAAGTGAAGACCACCCATGTCGTCGGCGTGCCATGAAGGCATCGCTTTCTGACCAAATTTGGTGTCAGATGGGATATACTACACCCCTAATGATATAGTGAAGTCTGGTTACGTTCTAGGATCTCTGAGGAATAAATATGAACGTGATTTGACTGGTTGAAACAACGTTTAGGGTTAGATTTTCACAGATTCCTTTCTTTGCAAATTTGAACGAGTGGAAATACAAAATCGATCAAGCATGCTATATGGACCTTTTTAGGATATGAAAAATGATTTTATTTAACAAAACGACACTTCATGTTATCTCTGGGACCCTTGGGATGATAAATCAGAGCAAGATTTCAGAATGTAAGTACACATTTCAACTTCAGAGGGGAATTTATCAAACCTATCACGGTGAAAAAAAGTGTTTTGTTGTTAGGAGCTCTCAAACAATAGCATGGCATTTTTTTCGCAGTAATAGCTACTGTAAATTGGACAGTGCAGTTATATTAACGAGAATTTAAGCTTTCAGCCGATATAAGACACTTATATGTACCGATATTTGTATCTCTAAAATCTGTGATAGTGACACAAGGCGCTGCATGATTTACAACTGTCCCGTTGACGGGACACCTATTTAACTCAGATCTCGTACATGGACAAAGAATTGCGTAGTTGGTACGCAAAATGCGTGCATGTTGGCAGGTCTGCTTTCCTTTAGATCCCTTTGATGTGCTTATCATTGGTTCAACATAATAACAACCTCAATTCCTTAAAAAAAGAAAGGAAGAGTTGACTACATACAGTGAGAGAGAATCAGTCAAACTGAATTAAATCACAACTAATAAGAATAGACAAACAGGTTGTGATAATGTAAATGATAGTCACATTGACAACATTTGTCTTAGTAAATTAAGTCATAACTGTACAGTTTACATCTTAATTTAACTTCTTATTCCATTTAGTCACACTATTCCTTTGAGAAAATTCCAAAGGAGAAATCTAAAGCACACAGTCAAACAAATTAGGCTATATATCTGAATGGTCTCTTGACGTATAACTGAAACACCCCAGTCACCCAACAGGGCTGCAGCGGAGCATCTGAGCTGCTGAGCTCAACATAGTTCCAGAGGCTGATACACCAATAAGCTTACAAAAACACATGATCGGCTAGCTAGAAAACACCAGCCTATGGTTGAGCTGAGCCAGACCGACACCAGAAACCACACCAGAAAACCACACACACCACAGTCCTACTGCATGTCCCACCTATATCACATCTGATGAACAAATCAGTAGCATTCATGGAAATGTCTCTATCATATTGTAGAACTTGTATATTCCTAGACTAACATAATAATATACAGTGCATTCGGAAAGTATTTAGACGCTTTGAATTTTCCACCTTTTGTTACGTTATCAATAACATACTGGTAAGACACGTTTCCCATTTATTCAGCTGAATACTTCATCTAATTAACTTAAGTGCCATGCTCAAAGGCTCACAGCAGTGGGACCCACCTGGGACCTGATCCAGTTAATATCCGCAACAGGCAACACTACTGCCTCTCACCGCAATTACTAGTAGAAATCATTATTCTGTAGTACGAATCATTTTCACCCGATTAGTGTAGGTTGAATTTTTTTCCACAGTAAACCAATACAGTGACTCCTCCAGTAAGATTAACCTGGTGGTCTCATATGCAGTTAGTGCATACCAACCACATGAAACTAGAAAGTTGCTGGTTCAAGTCCAAGGTACTGCTGCGGTGGCCAGCCCCTTGAGCAATAACTAAGGCACTTAACTGGAAAATACTTCTACAGATCTTGTGGAACATTCATAAGCTGCAGTCAGAAACTGAAAACGTGCATCAGCTGTTGATGATTTGTATGAACGTTTGTGATCTTATCTTAAAACTTTAATTCCACAGATTTTACAGAGCAGTCAGTCCAACACAACAAAAAGCTTTCTCTGCTCTGAAGAAAAATGTGATGGGTAAAAATCTCTACAGTACAGAAGAATCTCTACAGGACCAATCATTCCCTAAACCTCAACTAAATGCTGTAATAAATAATGTGGAGGAGACTAAACTGCTTGGAGTAACCCTGGATTGTAAACAGTCATGGTCAAAACATGTTGATACAACAGTAGCTAAGATGGGGAGAAGTCTGTCCATAATAAACGCTGCTCTGCCTTCTTAACACTATCAACAAGACAGGTCCTACAGGCCCTAGTTTTGTCGAACCTGGACTACTGTTCAGTCGTGGGGTCAGGTGTCACAAAGGGGGACCTCTGAAAATTTAAATTGGCTCAGAACAGGGCAACACGGCTGGCCCTTAAATTTACATTTTTAGTCATTTAGCAGGCGCTCTTATCCAGAGCGACTTACAGTAGTGAATGCATACATTTCATAATATTATTTTTTATTTTTTTCCCCCCGTACATTTAGAGATAACAATAATATGCATGTAAATCTCTCATGGCTCAAAGTGGAAGAGAGATTGACTTCATCACTACTTGTTTTTGTAAGAAGCGTTAACAAGGTGAATGCACAGAGGTGTCTGTTTAAAATACTAGCACACAGCTCGGACACCCATGCATACCCCACAAGACATGCCACCAAAGTCAAAAACAGACTATTGGAGGAGCACAGTACTACGTAGAGCCATGGCTACATGAAACTCTATTCCACATCGGGTAACTGATGCAAGCAGTAGTATCAGATTTAAAAAAAACAAATACACCTTATGGAACAGCTGGGACTGTGAACACACACACACACACAGAGGAACAGACACATGCTTACACATATACATGATAAGACATGCACACTGGATGTTGTATTGTAGATATGTGGTAGTAGAGTAGTGGCCTGCGGGAAAACAATTAATGTGTTGTGAAAAGTGTTAAGTAATGTCATGAAATATTTTAAATTGTATATAACACTGCCTTAATGTTGCTGGACCCCAGGAAAAACAGCTGCTGCCTTGGCAGTGGGGGATCCTTAATAAATACAAATCGCAGACTTCTCAGCCAGACAATGTACTGTCACAATAACTACATGTGACAACATTGGTGATCTCAAACTTTTCTATCTGTATAGTTCAGGTCAGTAGGAGTAACATGCCATAGTGAAGCCACAATATAACTATTTCACTCTGGTCCGTGGCGGTGCACACAATGCATTCACTCTGCACCCATTTTTGTGGAAGATATTCAATAATCTTTAATGAGTTCTTATAAGCACTTTAGAAATGTCATGTTGTGGGTTACTTCACATGCTTATTGAAGAAGCTAATGTTTACCTTTAGGAGGGGACTTCAACCTACTGTCTGCCCTCAAAGAGACCATTGTCAACATGCCATCAACTAAGTCCAAAAAAAGGGGAAGAAATTATGGGATGTGGGAACGAAGGGGAAACGTTTTTTTTCCTGACTGACGGAGTAAAAGGTTGATGGTTGGTTAGACTATATAATACAGTCTCAGAGAAACAATGAAAGGATATGAAACCAAATTCAACAGAACAGTAGTTGTGGTTGGCAACAGTACCCTGCTTTGTTACTGTTGGAGCGAGGTAGAGGGTTTAACTGCCACTACTGTTGCACTCAGAGGACCAGGCAGCTTAGTGCTTTCCATAGGACATGGAGTGTGTGTGTGGCAGGTTGACGATTATTGTCACGAGTCTTTTCCTGGAGGCAGAACTGAGCAATTTCCACTTAGATAGGCCAGCTGCAATGTTAAAATGTGCTATATTGTACAAATTAAAAGGTTAGGAGTGTGTTTGGATATGATGACTTTGTGGCTGTGTCAGCACCACTCTGCAGAGCTGCCTCCAGAACAAGATTAATGACAGAAAACACCAACCTGCGCGTGTGTGCGTAGACATGGGAAATGCAATCACAAGCCCCAGAGAGCCATAAAGAAACTGTACAGCATGTTGTTATTGACCTCATGTGATGAAAGCACATTTCTACTACAGGCAATTCAAAAAAAAAAAAAAAAAATCAGCACACTTATTTCTATCTAGTAAAACTACAGTATAGTAATTATGGTGCTATCGTTCAATGTCCGGTTGTGAAAATGACTTTATTAAGCGTGAGTATAGTCAGACTATGCATTTAATTCTGAATGTTAATTTCCCCCTCCTGGAGGAAATGCTTTATTTTACAGCATCTTAAGTGAAATGAGAGGTTAACACCCCTGTGAAATACAAACTATTTTACTGGATGTTCTGTAGACTAGATGGGAAATGCGCCATTGGCCACCAAAGTCCTGCGAGTCTGGTGTGACACATTCATACATACAGTAGACTCAGAACATCCAAAGAACATTAAATATAATTCATTCTAGTTCTGTGGAAATCACCTATAAACACTCATTTTGGAACTTAGGCTATTACCTCAATCTCATTTATGAGCGAATTCCCTTTAACATGTCTGCACATTGTGGAGTGTTTGGTTTAATGTTTGAGTAGAACACCAGTGAGGTTCACCCTTGTGGCTTACCCGGGTGCAGGTGGTGATGCAGTGAACATATGTGATCTGCTCTGTGTGAATGCTGTGATTGTTTAGATCAGTACAGCAGGGCTCTGTGTGTCTGAGTGAGACCGTGCTATAAAAGAGACAGAATGGAGAGCGAGATGGTTGGGGGGGGGGGGGGGGGGTTGCCAATACAGACACACACAGCTCTGCCAGAACAGCCCAAGGGAAGTCAGGTGCTCATCTTACATACAGAGGTGGTCATGGAGTGTATGAAGTACTTTCTAAATGTAATCCGTTACAGTTGCTAGTTACCGGTCCAAAATTGCAATCAGTAATGTAACTTTCAGCTTGCCCAAACTCAGTAACGTAAACTGATTTCTTTTGGATCACTTTTCCCTTAAGGAGGCATTAGAAGAAGACAAACAATCCATCAAATGCATTTGGTGTCATCATAGTGGTATCTGACTTGTGGAACAAACTTAAACTTGCGCCTTTTTTGAAAATGCAGAATTGAATGGGTTGTGTCAATGTATATTCTCACAAACATCCTTTCTGATTTTTTATAAATCCAAGAAGGCATTAATTCGTTTTTAAAAAGTATCTGTAATGTGATTACAATATTTCTGCTGGTAACGTAACCATTCGTTTTTTTTGTAATCAGATTACATATAATCAGTTACACCCCAACCCTGGAATATATTACAGCACATCTACAGTAGACTGGTGCTATAAGACTTGAGCAAAATGCCATTAAACTGACACTATCAGACAGGAAGAGAGCCCCAGTCAATAACATCTGCACTGCCGCAGCAGCAGGTAGGCTAACTCTCCAAAACCAATACTCACGCACAGTGCATTCAGCTGTTGTTACATTAATCAATATAGACATCTTAACATCCCTATGAAAGACTGGTGCCTCCCCTCTCACAACAGGCAACCAGCACCCAGCTGCAGTGGTGCCAGAACACAAGGCAACAACAACCAACACGTGTTTAAAGTCATGGGAAGCCATGCACATCATACCAAGCACTTCACAGTATAAAGCTGGGTTGAGAAGAAGAATGTCAAGCCTAATGCAGAATTATGCTCACACAGAACACACCGACTGATATTTATACCAAACAGACTGAAAGCAACTTGTAGTGTTGTGTTGCAGACTGATATAGTGGTAAACCTCAACCATACGCTCAGGGGAGAAGCTGGCAAAGACAAATATAGTTTCATTACCACTATAGTGGAGGAGTAAACAATACAGACCATTACCACACACACACACACACACATACCTCAGAGTCGCTGTTTGTTTCAGAGTTTGCTGCCATTTTCTCCTTTGGGACCCCAATGACATGAAAATAAAAGCCCCCAATAAGAAGACAGAACCCAAATCAAAAGAGAGATCAGAGGAGACAGTAAACAGGCCTTGAAAAGCTCCTCAGTCCTACTGTCACTTCACCTCTCACAGAATACACCTCAGTACATAAACACACCCATTTTTCCTACCCTCGTCCAATCAATTGATATCAAATCTACATAACCAGACCCCTTGCTACAGACTTCAGGGCTCTGTTTTGCATGCCCCTTGGCTCATTGCCAACCACTCTGTGTGGTGTATATTTGAATAATCCCACCCCATTCTCAGTTCTGACCACTGTGTGCAGCCCATGTATATTAGATGCAGATGTAGCAGTAGCGCTGTTCTGTCACTCCTTCCTTCAGGAGAGATGCTGCACTGTTGGAAGCTTTACATCTGCCCTGTCGCCTTTTAAACAAGCCCCTGCTGTCCTCATTCTGCACAGCCACAGCTGTGCTCCACAATGCACACACAGATGTTGTGCTTGTGCAAAATGCATGCGCATCCACACACACACACACACACACACACACACACACGTTTGTGTCACTAATGGTCAAACAGTCAGGAAGAAAGAGTTTAATTTAAGCACAACTCATCACTTAGTACTCATACAGGCTACAGGCACCCCAGACTCTAGCACCGCTCACTGCCCCCATCCAACCCCCCTAGCATCTCAGCTGGCAGTACCAGGGCAAGAGGGGTACTGCAGTGGGGCAGAATAGTCTTTCCAGTGTGTGTGTACGTACATGTCACATGCATCTGTGTGGACAGGGCACAAAAGGGATGCACACGCTCAAATACTTTTCAAATGGTAAGATCCAAAAAATACATGTACGCAATGTGGATACAACGCGCGCGCACAGACACACACACACACAGACACACACACACACTTTAGTCAGTCACCGTACTAAGCCATAATATAAAGATTTACCATAATCTTGCTGGGAGGCTACGCATTACTCATTCTTAGGGAATTCGTTTTTTGCGATTACGCTATTCCCTCCCATTTTACAGCAAGGTTTAAAGTCAAATGAATGGGCACAGCAGAAAGACTGAGCCGCATACATTTTCTCAGTCTTTTGTAATGTCTTTGTAAAGGCAGTCCAGGACTGAAGTAAGGAGAAACGTGATTCTCTCAGTTCCAGCAGCATTCAGACAGACGGTCTCATAGGCTTAACCAGAGTCATTGTCCTCAATATGTAGATTAAGAAGCACAACTCCTCTGGGTTTCAGCTAATCTAGGACTACGAGAGCTGGGTTTCAGCTAATCTAGGACTACGAGAGTGAGAGCTGGGTTTCAGCTAATCTAGGACTACGAGAGCGAGAGCTGGGATTCAGCTAATCTAGGACTACGAGAGAGAGAGAGAGAGCTGGGATTCAGCCCATACACATTAATCTTCATTTGACAGATTTGCTGTGAGAGGAATCCACACTGTCAGCCTCTGGGAAGAGAGGCTGTCTGGATTACTGTAGACCACTATCAGATCCAGATCCCAACCTATAGGATCATCACTGTCAGCGACCAACATATAGACAGTGTAATGAATACTGTAAGCAGTAGACAGTATCCTCTTATACAGACCATACAGTATGGTAAAACCCCACTAAGATCCTGTAAAGCTGTGAGAAATGTGCAGGGCTGGCTGGAGGGTGAGAGGGGGACATTTCCATTTCCACGCAGACTGGAGTGCCATGCCCACTTCCCTGTGGTGTCAATACTACTTCCTGTAGTATTGAAAGTCTGTTGAGTCCAGGTCCTGTATTCACCAAGCGTCTTAAGAGTGCTGATCCAAGTCTGCCCTCTTATTCATTATGATTTAACAGGCTGAATTGATCCTAGAACAGCACTCATACTCTAAGACACTTTGTAAATATGGGCCCTGGTCCTCTCTAATACTCTCATCAGGGACTGATAATCAGGATTGTCTGAAGGAGCTGACAGCATGCCCCAAGAGATGGGACACACACACACACACACACACACAAACTGCTGTCTTTGGAGACTCTACCGGATCATATTCCCAAACATAATTAAAATGCCTGGCTTCTCCCAGTTTACATTGTAGGGTCATCCGGCACGGGGCCAGAGGGGCCGGAATGGCATACCTGATGATGAAACTACTATTCACTGACAGACAGGATACAAGCTATTGGAACTCCCAAGTCCCAAAATGGCCTCTGCCTCTCTGTGACAAGAACAGTCTTATTTCCTAATTGGAATAGTATAGAAAAAAGTCAGATGTAAATCAGATGCACTTAGATCAGATACAAATGTGAGTCATTTACTGTGTAAACCTTTGGTCAACAGACCTTCATCAAATGGAAGACAAATGAGACAGGAAAACACATGGTTGCTCAAACTGTGCTCCTGTGTCTGAGGCACGTAGCACTGTAGACACTAGGTCCTCAGACTCCCCTGGGTACAACACTGACACCAGAGTGAGCTGGCAGAGAGCTGGCGCCATCTAGTGCCCTCCACATGAAACAGCTTGTCAAACACACAGACATGCCGTACACACACACACGAAAATGACGACAACCCCACGTCATAAAACAACACCTGATAACAATGACAAATGCCAATGGCTATTATAAATAGCAGAGCATTGCATCACACTAGTGGGACAATAATTGTAATGCACACAGCGATCTAACTGAACACACAGAAATGCTACTGCCCTGTAGACAAGGACAACTAGCACCCCAAGTATGGTTCAGTCATGTGATGTGTGTGAGACAGAGTCTCTCTCTAGGGGTAGGGCAGCAGTCAATGCAACCTGGCTCTTATGAAGCCAGGGTAGGCTATGCCGAATAGGCTCAAAGGCACTGCTATTCTCCACTGAGGTTAATTCAGGACAGGTAAAACATTATGAGAACAGAGTTTTCACAATAGAGACCAAAATGCCTTATCAGCTTTCTCAGATCAACTAAAATCATTAAAAACACATTGATCACAAGAAGATGGAATGTTGAAGAATCTAACAGCTCTCACCGAACTTCCACATCACCAGTTATCAACCGCCTCTGCACGAACAGCGGCCCACAGCAGCCCACAGCAGCCCACAGCAGCCCACAGCAGCCCTGGCCCCCACATGAGGAGAAGTCCTTAGTGCTGAACCTGCACTTCCTCCTCCATTCAATTGAGGTCCTTTATCTGACCCAGCTAAATGTTCCTGTTGGAACCAGGCTGCACAAGCAGCATTCCTCAACCCTCTTTTGTTTTATCCCCGACAAGCCGGTGTGGAGAAACAATTGGCTCGTGAGGTCGTGGCGAGGAGGTGTTCTGTCAGAGGGCTGAAGAAACGAAAGACAGAGGCCATCAGAGATTAATAGAGGGAGTGAAGGAGAGAGAGACAGATGGAAGGAGAACTATTATCAAATACTTAGTTATGACCCTCAGTATATATTTCGGAGGACCCTCAGTATATATTTCGGAGGAAACACTGAGTGCCAACGGCATATGACCTCATGTCTTTAGATGCGTTTTTCCCCCTCTAATGCACAGTTGGATAGTTCTCTATGAAAGCAATGGCCTTTAGATGGATACAGGCTTCTGGATAGTTCCCACTAGGCAATAACAAAGCACTGCACCACAACCAGTGTGCCTACCCAGTCTCTGCAGTGAGTGTAGAATTGGATGGCACACCTGTGCAGGGTTGGCCAGTGTGGCCCCGGTCATCCATCCATACCTCCTCTGTCCAAAATGGGCTCTCTCTCGCACTCTCTACGACCAGAACTCATGGTGGGCAACACAGATCCAAATGATACCTCTACACGGTAGAACTGGGATTTCCAGCAACTCAAAAGGCTGTAGGGGCTGTTTTTATCTGCTTTATTTTGCTGACGTCTCAAGAAAGAGCTACAACGGAATGAGCAGAGAAAGACACACACACACACACACAAGGTTGATTATAGTTGGTCATTTGAACTGTATTTGTTATCAGGCTTATTTAAAACATATTTTTGGGGTATAAATATATATTTTTGTTGCTGTTTATAGTGTTCTGTGTTCCAGTTACAGAAGCCAAGCTGAACAAAGGTCTGCGTTTCCATTTAGCTATAAATCAATAGCCCTGAATTATCCTCATCCCTATACCTTTGACAGAGACCTGGGGCCTTCCGTCAGACTAGTGCTTTACCATTCACTATACTCTCACCCATTTACCCAAAGCTGAGGAAACCAGAGATTATTATTGCTTTTCAATGACCCCTAGATCACTGTAAAGCTCAAACTGCAGCTGAATAATTACTTTCAATTCCAGACAGAGAACAAAGCACTTTGTTGTAAACCTGCATGGGAAGGTATTGTTGATGTTTATCTAGACTAGCTAGGGCCTGTTAGTACCCAGAAAGTGATGTTAATGTTTATCTAGACTAGCTAGGGCCTGTTAGTGATGTTAATGTTTATCTAGACTAGCTAGGGCCTGTTAGTGATGTTAATGTTTATCTAGACTAGCTAGGGCCTGTTAGTGATGTTGATGTTTATCTAGACTAGCTAGGGTCTGTTAGTGATGTTGATGTTTATCTAGACTAGCTAGGGTCTGTTAGTGATGTTAATGTTTATCTAGACTAGCTAGGGTCTGTTAGTGATGTTGATGTTTATCTAGACTAGCTAGGGCCTGTTAGTGATGTTAATGTTTATCTAGACTAGCTAGGGCCTGTTAGTGATGTTGATGTTTATCTAGACTAGCTAGGGTCTGTTAGTGATGTTGATGTTTATCTAGACTAGCTAGGGTCTGTTAGTGATGTTGATGTTTATCTAGACTAGCTAGGGTCTGTTAGTGATGTTGATGTTTATCTAGACTAGCTAGGGCCTGTTAGTGATGTTGATGTTTATCTAGACTAGCTAGGGTCTGTTAGTGATGTTGATGTTTATCTAGACTAGCTAGGGTCTGTTAGTGATGTTGATCTAGACTAGCTAGGGTCTGTTGTACCCAAACAGTGGAGGAAGAGAAAATATGCAGCCAGACGACAGACACCTGAGACTGCAAATAACCAAGTCAGACAAAACAATGTATGAACATCTGGTTAGTAGCCGGGCTGTGAACGGAGTTTTGCCCTTTGAGAGTGAGGTCAGTGTGTGGAACTGTGGACTATTACTAAACGGTTACAGTGCATTCCAGCCAGCCTGTCTGTCGGTCGTCCTCATTACATGAATATAATACCACCTTGTGTGATCTCAAGCTCCAAAAACGGCCTTATCAAAATGTTGACTTTAAAGAGGGGCCAGGAGTAAATTAGAACTGATGGTTGCCATTGGACACAGTGTTGACATTGTGTGGTGAGCAGATTTAATAAGGGAAGGAGTGATGTCAGCGTCTGGACTGAACTTCCTGTCTTGCTCAGTAGAGGAGGGTCTTGTCTAAATGAAGTGAAGAACAACCGGTATCTAGACATCCCTAACTAACAAAACTATAGTAACACTAGATGGCAACTTTTCTTTTGGCTAAATTGAAAACCAAACCTGTGGTTTTCTACAGGGAGTGAAGGTGAAGTATATTAGTTCCTAAAAGGTTAGATTATTCCTCAATGGGTGACATTAAATGCTTATTAATCTCATAACTGTCATAAGCGAAGGTTGCACCTGGTGACCCTGCATGCTAGTTTTTCTGTCTGAATACGTCATCATATTCGTGGGTCCCCCAACCCCTACAGCTACTAAAGCACTCTTATTAAAAATGCTTTACAGGACCAGTATCCATTTCTGCAGCAATGCAACTCTGCAAAGTACCAGTCATCCTGGCCTATTACACAGCTGCATGGAAAGACGGATGCTCAGCTGTAGCTAGACGTACAGTAGCCTAGTTATGATAGAATACGTCTGGAGAGGGAATCTGCACTCTTGCGTTTCTCTTTTCTGAATGTAGTTCTCTTCCCCAGCGTCCCTCCCTCAGTGTCTCCACTCACCGGTTATCCCATTATGTCACAAGAGAGACCTGAGAGATGAGCCCAGATCAGTCTGCTGAAGGCCCGGGGCCGGGGGGCCTTATTATAACATTGTGATGTGCTTATTACCACTTACTACCAGTTTATTGGCTTTCTCACCTATTAGAAATAGTAAAACAGTTTGGAACGGAAAATGAAAATCAGTGTTGTTATTGGACAAATTCAGGTACTGTAGTACCTCCCGTTTCACTTTGGTTCAAACAGTTATTAAAACTTGATGCGAGTTCTGGTTCTCCAAGAGGAACAGGGGCACCGATAAGAATTGTTGTGTCTTACCGCTGCACATAAAAATTGTTTAGGATTCAGAGCCACACCTTGTCCCTTGACATAGTCGGTCTGTATGGGCCAGTGTGCTCTGTCTCAGTCTCTGTCTCTGCTGTCTCTTCACGTCTTCCAGTGAATCACCACACTGACTATATAGACTACTACCCTCTCTCATTTCCATTTTTACAAGACAGTCAGTCAGCTCTAGAAAGGAGGGAAGGCTTTTAAGAAGGACACTCCAAGGAGACAGGAAGAAAATGCTTATATTAGAATGGAATCCGTGGGATAGTTTTACTCAAGGGTCTAAATCCTTTAGTCTTAATGGATACGATGTAGAACAGGTCCCATATTTGGAGACCAGGGCTTTTCAATGTCGGTCCTGGATGGCCAAAACACTTCCAGTTTTCATCTTCTCCTTCTAATAAGGGACTAATTCAGACCTGGGACACCAGGTGAGCGCAATTAACTACCAGGTAGAAACAAAAATCTGAAGTGTTTTGGCCCTCCAGGACCAGAATAGAACAGCCCTCCTATAGACAATGTTGGAAACAGCCTGTGTTATGAAAATTCATGTAATAATATTAGGGTTGGGCCGATATGATTAAATCGAATATTGTGATATTTAACATTGATGACATATTGTGAAGTGCAAGACGATTTATCTTGATGTGCAAGACTATAATCCATTTTAACTTTACAAATCAAAAACAGTGCAGTTTTATCAGTTAGGCTGTATCAAGATGTTGAAAATTAAGTCTAAATGAATTAACTAAGCCATATTTTGTTTCGCAAAATAATAAAAAATTGCACAGTCTAATGATTTAGTCATTAAAGGCACAAAACAATTGTCTTAGATATCGCAATATTTTTAGTAGCATATCATAGAAGAGGTCACCCTAAATATTGCCAAACCCTAAATAATATAGCAGTACTTGAGCATAATTTAAAATGAAAACCATTTCCTTTCACAGGAAGACTGAACGTCCCTTGGGATTTGGGTTAACAGTCACAGAAAGTAGAAGTGTTAAATACACTTAATGTTAGGTTCTCTCTCAGGATGGGTCCTCAGTCTCAGCCTGTTTGGGATGCCTGCCTTCTAAAGAGCCAGAGGAAACAGTCTTCATACAGTGAACAACACTGTATTTCCTCATATAGTAGACGAAGTAAGGCCAGAGAAATCAAAGCATGACCAAAAGACCACAGAACCCTCCAGGTAGATTCAGATTGGCTCAGCAAGCAGAACGGGCAGCCGTGCACATGCCAGCCTGTGAACTTGGACTGGGTGCACAGACTGAGTTTGTCCCTCTCTGCATGTCTCAATTGGCAAGTTCCAATGTGAGGACATACTTGGTTTGGAGATGAAAGCGATTTGGCGTTAGTGATTCTTGCCTTTGCTCAGCTCATAAGACAACACCTGAACACTACAGCCAAGTAGTAGAGATGTGCACAGTCTTGAACGCGCACACACACACACACACACACTTCCCCCGGATAAGAACGGGGCTGAACAAAAACAGACGCTGAGATAAGAGAACATGTAAAGCTCAGTCTCTGCCTCTCCAAACACCGCCATAACAGCTTCTCCCTGAATAGCTCGATGACTCACACCAACAGCCATTAGCTCAGAGCATTTCATAGAAATACTAAACAAGTGCTAATAATGATATGCTCATCCATAACAGAAAAATGAATGTTCTCAATGGGCTGAATAGCTCGATGACTAGGCTAACACCAGCTTATGTAGCGGATTTCTAATTACACAATATTCAGGTGCTCCATTTAGCGCAGTAGTTTAACATGCAGTCATGGACCCATTAACATATTAGACTCATCCAAATCTGGATCCAATAACTGATAGGTTAAGTATAAAAGGCGTGACATCTTGTTTTGAACCGGTCACTCATCCTCTCTGCCCTCCAGCCAGCTCCCTCCTGGGTCATCTGCCTAGCGACTGAGCGTTCACGGTTCATCTCCCAGGTGACCGGGGACTATGTCCATAACGATATGAGTGACGTTCCTCAGCCTGTGATGAGGCTGTTAGAGTCTATGATTGACAGGTCAGACATTACACGTACGCACACTTGTGTGATTGACAGGTCAGACACCACAAGCTATATCCCCCCTGGCGACAGCCATTATGAAGCTGTTAGCATAATAAGCAACAGGCCTCTAGTCTAATCCTCCCCTGACCTTTATGTAGTCACAGACCTGTACTACAGACTCCAGGCTCAGACCTGTACTACAGACTCAGACCTGTACTACAGACCTGTACTACAGACCTGTACTACAGACCTGTACTACAGACTCCAGGGTCTTTGACTTAAGACAGAGCAGTGGCATTTCAGCTGTTACGTCAGATGCTAAAGATCTCAGGGTATTGGCCTGCTAAGCCTTTACTCATAACATCTGGAGTCTGGGCTTCACCTGAGACTAACCAACTGGAACATTATCCCAAGCTTATGGACCTAGCCAGCAGTCAATAGATTGTTAAAGTCATGCTCATATATGTTGACTGGCCAAGCAATATCCTGCCCTGTACCCAGAGGAGTATGCATGCCTGGTTCGTTTTCTATGTGCATTCTTCAGACATTCCTGAACTTGCAAATTGATATAATGCTAATTGTAATTTGGCATACTACTTTTGTGCTACTTCTGGGCAACTGTTACCCACAGTAGGCGGGTGGGGTATCTTTGGCCTGGCCGGGTCTTTAATATGGACCAAGGCTAATTGTCCACTTCCTCTCCTAATCTCTCCTTCCGTCCAGTTCTCCTCATCAGCCCATAAGAGCAGCAGTAAACAATAAACACTGATCTATAGTAGACCACTCCTCTAACATCAGAGACCAAATACACAAAAAGCCATATGGAAAAAAATTTGCAAAGAATGCATGCCAACCAGCACACTAGCAGAAAAACACCTTACACTTGAAACGATGTACAACTGATACAGGCTTTATAGACGACACTTGAAGGCTTGGTATCACTGTAGTGGTCATGAATGTACGTACAATTCCCCCACGCACACACCCTCAAGAGTACCAATTTACCAACTCCTGCACTACAAGGTTCATAATCCATTCTCCTCACCCAACCCTTAACCTCCAAACACCTTACCAACAGCCATCAGACTGCCATATAACAATCAGGCGCAAACTAACAACGTCCCTTTGACCTTAGTTGCAGCAAGGGGGTAGCCTACTTTTTAAAACAAGTACCCACAACACACAGACTGACCAGTCATAACATGACACGGGCAGCCAGGTACGGTTCTATGGTCCTGTTCCCTGCTGATAGTCAGGCTGAATGAATCACACACAGCAGTTAAACAGATGTCTAGCCAGACTACCAGACATCTTCCCAGCTGATAGGTCAGAGCTAGCGTTGTCTCATGCCCTCTAAAATAAAAAGAAGCAGGTTAAATTGCAGCAGCACCCAGCCCCTCCTCCTATGTAGCCTAGCTTCCCTCTCCCTTGCCAACAGAACACAGACAATAGGCTGGTACTTACCATGCTGCAGACTGCCAAAGCTCACACACACACACACACACACACAGTGCTTCAGTCTCTGATAGGGACAGTGAGCCGCTCCAGGAATCTTCTGCATCGCTTACCTAGTCTATCATGAGCGAGAACGTGCACACAGCCCCCAAACTCACAGGTACAGACTTGCAGAGAGACGTCCTGTAGGAAATCGAGAGAAGGAAAGAGAGAGAGAGCGAGAAGGAAAGAGAAGGAAAGAGAGAGAGCGAGAAGGAAAGAGAAGGAAAGAGAGAGAGCGAGAAGGAAAGAGAAGGAAAGAGAGAGAGCGAGAAGGAAAGAAGGAAAGAGAGAGAGCGAGAAGGAAAGAGAAGGAAAGAGAGAGAGCGAGAAGGAAAGAGAAGGAAAGAGAGAGAGCGAGAACGAGAACGAGAGAGAACGAGAACGAGAACGAGAAGGAAAGAGAACGAGAAGGAAAGAGAACGAGAAGGAAAGAGAACGAGAAGGAAAGAGAACGAGAAGGAAAGAGAACTCTGGGATGAGGGATCAAGCTTGCCCCAGTACAATAGACTTCAGGAAATGCCATCAGGAGCTGGGAATAAACTCCAGGCAGAGTGTAGAGCAGACTGAGGATGTGGCTACGGATACAGGGAAGGAGAGAGAGGGGATACCAGAGGGTCTGTCTGAGGAAACTACACACATAAAAGCCCCCAATAACTTCAGGGTCAAATTCTAGACACCGTCCTTCTACATCTGCATTACTTGCTGTTTGGGGTTTTAGGCTGGGTTTCTGTACAGCACTTTGTGACATCTGCTGATGTAAAAAGGGCTTTATAAATCTATTTGATTGATTAATGGATTGATCTCAGTGAATAATCCTGACATATCCACATTTAGATCAATGCTTGATTTGTGGGAAAGTTCAAGGTATGCATGAGTATTTACAGGTTAGGATTCAACCCCTTAGTGTGGAAAGTCAGTCGCAGATGTCCAATGATTTTCAGGTTGACTCTTTAATCCAACACAGAACAGTTACCTACAGACAGGAGTGGACAGGGATGCTACCATGTAATCACCGGCTGAGTTGAAAGATCTGGTTAAACTATGGCACTGCAATCCTTGAAATGGATGTGGATTGAAGGCTAATGTTTTTGGTCTTCAAAGTGGTGTTTTGAGGACCGGGGTCACCAGACACTGCTAATACATCACACTCAGCATGGACTACTGTGGTCGTCACCTCACCTCCAGTTTGTTTGTTGAGCTAACTGGTCTGGTACATCAGAGGCCCTGTTTGGGTACATGATGGTATTTACTCAGTGTCTCTCGCTCACACACACACGCGCACGCCTCTCTCGCTCACACACACACGCGCACGCCTCTCTCGCTCACACACGCGCGCCTCTCTCGCTCACACACGCGCGCCTCTCTCGCTCACACACGCGCGCCTCTCTCGCTCACACACGCGCGCCTCTCTCGCTCACACACGCGCGCCTCTCTCGCTCACACGCGCGCCTCTCTCGCTCACACGCGCGCCTCTCTCGCTCACACGCGCGCCTCTCTCGCTCACACGCGCGCCTCTCTCGCTCACACACACACGCGCGCCTCTCTCGCTCACACACACACACACGCGCGCCTCTCTCGCTCACACACACGCGCGCGCCTCTCTCGCTCACACACACACGCGCGCCTCTCTCGCTCACACACACGCGCGCCTCTCTCGCTTACACACACACGCGCGCCTCTCTCGCTTACACACACACGCGCCTCTCTCGCTTACACACACACACACGCGCCTCTCTCGCTTACACACACACACACGCGCCTCTCTCTCGCTTACACACACACGCGCCTCTCTCGCTTACACACACACACGCGCCTCTCTCGCTTACACACACACACGCGCCTCTCTCGCTTACACACACACACACACACACACACCTCTCTCGCTTACACACACGCCTCTCTCGCTTACACACACACACACGCGCCTCTCTCGCTTACACACACACGCGCCTCTCTCGCTTACACACATACGCGCCTCTCTCGCTTACACACACACACGCGCCTCTCTCGCTTACACACACACGCGCGCCTCTCTCGCTTACACACACACGCACGCCTCTCTCGCTTACACACACACGCGCCTCTCTCGCTTACACACACGCACGCGCCTCTCTCGCTTACACACACGCACGTGCCTCTCTCGCTTACACACACACGCGCCTCTCTCGCTTACACACACCTCTCGCTTACACACACACACACGTCTCTCTCGCTTACACACACACGCGCCTCTCTCGCTTACACACACCTCTCGCTTACACACACACACGCCTCTCTCGCTTACACACACACGCCTCTCTCGCTTACACACACACGCCTCTCTCGCTTACACACACACGCCTCTCTCGCTTGAACACACGCACACACAACCTCAATCGCTTACACACACACACACACACACACACACACACACACACCTCTCTCGCTTACACACGCGCCTCTCTCGCTTACACACGCACGCGCCTCTCTCGCTTACACACACACACACACACGCCTCTCTCGCTTACACACACACACACACACACACACACGTCTCTCTCGCTTACACACACACACACGCCTCTCTCGCTTACACACACACACACACGCCTCTCTCGCTTACACACACACACGCCTCTCTCGCTTACACACACCTCTCGCTTACACACACACACACACCTACGCCTCTCGCTTACACACACACCTACGCCTCTCGCTTACACACACACACACACGCCTCTCGCTTACACACACGCTTACACACACGCGCCTCTCTCGCTCACACACACACACACCTCTCTCGCTTACACACACACGCCTCTCTCGCTTACACACACACGCCTCTCTCGCTTACACACACACGCCTCTCTCGCTTACACACACACACGCGTCTCTCGCTTACACACACACGCGCCTCTCTCGCTTACACACACACGCGCGCCTCTCTCGCTTACACACACACACACACACACACACACACACACACACGTCTCTCTCGCTTACACACACGTCTCTCTCGCTTACACACACACACACACACACGTCTCTCTCGCTTACACACACACGCCTCGCTCGCTTACACACACACGCCTCGCTCGCTTACACACACACGCCTCGCTCGCTTACACACACACGCCTCGCTCGCTTACACACACACGCCTCGCTCGCTTACACACACACGCCTCGCTCGCTTACACACACGCCTCGCTCGCTCACACACACGCCTCGCTCGCTCACACACACACACACACACGTCTCTCGCTCACACACACTCACACACACACACGCGCCTCTCTCGCTTACACACACACACACGTCTCTCTCGCTTACACACACACACACGTCTCTCTCGCTTACACACACACGCCGTCACACACGTCTCTCTCGCTTACACACACGTCTCTCTCGCTTACACACACACACACGTCTCTCTCGCTTACACACACACGCCTCGCTCGCTTACACACACACGCCTCGCTCGCTTACACACACACGCCTCGCTCGCTTACACACACACGCCTCGCTCGCTTACACACACGCCTCGCTCGCTCACACACACACACGTCTCTCGCTCACACACACACACGTCTCTCGCTCACACACACACACGTCTCTCGCTCACACACACTCACACACACACACGCGCCTCTCTCGCTTACACACACACACACACACGTCTCTCTCGCTTACACACACACACACGTCTCTCTCGCTTACACACACACGCCGTCACACACGCCTCTCTCGCTTACACACACACACACCTACGCCTCTCGCATACACACACGCGTCTCTCTCTCGCTTAAACACACACCTCTCTCGCTTACACACACACACGCCTACACACACGTCTCTCTCGCTCACACACACGTCTCTCTCGCTCACACACCTCTCTCGCTTACACACACACACGCCTCTCTCGCTTACACACACACACGCCTCTCTCGCTTACACACACGCCTCTCTCGCTTACACACACACACGCCTACACACACGTCTCTCTCGCTCACACACACGTCTCTCTCGCTCACACACCTCTCTCGCTTACACACACACGCCTCTCTCGCTTACACACACACGCCTCGCTCGCTTACACACACACACGCCTCGCTCGCTCGCTTACACACACGCCTCGCTCGCTTGCTTACACACACGCCTCGCTCGCTTACACACACGCCTCGCTCGCTTACACACACGCCTCGCTCGCTTACACACACGCCTCGCTCGCTTACACACACGCCTCGCTCGCTTACACACACACACACACACACACACACACACGTCTCTCTCGCTTACACACACACGTCTCTCGCTTACACACACACACGCCTCTCTCGCTTACACACACACACGTCTCTCTCGCTTACACACACACACACACGTCTCTCTCGCTTACACACACACGCCTTCACACACGCCTCTCTCGCTTACACACACACACACACCTACGCCTCTCGCATACACACACGCGTCTCTCTCTCGCTTAAACACACACACACCTCTCTCGCTTACACACACACACACACACACACACCTACGCCTCTCGCTTACACACACACCTACGCCTCTCGCTTACACACACACGCCTCTCGCTTACACACACGCGTCTCTCGCTTACACACGCTTACACACACGCGCCTCTCTCGCTCACACACACACGCGCCTCTCTCGCACACATGCCTCTCTCGCACACACACACACACCTCTCTCGCTTACACACACACACACCTCTCTCGCTTACACACACACACGCGCCTCTCTCGCTTACACACACACGCGCCTCTCTCGCTTACACACACACACGCACCTCTCTCGCTTACACACACACACACGTCTCTCTCGCTCACACACACACACACGTCTCTCTCGCTCACACACACACACACACGTCTCTCTCGCTCACACACACGTCTCTCTCGCTCACACACACACACACACGTCTCTCACTTACACACGTCTCTCTCGCTTACACACACACACACACACACAAACACGTCTCTCTCGCTTACACACACACACACACGTCTCTCTCGCTCACACGTCTCTCTCGCTCACACGTCTCTCTCGCTCACACACACACACAGTCTCTCTCGTCTCACACACACACACACACACACACACGTCTCTCTCGCTTACACACACGTCTCTCTCGCTTACACACACACGCCTCGCTCGCTTACACACACACGCCTCGCTCGCTTACACACACACACACACACACGTCTCTCTCGCTTACACACACGCGTCTCTCGCTTACACACACGCGTCTCTCGCTTACACACACGCGTCTCTCGCTTACACACACGCGTCTCTCGCTTACACACACGCGCCTCTCTCGCTTACACACACACGCCTTCACACACGCCTCTCTCGCTTACACACACACACACACCTCTCTCGCTTACACACACACACACCTACGCCTCTCGCTTACACACACGCGTCTCTCGCTTACACACGCTTACACACACGCGCCTCTCTCGCTCACACATACACGCGCCTCTCTCGCTCACACACACACGCGCCTCTCTCGCACACACACACACGCGCCTCTCTCGCTTACACACACACACACGTGCCTCTCTCGCTTACACACACGCGTCTCTCTCGCTTACACACACGCGTCTCTCTCGCTTACACACACACACCTCTCTCGCTTACACACACACACGCCTCTCTCGCTTACACACACGCCTCTCTCGCTCACACACACACACACACGTCTCTCTCGCTCACACACACACACGCCTCTCTCGCTCACACACACACACACACGTCTCTCTCGCTCGCAAACACACACACACACACGTCTCTCTCGCTCTCACACACACACACGTCTCTCTCTCGCAAACACACACACACACACGTCTCTCTCGCTCTCACACACACACACGTCTCTCTCTCGCACACACACACGTCTCTCTCGCTCACACACACACACATCCCTCTCGCTCACACACGTCTCTCTCGCTCACACACACACACACACACACACACACACACACACACGTGTCTCTCTCGCTCACACACGTCTCTCTCGCTCACACACACACACACGTCTCTCGCACACACACACACACGTCTCTCGCACACACACGTCTCTCGCACACACACACACACACACACACACACACACGTCTCTCTCGCTTACACACACACGCCGTCACACACGCCTCTCTCGCTTACACACACACACACCTACGCCTCTCGCATACACACACGCGTCTCTCTCTCGCTTAAACACACACACCTCTCTCGCTTACACACACACACCTACGCCTCTCGCTTACACACACGCGTCTCTCGCTTACACACGCTTACACACACGCGCCTCTCTCGCTCACACACACGCGCCTCTCTCGCACACACACACACACACACACACACACACACACCTCTCTCGCTTACACACACACGCGTCTCTCTCGCTTACACACACACACACGCCTCTCTCGCTTACACACACACGCGCCTCTCTCGCACACACGCCTCTCTCGCTTACACACACACGCGCCTCTCTCGCTCACACACGCCTCTCTCGCTCACACACGTCTCTCTCGCTCACACACGTCTCTCTCGCTCACACACGTCTCTCTCGCTCACACACGTCTCTCTCGCTCACACACGTCTCTCTCGCTCACACACGTCTCTCTCGCTCACACACACACACACGTGTCTCTCTCGCTCACACACGTGTCTCTCTCGCTTACACACACACACGCCTCTCTCGCTTACACACACGCCTCTCTCGCTTACACACACACGCCTACACACACGTCTCTCTCGCTCACACACACACACGTCTCTCTCGCTCACACACCTCTCTCGCTTACACACACACACGCCTCTCTCGCTTACACACACACGCCTCTCTCGCTTACACACACACGCCTCGCTCTCTCGCTTACACACACACGCCTCGCTCGCTCGCTTACACACACACACGCCTCGCTCGCTCGCTTACACACACACACGCCTCGCTCGCTCGCTTACACACACACACGCCTCGCTCGCTCGCTTACACACACGCCTCGCTCGCTTACACACACGCCTCGCTCGCTTACACACACACACACACACACACACACACGTCTCTCTCGCTTACACACACACGTCTCTCGCTTACACACACACACGCCTCTCTCGCTTACACCCACACACACGTCTCTCTCGCTTACACACACACGCCTTCACACACGCCTCTCTCGCTTACACACACACACACACCTACGCCTCTCGCATACACACACACGTCTCTCTCTCGCTTAAACACACACACACCTCTCTCGCTTACACACACACACACACACACACCTACGCCTCTCGCTTACACACACACCTACGCCTCTCGCTTACACACACGTCTCTCGCTTACACACACACGCCTCTCGCTTACACACACACGCCTCTCTCGCTCACACACACACGCGCCTCTCTCGCACACATGCCTCTCTCGCACACACACACACACCTCTCTCGCTTACACACACACACGCGCCTCTCTCGCTTACACACACACACGCGCCTCTCTCGCTTACACACACACACGCGCCTCTCTCGCTTACACACACACACGCGCCTCTCTCGCTTCACACACACACGCACCTCTCTCGCTCTCACACACACCACACCGTCTCTCTCTCTCGCACACACACACACACACACACACGTCTCTCTCGCTCACACACACACACAAACGTCTCTCACTTACACACGTCTCTCTCGCTTACACACACACACAAACACGTCTCTCTCGCTTACACACGTCTCTCTCGCTTACACACACACACACGTCTCTCTCGCTCACACACACACACACACGTCTCTCTCGCTCACACGTCTCTCTCGCTCACACACACACA
Organism: Salmo salar; assembly: GCF_965601325.2. NCBI lineage: Eukaryota > Metazoa > Chordata > Actinopteri > Salmoniformes > Salmonidae > Salmo > Salmo salar. The sequence continues at coordinate 133,973,369 of NC_138299.1, forward strand.
CACACGTGTCTCTGTCGCTCACACACACACACACACACGTCTCTCGCTTACACACACACACACGCACCTCTCTCGCTTACACACACACACGCCTCTCTCGCTCACACACACACGTCTCTCTCGCTCACACACCTCTCTCGCTCACACACACGTCTCTCTCGCTCACACACACACACACACACACACACGCTCCTCTCTCGCTCACACACACACACACGTCTCTCTCGCTCACACGTCTCTCTCGCTCACACGTCTCTCTCGCTCACCGTCTCTCTCGCTCACACGTCTCTCTCGCTCACACGTCTCTCTCGCTCACACACACACACACACACACGTCTCTCTCGCTCACACACACACACACGTCTCTCTCGCTTACACACACGTCTCTCTCGCTTACACACACACGCCTCGCTCGCTTACACACACACGCCTCGCTCGCTTACACACACACGCCTCGCTCGCTTACACACACACACACACACACACGTCTCTCTCGCTTACACACACGCGTCTCTCGCTTACACACACGCGCCTCTCTCGCTTACACACACACGCCTTCACACACGCCTCTCTCGCTTACACACACACACACACACCTCTCTCGCTTACACACACACACACCTACGCCTCTCGCTTACCCACACGCGTCTCTCGCTTACACACGCTTACACACACGCGCCTCTCTCGCTCACACATACACGCGCCTCTCTCGCTCACACACACGCGCCTCTCTCGCTCACACACACGCGCCTCTCTCGCACACACACACACACGCCTCTCTCGCTTACACACACACACACGTGCCTCTCTCGCTTACACACACGCGTCTCTCTCGCTTACACACACACCTCTCTCGCTTACACACACACACACGCCTCTCTCGCTTACACACACACACACACACACGTCTCTCTCGCTCACACACACACACACGTCTCTCTCGCTCACACACACACACACACGTCTCTCTCGCTCACACACACACGTCTCTCTCGCTCACACACACACACACACACACACACACGTCTCTCTCGCTCGCAAACACACACACACGTCTCTCTCGCTCTCACACACACACACGTCTCTCTCTCTCGCAAACACACACACACACGTCTCTCTCGCTCTCACACACACACACACGTCTCTCTCTCGCACACACACACGTCTCTCTCGCTCACACACACACACACATCCCTCTCGCTCACACACGTCTCTCTCGCTCACACACACACACACACACACACACACACACACACACACACACGTGTCTCTCTCGCTCACACACACACACGTCTCTCGCACACACACACACACACGTCTCTCGCACACACACGTCTCTCGCACACACACGTCTCTCGCACACACACACACACACACACGTCTCTCTCGCTTACACACACACACACACGTCTCTCTCGCTTACACACACACACACGTCTCTCTCGCTCACACACACACACACACGTCTCTCTCGCTCACACACACACGTCTCTCTCGCTTACACACACACACGCGTCTCTCTCGCTCACACACCTCTCTCGCTCACACACACACACACACACACACGTCTCTCTCGCTTACACACACACGTCTCTCTCGCTTACACACACACACGCCTCTCTCGCTTACACACACACACACGCCTACACACACACACACGTCTCTCTCGCTCACACACACACACGTCTCTCTCGCTTACACACACACGCGTCTCTCTCGCTTACACACACACACACACACACGTCTCTCTCGCTTACACACACACACGTCTCTCTCGCTTACACACACACACACGTCTCTCTCGCTTACACACACACACACACACGTCTCTCTCGCTTACACACACACACACACACGTCTCTCTCGCTTACACACACACACACACACGTCTCTCTCGCTTACACACACACACGTCTCTCTCGCTTACACACACACACACACACACGTCTCCCTCACTTACACACACACACACACACACACACACACGTCTCTCTCGCTCACACCCCTCTCGCTCACACACACACACACACACACACACACACCTCTCTCGCTTACACATACACACACGTCTCTCTCGCTCACACACACGTCTCTCTCGCTCACACACACACACACACGTCTCTCTCGCTCACACACACACGTCTCTCTCGCTCACACACACACAAGTCTCTCGCTCACACACACACACACACACACAAGTCTCTCTCGCTTACACACACACACACACACACCACACACGTCTCTCTCGCTTACACACACACGTCTCTCTCGCTTACACACACACACGTCTCTCTCGCTTACACACACACGTCTCTCTCGCTCACACACACACGTCTCTCTCGCTCACACACACGTCTCTCTCGCTCACACACGTCTCTCTCGCTCACACACGTCTCTCTCGCTCACACACGTCTCTCTCGCTCACACACGTCTCTCTCGCTCACACACGTCTCTCTCGCTCCCACACACACACACACACACACGTCTCTCTCGCTCACACACACACACACACACACGTCTCTCTCGCTCACACACACACACACACACACACACACGTCTCTCTCGCTCACACACACGTCTCTCTCGCTCACACACACGCACACACACACGTCTCTCTCGCTCACACACACACACACCTCTCTCGCTCACACACACACACACACACACACACCTCTCTCGCTTACACACGCCTCTCGCTTACACACGCCTCTCGCTTACACACACACGCCTACACACACACACACGTCTCTCTCACTTCACACACACACACACACGTCTCTCTCGCTCACACACACACACACGTCTCTCTCGCTCACACACACACACACGTCTCTCTCGCTCACACACACACACACACACACGTCTCTCTCGCTCACACACGTCTCTCTCGCTTACACACACACCTCTCTCGCTTACACACACACACACACCTACGCCTCTCGCTTACACACACGCGTCTCTCGCTTACACACGCGCGCCTCTCTCGCTCACACATACACGCGCCTCTCTCGCTCACACACACACGCGCCTCTCTCGCACACGTCTCTCTCGCACACACACACACCTCTCTCGCTTACACACACACACACACGCGCCTCTCTCACTTACACACGTCTCTCTCGCTTACACACGCCTCTCGCTTACACACACACTAACGCCTACACACACACACGTCTCTCTCACTTACACACACACACACGTCTCTCTCGCTCACACACGTCTCGCTCACCACACACACACACACACACACACACACACACACGTCTCTCTCGCTTACACACACGTCTCTCTCGCTCACACACACACACACACACACGTCTCTCTCGCTCGCACACACACACACACGTCTCTCTCGCTCCCACACACACACACACACACACACGTCTCTCGCTCGCACACACACCCACACACGTCTCTCTCGCTCGCACACACACACACACGTCTCTCTCGCTCGCACACACACACACACGTCTCTCTCGCTCGCACACACACACGTCTCTCTCGCTCGCACACACACACACGTCTCTCTCGCTCGCACACACACACACACGTCTCTCTCGCTCGCACACACACACACACACGTCTCTCTCGCTCGCACACACACACACACGTCTCTCTCGCTCACACACACACACACCTCTCTCGCTCACACACACACACACCTCTCGCTCACACACACACACGCCTCTCTCGCTCACACACACACACGCCTCGCTCGCTCACACACACACACGCCTCGCTCGCTCACACACACACACGCCTCGCTCGCTCACACACACACGCCTCTCTCGCTTACACACACACACACACGCCTCTCTCGCTTACACACACACACCCACACACGTCTCTCTCGCTCGCACACACACACACACACACGTCTCTCTCGCTCGCACACACACACACACGTCTCTCTCGCTCGCACACACACACGTCTCTCTCGCTCGCACACACACACACGTCTCTCTCGCTCGCACACACACACACACGTCTCTCTCGCTCGCACACACACACACACACGTCTCTCTCGCTCGCACACACACACACACACGTCTCTCTCGCTCACACACACACACACCTCTCTCGCTCACACACACACACACCTCTCGCTCACACACACACACGCCTCTCTCGCTCACACACACACACGCCTCGCTCGCTCACACACACACACGCCTCGCTCGCTCACACACACACACGCCTCGCTCGCTCACACACACACGCCTCTCTCGCTTACACACACACACACACGCCTCTCTCGCTTCACACACACACACACACACACACGTCTCTCTCGCTTACACACACACGCCTTCACACACGCCTCTCTCGCTTACACACACACACACACACACACACACACACACCTACGCCTCTCGCATACACACACGCGTCTCTCTCTCTCGCTTACACACACACCTCTCTCGCTTACACACACACACACCTACGCCTCTCGCTTACACACACGCGTCTCTCGCTTACACACGCTTACACACACGCGCCTCTCTCGCTCACACATACACGCGCCTCTCTCGCTCACACACACACGCGCCTCTCTCGCAGACGTCTCTCTCGCTCACACACACACACACACACACGTGTCTCTCTCGCTCACACACACACACACACGTCTCTCTCGCTTACACACACGTCTCTCTCGCTCACACACACACACCACACACGTCTCTCTCGCTCACACACGTCTCTCGCGCACACACACGTCTCTCTCGCTTACACACACGCCTCTCTCGCTTACACACACGCCTCTCTCGCTTACACACACACGCCTCTCTCGCTTACACACACACGCCTCTCTCGCTTACACACACACGCGTCTCTCTCGCTCACACACACACACACACGTCTCTCTCGCGTCTCTCTCGCTCACACACACACACCTCTCGCTCACACACACACCTCTCGCTCACACACACACACGTCTCTCTCGCTCACACACACACACACACGTCTCTCTCGCTCACACACACACACACACACACGTCTCTCTCGCTTACACACACACACACACACACGTCTCCCTCGCTTACACACACGTCTCTCTCGCTCACACACACGTCTCTCTCGCTCACACACACACACACACACGTCTCTCTCGCTCACACACACACGTCTCTCTCGCTCACACACGTCTCTCTCGCTCACACACACACACACGTCTCTCTCGCTCACACACACACACACACACGTCTCTCTCGCTCACACACACACACGTCTCTCTCGCTTACACACACGCACACACACACACACGTCTCTCTCGCTTCACCACACACACACGTCTCTCTCGCTTACACACACACACACACGTCTCTCTCGCTTACACACACACACACACGTCTCTCTCGCTTACACACACACACCACACACACGTCTCTCTCGCTTACACACACACGTCTCTCTCGCTTACACACACGTCTCTCTCGCTTACACACACACACACGTCTCTCTCGCTTACACACACACACACACGTCTCTCTCGCTTACACACACACACACGTCTCTCTCGCTTACACACACACACGTCTCTCTCGCTTACACACGCCTCTCGCTTACACACACACACACGCCTACACACACACACACCTCTCGCTTACACACACATACACGTCTCGCTCGCTCACACGTCTCCCTCACACACACACACACACACACACACACACACACGTCTCCCTCACTTACACACACACACGTCTCTCTCGCTTACACACGCCTCTCGCTTACACACACACACGCCTACACGTCTCTCTCGCTTACACACACACACGTCTCTCTCGCTTACACACACACACGTCTCTCTCGCTTACACACACACACGTCTCTCGCTTACACACACACACACGCCTCTCGCTTACACACACACACACGCCTCTCGCTTACACACACACACACGCCTCTCGCTTACACACGCCTCTCGCTTACACACGCCTCTCGCTTACACACGCCTCTCGCTTACACACGCCTCTCGCTTACACACGCCTCTCGCTTACACACACACACACACGCCTACACACACCTCTCGCTTACACACACACACGTCTCCCTCGCTCACACACACACACACACACACACACACGTCTCTCTCGCTCACACACACACACACACACGTCTCTCTCGCTCACACACACACACACACACGTCTCTCTCGCTCACACACACACACACACACACGTCGCTCTCGCTCACACACACACACGTCGCTCTCGCTCACACACACACACGTCTCTCTCGCTCACACACACACACACGTCTCTCTCGCTCACACACACACACGTCTCTCTCGCTTGCACACACACACACGTCTCTCTCGCTCGCACACACACACACGTCTCTCTCGCTCGCACACACACGTCTCTCTCGCTTACACACGCCTCTCGCTTACACACACGCCTACACACACACACACGTCTCTCTCGCTTACACACACACACACACACACCTCTCTCGCTTACACACACACACACACACACCTCTCTCGCTTACACACACACCTCTCGCTTACACACACATACACGTCTCTCTCGCTCACACACACACACACGACACATACACGTCTCTCTCGCTCACACACACCCACACACACACACACACGTCTCTCTCGCTCACACACACACACACACACACACGTCTCTCTCGCTCCACACACACACACACACACACGTCTCTCTCGCTCACACACACACACACACACACACACACACGTCTCTCTCGCTCACACACACACACACACACACGTCTCTCTCGCTCACACACACACACACGTCTCTCTCGCTCACACACACACGCCCCGCCACACACACACGTCTCTCTCGCTCACACACACACACACACACGTCTCTCTCGCTCACACACACACACACACACGTCTCTCTCGCTCACACACACACGTCTCTCTCGCTCACACACACACGTCTCTCTCGCTCACACACACACGTCTCTCTCGCTCACACACACACGTCTCTCTCGCTCACACACACACGTCTCTCTCGCTCACACACACAACACACGTCTCTCTCGCTCACACACACAACACACGTCTCTCTCGCTCACACACACAACACACGTCTCTCTCGCTCACACACACAACACACGTCTCTCTCGCTCACACACACAACACACGTCTCTCTCGCTCACACACACACAACACACGTCTCTCTCGCTCACACACACACAACACACGTCTCTCTCGCTCACACACACAACACACGTCTCTCTCGCTCACACACACAACACACGTCTCTCTCGCTCACACACACACACACACACACACACACACACACACACAGAAATGACTGTCAGCCATGTCTTATGTAAACACGTCTCTCTCGCTGTTAGCTTGTTATTCTTCTTCATTAAGCTTTTACAATCTAAGCACTATTTCTTCAGTGTTTTCTTCAATGAAACATTCATTACAACTGCAATATGTAACTTCCTGGGTGACCCAACCAAATACACATAGAAATGAGCATTATAGATCTGTCATTCTCCTTTAAAGTCTAAGAAGCGGTAAATATGTTATGTGCGCCATTTCTATGCTTCCTGTTCTTAAGTTTCGTTTTTGTGTCTTTTACTTTAGGTTTTGTACACTAGCGTCAAAAACAGCTGAAAATACAATATTATTGGTTATGGAAATTTTATATTTCACAGCGGTATAGATGGTACAATGATTCTCTACACCAGGTATTCCCAAACTGGGGTACGCGCAATGCCGTCGGGGGTACCCCAAATAAAGTGTTTTTGCTTTTTTTTTCTCACATTTTCAAACAATACATTTATATTTTCCAACAGCGCTATACATTTGGGTGAGTTTTTTTCTCTCTCGCCTGAGAGAGAGAAATAAAATAAAACCATCTAGTGTTCTGTGAAATAACAATGTCAAATATAGGTGGCCTAGTCAAATATTTTTGATGAAAAGCGTGCCCAAATTAAACTGCCTGCTACTCAGGCCCAGAAGCCAGGATATGCATATAATTAGATTTGGATAGAAAACACAAAAGATTCCAAAACTGTAGAAATAATGTCTGAGTTTAACAGAACTGATATGGCAGGCAAAAATCTGAGGAAAATCCATCCAGGAAGTACTATTATTTTGAAAGGCGGATTTTCCATTGAAAGCCTATCCACCATACAAAACTTAGGACCCAGTTTACGATCTCTATGGCTTCTTCTACATGTGGCCAGTCTTTAGGCATCGTTTCAGGCTTTTACTCTGAAAATGAGGGAGATACAGCACTTTCAATGAGTGGACAGTGGAAATTTCCAGACGAGTCCAGCGCGTGATCGGGAGCGCCTTTGTTTCTCCTTTTCTATTGACGAAGCTATTGTCCGGTTGAAATATTATTGATTATTTATGACAAAAACAACCTGAGGATTGATTTTAAACATCGTTTGACATGTTTCTATGAACTGTTATTGTATTTTTTTTACTTTTCATCTGGATGTTGAGAGCGCGCTTTGTGCCTTTAGATTACGGAACTAAATGCAAACAAAACTGAGGTTTTTGGACATAAAGAGGGACATTAATCGAACAAAACGAACATTTATTGTGTAACATGGAGGAGTCCTGGGAGTACCACCAGATGAAGATCAAAAGGTAAGTGATTAATTTAAAAATCGCTATTTCTGACTTGTGTGAGTCCTCTCCTTGGCTGGAAAATGTCTGTATGGTGTTTTGTGGCTAGGCGCTGTCTTAACATAATCGCATGGTGTGCTTTCGCCATAAAGCCTTTTCGAAATCGGACACTGTGGTTGGATTAACGAGAAGTTTCTTTAAAATGGTGTATAATACTTGTGTGTTTGAGAAATTTTAATTATTGATTTCTGTTTGAATTTGGTGCCCTGCAATTTCACTTGCTGTTGTCGAGGTGGGACGCTAGCATCCCAATGATACCAGAGAGGTTAACCGTTACTCTCTCGCGGGAAACCATCACTCTTCCGCAGACATTTAGAAACATGACAATTTGGAAACTATGCCACGGGAGTTTTTGGAGCGAGAATACAGATGACTTTCGAGGAGTTAGACATGTATTAAAGCAACAGATACCATTAATAGGAAGGGGCTAGAAGCATCTTATATGGTGAGCTACCGAGTGGCTAGGACAGGCAAGCTCCATACTATTGTGGAGGACTTAATTCTTCCTGCTGCTGCGGATATGGCTGGGACAATGCTGGGGGAAAAGGCCAAAAAAACTATACAGACAATGTCTTCATCAAACAACACTTTCACGATGCAATCAGTGACATGGCAGGAGATGTTTTGAAACTATTACTGCTTCGCATACAAGCCAGTAAATTCTATGCATTACAGCTGGATGAGTCAACAGACGTGGCGGGACTGGTACAGATCCTGGTATATGTCTGTTACGTTTATGGGGCTCAATTAAGGAAGACATCCTCTTCTGCAAACCACTGGAAACCAGGACAACAGGAGAGGATATTTTTAAAGTACAGGACAGCTTTGTGACATCAAATGGACTTTGGTGGTCAAGATATGTTGACCACCAACTGACCATTCTACCGATCCTCGACAATGACATTTACAAAATAGCCCCCAACACTCTACTCAACAAATTGGATGCAGTCTATCACAGTGCCATCCGTTTTGTCACCAAAGCCCCATATACTACCCACCACTGCGACCTGTATGCTCTCGTTGGCTGGCCCTCGCTTCATACTCGTCGCCAAACCCACTGGCTTCAGGTCATCTACAAGTCTCTGATAGGTAAAGGCCCGCCTTATCTCAGCTCACTGGTCACCATAGCAGCACCCACTCGCGCTCCAGCAGATATATCTCTAGTCACCCCAAAGCCAATTCCTCCTTTGGCTGCCTTTCCTTCCAGTTCTCTGCTGCCAATGACTGGAATGAATTGCAAAAATGTTTTTTTTATTTTTTTTTTATTACTGAAGCGGGAGACTCTTACCTCCCTCGCTAGATTTAAACACCAGCTGTCTGAGCAGCTCACAGATCACTGCACCTGTACATAGCCCATCTGTAAATAGCCCATCCAACTACCTCATCCCCATACCTTATTTATTCATCTTGCTCCTTTGCACCCCTGTATTTCTACTTGCACATTCATCTTCTGCACATCAATCACCCTAGTGTCTAATTGGTATATTCTAATTACTTCGCCACCATGGCCTATTCATTGCCTTACCTCCCTTTTCTTACCTCATTTGCACACACACACTGTATATAGATTTTCTTCAACTGTATGTTTTGTTTATTCCATGTCTAACTCTGCGTTGTTGTGTGTGTTGAACTGCTTTGCTTTATTCTTGGCCAGGTCGCAGTTGTAAATGAGAACTTGTTCACCTGGCTAAATAAAGCTGAAATAAAAAAAATGTGGTATCTGTACTGATGGAGCAAAAGCCATGACAGGGAGACATAGTGGAGTGGTAACGTGCATGCAAGCAGTTGCTCCCGATGCCACTTGGGTAAACTGCAGCATCCACTGAGAGGCTCTTGCTGCCAAGGGAATGCCTGACAGTTTGAAAGACATTTTGGACACTACAGTGAAAATGGTTAACTTTGTTAAAGCAAGGCCCCTGAACTCTCGTGTATTTTCTGCATTATGCAGTGATATGGGCAGCGACCATGTAACGCTTTTACAACATACGCTGGTCATCAAGGGGCAAAGTATTGACAAGTTTTTTTTAATTGAGAGACGAGCTTAAAGTTTATTACTGACCATCATTTTTACTTGTCTGGCCGCTTGCATGATGACGAGTTTCTCACACGACTGGCCTATCTGGGTGACGTTTTTTCCTCGCCTGAATGATCTGAATCTAGAATTACATTGACTCTCTGCAACTATATCCAATGTGCTGAACAAAACTGAGGCTATGATTAAGTTGGAGCTCTTCTCTGTCTGCATTAACAAGGACAACACAGGTCTTTCCATCATTGTATGATTTTTTGTGTGCAAATGAACTCAAGCTTACGGACAATGTCAAATGTGATATAGCGAAGCACCTGAGTGAGTTGGGTGCGCAATTACACAGGCACTTTCCTGAAATGGATGACAAACAACTGGATTAATTTATCCCTTTCATGCCCTGCCTCCAGTCCACTTATCGATATCTGAACAAGAGAGCCTCATCGAAATTGCCACAAGCGGTTCTGTGAAAATTGAATTTAAATCAGAAGCCACTGCCAGATTTCTGGATAGGGCTGCGCTCAGCGTATCCTGCCTTGGCAAATCATGTTGTTAAGACACTGATGCCCTTTACAACCACGTACCTATGTGAGAGTGGATTCTCGGCCATCCCTAGCATGAAAACTAAATACCGGCACAGACAGTGTGTGGAAAAGGGTTTAAGACAGACTCTCCAATACAACATTGCAGAGTTGTTTGTCCTTTCAAGCACACCCTTCTCATTAACCTGTGGTGAGTTATTCACAATTTTTGATGAACAAATAAGGTTTTATATGTGAGATGGTTAAATAAAGAGTAAAATTATTGATGATTATTATAATATGTGCCCTGGTCCTATAAGAGCGCTTTGTCCCTTCCCATGAGGCGGGTTGTGACAAAAACTCACACTCATGTTTAATAAATCTTTTGCATAGTGTGTGTGTGGCAGGCTTTCAATGATGGCAAAAAAAACAACATTTGAGAGTAACCTGACCCTGGCGCTAGAGGGGGTACGCAGCTGGAGGTCCAATGTTTGAAGGGGTACGGGACTATAAAAAGTTTGGAAACCACTGTTCTAGACTATACTTCCCTGTTTTGTCAAAAAAACTGAAACTAACTACAAAGTTCTTGCTTGAGAAATTGCTCTTTGCTAAGAAGCTATTTTTGACCATTTTAATTTACATTTTTAGTCATTTAGCAGACGCTCTTATCCAGAGCGACGTACAGTAGTGAATGCATACATTTCATACATTTTTTCTCTGTACTGGTCCCCCGTGGGAATCAAACCCACAACCCTGGCGTTGCAAACATCATGCTCTACCAATTGAAAACAATCAATCAAATCACAGTAATGTACTTAGACACCCAGAAATGATTTGATATGGAGGAGATAAAAAAGGTCCAATGCGGACGTTAAGACGAAGCAGACAATGTGAGAGAAAGGAAGAAAGCACAGAATGTGAAAGACACACACACTAATGAGAGGTATTACAGTGCGCCAGGAGGAGGGCAGCCAGCAAGAAACCTGACATTCAGCAGGACCACATATAGGGTGACATTTACACAGCTCCAGGGGCCAGAGCCATACATGCACCATAATTAGGGTCACAGGGGGGGCCACAGAGTCCAACTTCATACATTTGTTTTGCCTATGATTAGATCTCTGGCAGCAACAACTTTTAATACATCAAACTCAGTGTAATAGAACTCAACTTCAGTGACTCGCTGATTATCAGATAGATAATCGTGTGTATCAAGCACAGAGAAACACTAACTGGCTGTGTGATAGACTGATATACTGACTCTCATTCAGCTTTCAAGTCAATAACATTTTTCGTTTGAAAATTCATCCTTTCTTTAAAAAGGTCTGGAACAGTTGATTTTCCAGGTGAGCATCAAAGCACAGACGATAGTTCCAGACAAGACCTTTGGGGACATCCAAAGCAGAGCCACAAAACCATGCTCTGACTAGTGGTCAGTAACTTGCCTGGGACGGCAGCTGTCATGGCAACCTTTATATTGAGATAGAGGCTCGACAGTGGAAAAGATCCACAGTGACCCGGAGAGGTTTGTGTGTGTGTGCTCTGAGTGGGCTGGTGCTGCAGGGGACCACCCCAAACGTGAGAGTAGAATAGGGCATTAAGGGCACACATGCAGTCTGAGGGGGAGAGCATGGGTGAGGGGAGAGCCGAGTGTCACAGTCAGTTTCATACACACATTCATGAATCTCTTAAACTTTGTTCTTATCTTTCTCCATGTCCCCCTCTCTTCTCACTCATCTTTTTTTTTCTACACCTGCATCCTCTCCTCACTGAAAAGCAAAGAATATCTCCCTATTCAAACCTGGCACAGCTGCAGAGAAAATGAGAAATTCAGCCTGTCCCCTAAGCAACCTCTCCATTAAACAAGTTACACAGACTGCAGAAGATGAGAAGAATTTCCTGTCTGGGTCCAAATAACAGCAGAGGACAGACAGACACCCAGAAAGAAATAGAGCTTGTGACAGATAAAGCCTCCGGAAGATCCATTACCCTGGGCAAAAGAAAGGAGTGTAGGATGGAGAGAGAGAGAGATGGCGCAAGAGAGAGAACAAAGGCGAGCGAGCGTGAGAGTGTCAGAGAGAGAGAGGGGTAGAGAGAGTCAGAGAGCGTGTAAGAGAGGGATGGAGAGAAGGAGAGAGAGTGTGTGGGAGTACTGAGACCCTGGGCCTGTACATATCTATACTAGGCCTACTCTAACCACAACCTCTTCAATTTCCATCTTTACACATACAGTAGCAGTGCCATAAACATACTGAGTATATAAATAGTGAACTGAGGCTACAGTTGAAGTCCGAAGTTTACATACATTTAGTCAGTTTATTTGGCTAAGGTGTATCACAATTCCTAGTAAAATTTCCCTGTCTTAGGTCAGTTAGGATCACCACTTTATTTTAAGAATGTGAAATGTCAGAATAATAGTAGAGAGAATGACTTATTTCAGCTTTTATTTCTTTCATCACATTCCCAGTGGGTCAGACATTTACATACCAAATACTAATTGAGTGTAGCATTGCCTTTAAAATTGTTTAACTTGGGTCAAACGTATCAGGTAGCCTTCCACAAGCTTCCCACAAGTTGGGTGAATTTTGGCCCATTCCTCCTGACAGAGCTGGTGTAACTGAGCCAGGTTTGCAACTGAGTCCGGCTCACACACGCTTTTTCAGTTCTGCCCACACTATAGGATTGAGGTCAGGGCTTTGTGATGGCCACTCCAATACCTTGACTTCGTTGTCCTTAAGCCATTGTGCCACAACTTTGGAAGTATGCTTGGGGTTATTGTCCATTTGGAAGACACATTTGCGACCAAGCTTTAACTTCCTGACTAATGTCTTGAGATGTTTCTTCAATATATCCACAAGTTTCCCTCTCATGATGCCATCTATTTTGTGAAGTGCACCAGTGCCTCCTGCAGCAAAGCACCCCCACAACATGATGCTGCCACCCCCGTGCTTCACGGTTGGGATGGTGTTCGTCGGCTTGCAAGCCTCCCCCTTTTTCCTCCAAACATAACAATGGTCATTATGGCCAAACAGTTCTATTTTTGTTTCATTAGACCAGAGGACATTTCTCCAAAAAGTACAATCTTTGTCCCCATGTGCAGTTGCAAGCCGTAGTCTGGCTTTGTTATAGCGGTTTTGGAGCAGTGGCTTCTTCCTTGCTGAGTGGCCTTTCAGGTTATGTCGATATAGGACTCGTTTTACTGTGGATATAGATACTTTTGTACCCGTTTCCTCCAGCATCTTCACAATGTCCTTTGCAGTTGTTCTGGGATTGATTTGCACATTTCGCACCAAAGTACATTCATCTCTAGGAGACAGAATGTGTCTCCTTCCTGAGCAGTATGACTGCCGCGTGGTCCCATGGTGTTTATACTTGCGTATTATTGTTTGTACAGATGAACGTTGTACCTTCAGGCATTTGGAAATTGCTCCCAAGGATGAACCAGACTTGTGGAGGTCTACAAATTTTTTTCTGAGGTCTTGGCTGATTTCTTTTGATTTTCCCATGATGTCAAGCAAAGAGGCACTGAGTTTGAAGGTAGGCCTTGAATACATCCACAGGTACACCTCCAATTGACTCAAATGATGTCAATTAGCCTATCAGATGCTTCTAAAGCCATGACATCATTTTCTGGAATTTTCCAAGCTGTTTAAAAAGGCACAGTCAACTTAGTGTATGTAACCTTCTGACCCACTGGAATTGTGATACAGTGAATTATAAAAGTTAAATAATCTGCCTGTAAACAATTGTTGGAAAAATGACTTGTGTCATGCACAAAGTAGATGTCCTAACCGACTTGGCAAAACTATAGTTTAGTTTAACAAGAAACTTATGGAGTGGTTAAAAACGAGTTTCAATGACTCCAACCTAAGTGTATGTAAACTTCTGACTTCAACAGTATATTGTTCAAATGGCTTAAACATACGGAGTACACACGTCAAAAGTTTGGACACATCTACTAAGTCAAGGGTTTTTCTTTATTTGTAATATTTTCCCCATTGCAGAATAATAGTGAAGACGTCAAAACTATGAAATAATACATATGGAATCATGTAGTAACCCCAAAAAAAATAAAAAAAATAAAAGGGTTAAATCAAAATATATTTTAGATTCTTCAAAGTAGCCACCCTTTGCCTTGATGACAGCTTTGCACACGCTTGGTATTCTCTCAACCAGTTTCACCTGGAATGCTTTTCCAACAGTCTTGAAGGAGTTCCCACATGTGCTGAGCACTTGTTGGCTGCTTTTCCTTCAGTCTGCGGTCCAACTCATCCCAAACCATCTCAATTGGGTTGAGGTCAGGTGATTGTGGAGGCCAGGTCATCTAATGCAGCACTCCATCAAATACCATTTTATTCGTCACCCCATCTCCGGCTGCTCGTAATGGCGCACACCTGTCACCATCATGACGCGCATAATGACACTCACCTGGCGTCATTGTTTCTGTTCCTGGGTCATGTCTGTGCGTTGTTTGTGGTACGTGTTGGTGTCATTCATTTAATTTATTAAAACACTCACTCCCTGAACTTGCTTCCAACTCTCATCGCTACAGGGAGTGGAAACAGGATGATCACTGAATGTCTGCATCCCCCAGATGCACTGGATCCTGCTTTAAGTGGATTGTGGTTGGTGTAACTGGAAGGTTGTTGAGCCACATGGTGAATGAACTGAAGGATACAGACCTCTCTAATTTGGTAAGTAAAGTTCCGGACAGGCCATCTGACCAGAGAACACAGAGCTCTCAGACACTGAGATAAAACCATGAGGAACCACTGAAAATGAAAAAGGTCTTGCTGGAAGAATGTGTGTGTATAAATATATTTCCTCACACATTCTGTGCCTCCTTCCTTTCTCGTACATTTTCAATTTCATCTTAATTATGCATTGTCTGTGTACAAAGTGCATGCATGTCTGATTCAACCAACTAACTCAAAAGGTCAAGCTCTCATCCTAAATGAGCATGTATAGTCAGGACGGTGTCTGTCATCAGTATCACAGTTTTACATTTCCAGTAGAAACATGCTGACAAAGCAGCCCCTGTCTTATTAGCATAACACTGCTCATAGCCAAAGACATGAAGCAATATTCTCCAACAGCAGGGCAACATAAAGAGAACCGCAACTATTTTATGAAGCAAAATAAATGAAATGCCATCGTACCTCGTAAGATTAAACGACTAAAATAACATCTGTGGTAATGAGGGCAGTTACAGCAGAAACATCTGAGGGTGTCTACAAGTGTTCTTTACATTATTAAAATTAAATGTGTTTTAACAAGCTGTTTTGGCAGGGTTAAAGCGATTTAAGTTGGAAGTTAGAACAGTTTGCCAACATTCATGAATTTTTTTTTTCAGTTACAGATATGTCATTCTTACCAACCGACCTTGGAAAATACACAGGGTCTTACAGTAGTACTAAGCTCTACTGGCAGACAGTTCACTTGACAAAGCGCTGGGGTTATTTCACAAAAGGGTAACTGGGGTTAGCTGGTCTTCAAAGGGATGAGCCAACTGAAGGATTGCACTGTATTGTACAGAAAAATCCAGTTCAGAGAAAAGTGATCAACCTAGGGCTGTCCCCGACTAAAAATAATCTTGGGTCGACAAAGAGTTGTCTGTTCTTTCAACCAATCGATTGGTCTAAATAAAAATACTCTATAGACACATCCTGAGTGTTTTAAATCAACTATATGCACTGAGCTTGTCTGATGCTTTAAGGGAACTGTTTGATGAAATAATTATGACTAGAGGGAGTCCAACCACAATTGATTTGATTGTGCCACCTGGCTCAGACTTGCTGCGTTGTGTTGAAAAAAGACAGCGAGTGACTGACTAGTACCTGTTGTCCCCCTCTCCAGCGACCACACTTCAGTGTGTATAGTGCTGTCCGTGTTGAAGCAGCATCATAATTACAGCCATTTCTGACTGAAAAGCTTTGTTACCAAAATCCCTAAATTGTTTAGGAACAACACTCCCAATTCCCTCAACCTTTGCGTGACACATGTATGCTTTGCATGCACGTGACCAATAGCATCTTTTTTTAAAATGTTTTACTTTTACCCTTTTTTGGGATATCCAAATCGGTAGTTAGTCTTGTCCCGTCGCTGCAACTCCCCTATGGACTCGGGAGAGGCGAAGGTCGAGAGCCATGCATCCTCCGAAACACAACCCTGCCAAGCCAAACTGCTTCTTGACACACTGCTCGCTTAACCCGGAAGCCAGCCTCACCAATGTGTTGGAGGAGACAGCATCCAGCTGGCGACCGAAGTCAGCTTGCAGGCACCCGGCCCACCATGAGGAGTCGCTAAAGCGCAATGGGACACCTGTATTTGGGGAGTTTCTCACATTCTTCTCTGCAGATCCTCTCAAGCTCAGTCAGGTTGGATGGGGAGCCTCGCTGCGCAGCGATTTTCAGGTCTCTCCAGAGATGTTAGATCGGGTTCAAGTCCGGGCTCTGGCTGGGCCACTCAAGGACATTGAGACTTGTCCCAAAGGCACTCCTGCGTTGTCTTGGCTGTGTGCTTAGGTCTGTTGTCCTGTTGGAAGGTGAACAGTCACCCCAGTCTGAGGTCCTGAGTGCTCTGGAGCAGGTTTTCATCAAGGATCTCTCTGTACTTTGCACCGTTCATCGTTCCCATGATGCCAACTAGTCTCCCAGTCCCTGCCACTGAAAAACATCCCCACAGCATGCTGCCACCACCATGTTTCACCGTAGGGATGGTGCCAGGTTTCCTCCAGATGTGACATTTGGCATTCAGGCCAAAGAGCTCAATCTTGGTTTCATCAGACCAGAGAATCTTGTTTCTCATGGTCTGAAAGTCTTTAAAGGTGCCTTTTGGCAAACTCCAAGCGGGCAGTCATGTGCCTTTTACGGCTTCGATCTGGCCACTTTACCATAAAGGCCTGATTAGTGGAGTGCTGCAGAGATGGTTGTCCTTCTGGAAGGTCTCCCATCTCCACAGAGGAACTCTGGAGCTCTGTCAGAGTGACCATCAGGTTCTTGGTCACCTCCCTGACCAAGGCCCTTCTCCCCCGATTGTCAACTGTGGAACCTTATATAGACAGGTGTGCCTTTCTCAATCATGTCTGACGGAGAAGTCCGTCACTGGCCGCGGGCAGCATTTAGTACACTAACACACATTCATCCTGCTCCGTTATCAGCTACGTTAATGTGGGTCGACACAAGTTAACGTCCCTATCTTAGTACATTTCACACTTACCTCCCGTCAGTAACAGGTTATGGTACAAGGAATATACAGACAAGTGTTAATGTTTAATTTAAGCAACGTTTATTATACTTATCAATGTTAGGGATGAGAGCGTTGTTTATTTGGTTCTGTTCCTCTCTCCATCTCTGTAGCTTCCGGTTATGCTGGGATAAGGACCCGAGCTAAGCCAATCGGGCTGACTGTGTAGTGCCTGTCCCGAATGGCTCGTGAATGTAAATGGGCATATTGAACGACACCATGTCAGTAGTGATGTGATATTGGTATATTGTGTCATGAAAAACATGTTGCAATGTATATACTTTAGTATGTTTATCTGAATGGAAAATGTAGGCTTTGAATAGGTAATTGCTTAATTAATTAGTGATGATTATGTTCTGATGGGAGGGGCTTTCCCTACAAAAGGAGCCTCTCAGTTCAAGGGGGAGCCATTTTTTGGATTGAGCAGTTGATGGGGCAGCATTGTTTTTAAGCTGTCCCCATAATGGATACTTTGGATGGCAGTACTGTTGTTTTTCTTCCGGATTCACTCTGTAAATAAACACCCTTGCACAGAAGTCCTTTTGCGGCTCCGCCATCTTTTTATTCTGGCCTACTCTATGTGACAATGTTCAATCAATTGAATTTACCACAGATGGACTCCAAGTTGTAGAAACATCAAGGATGACGAATGGAAACAGGATGCACCGTAGCTCAATTTCGAGTCTCATAGCAAAGGGTCTGAATACTTATGTAAAAGGTATGTCTTTTATACATTTGAAAAAATGTCTCAAAACCTGTTATTTTTGTCATTATGGGGTAGTGTGTAGATTGAGGATTTTTTTAAATGTTTATCCATTTTAGAATAAGGCTGTAACTTAACAAAATGTGGAAAAGGGAAGGGGTTTGAATACTTTCCAAATGCACTGTAGCTCCTTTACTGAGGGTTGGATAACTTGTGAAACCGGTGTGGATTCCGTTGTCTTTTATCTATGAAGCCATTGTTGTCCGGGCCATTTCTGCCTACTAGCCAAAAATGGGTCCTACAACATTATCAGTAAAAGTTATGTATAAATAACTCAAATGTAAAACAGCGCATCATATCATATAAAAGTGGATGGATCTCCCGCTCTCAGTTGGAGCAGGAATCTCAATGCTGCTGACCTCAGTCTGAATTCTCAGGCTTTAACGCTATTAATAGTTTAGAGTCCAGACGTTAGAGTTTGAGCAAGCCTCTCACCCAGTCCCAAGCAGACCTGGCACGATGGGCCAAGCCAGTCCCGGCGCAAGCAGGGAGAAGAGAGCAGGCAAACGGAAGCAGAAAATCCATCCTGTTACTTCACTCCAACTCTGCCTCACGGTCACACTTATACAACTGCCGCTTAAAGCTAAAAGTGTCATGTCAGAGAGGGAAGGAGAGAGTGGGCGCGCAGAGGGCTTTGTGCCTCACAAAGGCAGAAGAACTTAACACTGTCGAAAGGTATTCTGGAAACAGCCATAGAATAATAGCTAGTGGGTAGACCTAAGTGAAACAGAAGCAACTGTTAAATGAGTTCAACTTATCCAAAGATGTTTAACTTGTCATAGCAAAATGTACCAAAACATCCCAAACAACCCTGGGGCCCTATTCACAATCTGATGTTTTTGGACCAGAAAAAACGTCAAAACTTGACACAAATATCCCTAATGTTATTGTGACAAAATAAGCATATTTAACTGCTTCTTGGTACCACACAGGAATCTTGGTAATGTATGAGGTTTGCGTTGTTTGTGTAATGTGTGTTTGACATGCACCGTCTTTGTCTTATGATGTGATGTTATGCAATGCCAGTGTTTCTCTCTCCAGGCCCACTCATGCTGCAACTATTCCGAGAGATAACAATGTCCCAACAAGACAAAGTAATAGTTTCAAAATGTCCACAGCGGTCATTTTAGAAGAAGAGCTGCGTCTTACTATCCTATAAAGAAAGACCAATTGACCAAACCGTCATTCCTAACCCACAATCAGTAATCCACTGTCCCCCGTGGTCATGGGACAAAAACACACAGTATAGACCCTCATCCTCAGTCATGCACAGACTGTGTCCAACTTATTGTGTTCATAACTTATATATGGCTTGCCAGTTGGGTTTCATTCTGTACTCAACACTGACTGGTCACATTCAATGGTTCCATAGATATCGTAGATGGGCCGGGCGGCCCAAGGGGGCAGGTGCCAGTCTTCAGTCATCGTGACAGCAGTGGAACAGGTGGAGTGGCGTCTGACTGCATTCCTCTCTGGGAGAGGAGAGTTGTGCTGCAGTAAGATACTTAGGGCATTCCATTTACTTCTCTGCTCATGGAAACCTTAATCTTGTTTCCATGGTGGAGGAACAGTAGAGGACATTCCAGAACACTTAAAATTCCAGAGTTTCTTGAAATACAGTAATTGAGACGATTGCCTGTACAGTACACTTGCACACCGAAGGCATTCACAAACAAAAAAGGGAGGTGTGTGTATATCCAGCAATAATTATAACTGAGCCATTCAGTTGAAGTATGACAGAGTGAGCTGAGAGTGTTACAAGCCTAACACCATCATACCAAATGGCCATGGCATAAATCAAATGCAGACGGGACATCATTTGCTTGACTTCTGCCAACCAACCGCTTCTTTTCCTGCCATCTCAAGAAATTGACAGTTCCATGTCAACTTATCCCACACACACACACACACGATGGATCAACAGCAGGGCTATTCCTCAGGGTAATATCTAGTCCTGTGATGTTGTGAAGATGACACACCAAACCAGACTAAAGCTTCTCAGCCGAACCCTCTCCAGTCCATCTCAACAAGAGACCGGAGTCAGATCCCCTCTTACTCTACTTATGACACAACTAATGGATGTGCGTGTTTGGGTGCAGATGTGTGTTTCAAGTTTCACAAATCTCAGAATGTGTGCGAGTGAGTTCTCCCTGGATCTCTACTCTACCTGTAGTATGAATTCATGGTGCTGCTGAGCCCCCCTGCTAAGGGGAACAGAGGGGAGAAGAGGAGGGGTATGGTTTACCCAAAGTCCTCTTGGAATTAGTGACTTACAAGGGGCTTACAACAAGCAAAGCTGGGCAGATTGGGAAAGCTCTCTCTCTGATTACCATTCACTCTGGGCGTCCCAACACCGTTTGCACACACACATTTTTTGGGTTGGTTTTTAAACAAAAACCCTGCTGTGCAATCTACAGAACAATACCCAGGCAGGATGCAACGATAATGAATAATTGATCACAGCAGTAACAATAAGATCCCCCTGTGTGCACCACTAACAGGCATTACTAATAGAGTGGGTTCCAGCTGGGTTCTCATCGCGCAGACAGGAATAAAGAACTCTCCGGGAAGAAGAAAGGCGGGGGTGTATGTTTCATGATTAACTACTCATGGTGTGATTGTGATAACATACAGAAACTCAAGTCCTTTGGTTCACCCGACCTAGAATACTTCAATCAAATGCAAACCATATTACCTCCCAACAGAATTCTCTTCGGTTATAGTCACAGCCGTGTATATTCCCCCTCAAGCCGATACCACGACGGCCCTCAAAAAGAACTATACTGGACTTTATGCAAACTGGAAACCACATTGCCTAAGGCCGCATTTATTGTAGCTGGAGAACTTAAAGCAAATTTGAGAAACGCAAATCAGATCAGATAACGACTCCATTTTGCACCCCTCTTCCTATAGGCAGAAACTCACAGGAAGTACCCGTGCTAAGGTCTCTATTCAACACAGGTCTGACCAACTGGAATCCATGCTTTTTACCCCTTTTTTCATGGTATCCAATTGGTAGTTAGTCTTGTCCCATCGCTGCAACTCCCATACAGACTTGGGAGAGGCGAAGGTTGAGAGCCGTGCGTCCTTCGAAACACGACCCAGCCAAGCAGCACTGCTTTTTGACATAATGTCCGCTTAACCCGGAAGCCAGCCGCACCAATGTGTCGGAGGAAACACCGTACACCTGGCGACCGTGTCAGCATGCATGCGTCCTGCCCACCACAGGAGTCACTAGGGTGCGATGGGAAAAGGAAATCTCAGCCTGCCAAACCCTCTCCTAACCCGAACGACGCGGGGCCAATTGTGCGGCCGCCTCATGGGTCTCCCAGTCACGGCCAACTGTGACACAGCCTGGGATCGAACCCGGGTCTGTAGTGACGCCTCAAGCACTGCAATGCAGTGCCTTAGATTGCTGCGCCACTCGGGAGGCCCCTGCAAAATGATTTTAACAAACAATTGGTCCCCCCAAAAATGCGTCTTGATTGAATTTCAAAATCCCGATGTGGCCCTCGAGCCAAAAAAAAGTATGCCCACCCCTGCCCTAGACCCACTTCAATTTGCTTACCGCCCCAATAGATCCACAGACAATGCAATTGCCATCGCACTGCCCTATCCCATCTGGACAAGAGGAATACCTATGAGAGAATGCTGTTCATTGACTAAAGCTAAGCACACCATAGTACCCTCCAAGCTCATCATTAAGCTCGGGGCCCTGGATCTGAACCCCGCCCTTTGCAACTGGGTCCTGGACCGCCCTGACGGGTCTCCCCAGGTGGTGAAGGTAGGAAACACCACGTCGCTGATCCTCACAGGGGCCCCACAAGGGGGCGTGCTCAGCCCCCTCCTGTACTCCCCGTTCACACACGCCTCAAATTCAATCAAGTTTGCAGACACAACAGTAGTAGATCTGATTTCCAACAATGACAAGACAGCCTACAGGAAGGTGGTGAGGGCCCTGGCAGAGTGGTGCCAGGAAAATAACCTCCCTCAAAGTCAACTAAATGAAGGAGATGATCGTGGACGTCAGAAAACAGCACAGGGTACACCCCCCTATCCACATTGATGGGACAGCAGTGGAGAAGGTGGAAAGCTTTAAGTTCCTTGGCGTACAATGCACTGACAATCTGAAATGGTCCACCCACACAGACAGTGTGGTGAAGAAGGCGCACTAGCGCCTCTAACCTCATGAGGCTGAAGAAATTTGGCTTGGCCCCTAAGAACCTCAAACTTTTACAGACGCACAATTGTTAGCATCCTGTCAGGCTGTATCACCGCCTGGTATGCCTACTTCACCGCCCGAAACCGCAGGGCTCTCCAGAGGGTGGTACCGTCTGCCCAACATGTCACCGGAGGCACACTGCCTGCCCTCCAGGACACCTACAGCATCCGCTGTCATCACAGGAAGGCCAAAATTAACCACCCAAGCCACGGCATCGCTGCAACTCCTGTACAGACTCGGGAGAGGCGAAGGTCGAGAGCCATGCGTCCTCCGAAACGCAACCCAACCAAGACGCACCGTGTCTTAACACAGCGCCCATCCAACCCGGAAGCCAGCCGCACCAATGTGTCGGAGGAAACTCGAACCCAGAATCTCTGGTGGTACAGCTGCGATGCAGTGCCTTAGACCACTGCGCCACCCGGGGGCTACTGGCCACTTTAATAATGGAACACTAGTCACTTTGATAATGTTTACATACTACTTTACTCATCTTATACTGTATATTAGTCAATACCACTCAGTTGTTGCTCGTCCTAATATTTATATAGTACTTTTATATTTGTGTATTGTTAGATCCTAGCTCCAACAGTGCAGTAGATAGCGAAATGCTTGTGTTCCTACACCCGCAATAGCGTCTGGTAAATATGTGTATGTGACCAATAGAATTTGATTTGAGATTCATGGATGGTGGAAATTATTCCACTGTAAGGGGGTACTGCAGCTAATGTTGTCACACACACACACGATACATTCTGAGGAAAGAGGGTGACAGAGCTGACAACGTCATGAATATGATGCGAATGCTTCAAAAAGGGGCTTAAATCCGTGTGCTGTTATGGATGGCCAGATCGCTAGCAACAACGACAAGAAACTACCAAGTTGTGAATCGTAAGTGGCTCGTTTGATCTTGATACCATGTTTTTGTTTTTGACTGATTTCACGTCTTTGCTAATATGGCAAAAATGTGTTAGGTAGTTAGCTAACCAACAACTGTAATGATGTATTTGAGAGACAAGTGCTCATTGTGCAACTTATGTTTTTAATAAACATTGGAAACTATTATTTACTTGTCAATCTAAGCCAACCCAGCCTGTTTTGCCCCATAGTTCCGCATGCGTCGGTTTTGTTGCTTAACAACCAACCTGTTTATAAGCAAGCACATTCTTCAACAGTCTTCTTCGGACCAGGTTTAAGTTTGATCAATATTTTTCTAACAAGCTGTTTGTCAAACACTTAACATCATTTGCTCTTTCCAAAGACATTCCCTTTGAAAGTGACTGGGGAGGACATTGAATTGGACAGAGACCAGTGAGAAGAATAGATCATAGTTAAGTTAACTCCGGGACCCGTTCTTTAAGAGAGGTTACTGCTGCTCTACTCTCGATCACTTCATTAAAGGGTTGCCCATGGCAAGGCCTAACCCTAGACCTAGCAGTCGGTCTCCTCCCCGGATGTTTTCCCAGCTCCCCTTAAAATGGCCAGAGTCTAAAAAGAGATGGAAGAGGTTTAAGAAGTTTTACTGGTTGAAGCGAGGAAGCAATTAGTTGAATATTGTCTTTAGTAGGTGTATATAAATGTAAACCCAGGAATGGGCATCCAGGGTCTGTGTCCTCTCTGTACCCTTCGAAGAAACAACTCAAGTGAATTCACACAGCAGAATGGTGTAATAAATTAGCTTCAGTATGCCACACACACAGCATAAGAAAACAGAGCAACCAAAGACATAAATGAGCTGTTACGTGTGTGTGTTTATGTGCGCGCGCGCGCGCGCGCGCGTGTGTCTTTCTCAGATCCCTGACAGCGAGGGCGCAGAGCTATGAAAGAGGGCTGGAATCTGGGAGTGATATGGAATGTGGTCAGGGTTGTGCTACAGGATAACAGGGAGGTCAAGATGCCACAGACATGTCAGGGTGTGTGTGCCAATGTGTGTGTAAGATGATCACTTCTATTTTATGCAGGACAAAAAGAGAGAGCGGTAGAGGGGGAAATGAAGAGGGGAGGGAGGGAGAACAGGAAGAGAGGCCACAGTTTGGAATTCTGTGTTCCTTAGAGGCACCAGGAGCAACATGTCTCCTCCTCTTTGATCTCTCAATGAGACATGTTGAGTGTTGTTCTGCACCCAAGTCACTCACTACCAAAAACACACACACACACACACACACACACACACACAATGCCCCTGGCTCCATCACACACACTGAGAAAAGTGACTGGACGCTTCTCTTTGGATTCATATTTTCATTCAGACACAGGACAGGTAAAACAACTGCAATGTGGTCCTCCTTACTCATAATGCTAACATCTCATACTTGTCAGCACAGACAATCAGACAGGAATGGTGCTATTGTTGTTATTACAGATGAATAGAACAGTAGCCAGAAGGAACATATCAAATTCCTGTTGATACTCTTTATCTCAACAAAACTCTAATCTTACACAAACACAGCCCAAACTGCCTGTGGCAGGGCATCTGTCTAAGTAAGTAATATTGATAATTACAGAAATGTCAACTATTATGAAAAACCATCTGTCAAAAGACGAAGGAAATAGCTGGGACTAGACTGGCCGCTACCGATTTATTACATTAAGTAACCCAGCCGTAGCCAGCACTGCATGGAAGACTACATATGTTGTAAATATTTACAAAATGATGGCTAGACTGTTTTGTGGTTTGGTTTCCGATGTCAGAACTTGTGCATATACAGTTGAAGTTACATACACCTTAGCCAAACACATTTAAACTCAGTTTCACAATTCCTGGCATTTAATCTTAGTAAAAATTCCCTGTTTTAGGTCAGTCAGGATCACCACTTTATTTTAAGAATTTTAAAATGTCAGAATAATAGGAGAGAATGACTTATTTCAGCTTTTATTTATTTCATCACATTCCAAGTGGGTCAGAAGTTTACATACACTAAATTAGTATTTGGTAGCATTGCCTTTAAATTGTTTAACTTGGGTCAAACTTTTCAGGTAACCTTCCACAAGCTTCCCACAATAAGTTGGGTGAATTTTGGCCCATTCCTCCTGACAGAGCTGGTGTAACTGAGTCAGGTTTGTAGGCCACCTTGCTCACACACGCTTTTTCTGTTCTGCCCACACATTTTCTATAGGATTGAGTCAGGGCTTTGTGATGGCCACTCCAATACCTTGACTTCGTTATCCTTAAGCCCTTTTGCCACAACTTTGGAAGTATGCTTTGGGCCATTGTCCATTTGGAAGACCAATTTGCGACCAAGCTTTCACTTTCTGACTGATGTCTTGAGATGTTGCTTCAATATATCCACATAATTGTCCTACCTCATGATGCCATCTATTTTGTGAAGTGCACCAGTCCCTCCTGCAGCAAAGCACCCCCACAACATGATGCTGCCACCCCCCGTGCTTCACGGTTGTGATGGTGTTCTTCGGCGTGCAAGCCTCCCCCTGTTTCCTCCAAACATAAATGGTCATTATGGCCAAACACTTTTGTTTCATCCTACCAGAGGACATTTATCCAAAATGTACGATCTTTATCTCCATGTGCAGTTGCAAACCATAGTCTGGCTTTATGGCGGTTTTGGTGTTCTGGGATTGATTTTCACCAAAAAGTTCATTCATCTCTAGGAGACAGAACGAGTCTCCTTCCTGAGCAGTATGACGGCTGCGTGGTCCCATGGTGTTTATACTTGCGTACTATTGTTTGTACAGATGAACGTGGTACCTTCAGGCGTTTGGAAATTGCTCCCAAGGATGAACCAGACTTGTGGAGGTCTACAATTTTTTTCTGAGGTCTTGGCTGATTTCTTTAGATTTTTCCATGATGTCAAGCAAAGAGGCACTGAGTTTGAAGGTAGGCCTTGAAATACATCCACATGTACACCTCCAATTGACGTCAATTAGCCTATCACAAGCTTCTAAAGCCATGACATCATTTTCTGGAATTTTTCCATGCTGTTTAAGAGGCACAGTAAACTTCTGACCCACTGGAATTGTGATACAGTGAATTATAAGTGAAATAATCAGTCTGTAAACAATTGTTGGAAAAATTACTTGTCATGCACAAAGTCGATGTCCTAACCGACTTGCCAAAACTATAGTTTGTTAAAAGTAAATTTGTGGAGTGGTTGAAAAATGAGTTTTAATGATTCCAACCTAACTGTATGTAAACTTCAACTGTATATATTTTATATAGATTGTTGTTGGGGACAGCCCTACTGTAGGTTGGTCTCAATACTGTATCCCTGTCTGTACTACTGTAGGTTTGTCTGTGTGTATGAGGCTGACTGTGGGTTTGTAATACTGAACCTTGGGGACAGCCCTACTGTCTGTTCTAACAACAACAACAAAAATCTTGTTCTTTCAACCAATCAATCGTATTTTTCCCATATATAGACACACCCTGCGTTCGAATAAAATCAACTATATGCATTGAGCTTGTCTGATGCTTAAAGCTTATGGTTTAATGAAATAAGACAAAAGCCTCAAGAGGGTGCCAGAGATCTAGATAAGCAGGGAACAAAATTAAATAATAAAAAAAAATTAAAAAAATTACAAATAAAAATTTGCCTGACCCAACTGTTCTCCTCCCACTCCTGCTGGCTTTTGCAGATTCTGCCATTACTCTCCTGAAGTTGCCGGTAATAGGCTACATAAGGAGGAGTCGGCAACCTTTTATGTCAAATGCCAATTTATCTTACCATATCTACCAATCTGTGTGGCAGTTATGGTTTTCAAAAGCAAATGTGAAAAAGTTTCATTTATAATAAACGTCTCCATATCTCAAAATCATTGTCATGTGGTTAATCAAAATTCGATCCAAATCTAAATGAAAATTATGCAAACCTAAAAAGTAACTTCTATTGCATTGCCAACCATGTAAAAATAGCTTACATGAAGCCAACAGATAAAAACATTGCATCCTCCAAGAATTAAACATCCTGATAAAAATAAATATCCTATAAATCACATTGAAGACAGGCCATGTGTAGCCAATGAACTTGAAACATTGTAAAAAATATTCTGGGCCCTCAGAGTTTCCCACCAGTGAGCTCGGGACAGACACAGCTGTAGGCTGTTTGTGCAAGGGATAAGAATCAGTGCCTGACTTGGGCAGGAGCTTACTGGAACTGAGTACCGACACCTCAAAATGGTCTACTGCTTGAGCTCCGGCACCTCTTATAGAATATTAGCTCAAAAGTATTGTGGAGCTCCTGCACCTAAATATAAACAGTACCAGCACCCAAAATGAGTACCGGTACCCATTTCAGTCCAAGTCAAGCAAAATAAGAAGAAATCAGGTAGGCCTATTTTATGACATTTCCACTAGATCAGAGCATGACATTATCCCTTCTCACGCTGAGTGGTTACTGGAAGGGAGAGAGCTGGAAATACTTTTTAAATACATTGAGGAACTATTGTAATTCTCATTTGCTCGCTGTTTGAGGTGAAGAAAATCTTACTTTGAGAAGCTCCACAGGTCATCATTAGTGGTGGTGCGTTAAGCGAATCAGAAATACTATCAGATCCCCAAATGGGAACACTTATATGCCGACATTTTCACACCGGCCAGGTAGCCTATCGGCCTACTTCTATGCGTGCACGTCCACTCTACATTGACAGGAGTATCCAAACGAAATTGACAGAACTCGTAAATTAAATAAACCAAAACGTTTTTTCTCACAAGTGTAGAATAGGTTGTGTCCTCTACAAACAATGTGTCCACTCCGACAATGATAACGGTAAGACTGGAATAATAATATTGAATGCATTAACAGAAATTACCATAACCAAAGTAACAAACATTGTAGATAAGAAATGATAGGATTGAACAGTACATGTATTACTGGTGATATGTAATGGGGAATTGATAGACTAACAATCAAATGCAAACAATTCACAAAAGTTAAGAAACAATGAATGTCCACAAATTGGCAGGAGAGCGCGCATTCTGGAGAGAGTGCATTGTGCATCTAGGCGCATGGTCAATCCGACGTCTGCATTGGCCATACAACATTTATGGTGATATGGCCTCAGCAAAAGTCAGGGAATTCCTACTTCTTGCACTTTGCGGAGCAGTGCAGAGCTGTTGTCAAGAAAGTGAGAGTGTTTTCTACATTTTTTGTCCCCACCTACCGTCAACCAATCATGTCAATGCAGAGCTATACAGAGCCCTCCGGATTGTTAAAACATTTGGGAGGCGCATGGCGATGCGGTACAGAGCTCAATTTGGCCTCTGGAGGCTCTGCAATTGCATCACACCCTCCATATGGAGCCTCCAATCACATTTTCAGATCATGCATAAAAACATATTTGTTACTGAGCGACTAAAACAATCTCGGTTGACCAACAGCAAAACAATCGACCAGTCAACTAATTGGGGTGAGCCTAACAGACAGGGATACAGTACTGAGACAAACCTACAGTAGTAGGGATACAGTATTGGACTAGATGTAAACAGCGTGGGCAATCTATCCCATGTGTAATGGACAGGCTAGGACCAGGTGCATTTTTATGAGCCGTGTGTTTGAGTGAGTGGGATGGAGTGGTGTGTGTGTGCGCGTGAGACAGAGGGTGGGTGTGTGTGTGTGTGCGACAGAGGGGTGTGTGTGTGTGTGTGAGAGAGTGGGACAGAGGGGTGTGTGAGTGTGTGTGTTCAGAGAGATGCTGGGGTCTCCTGTTAATTTTGGCTGTGTCTAAATGACAGGGAGGGTAGTGTGGCAACTTGAAGGTTCAAAGGGCAGCCGTTCAAAGCCAAGGAAACAACACGGATCACACACACACCTCACTGACTGACTTCTACTATTGCTACTGTCCCCCTACACACCTCACTGGGCTGAGACTCCATGGGAGTTCTGTGAATCAGTCTAGCCTCCAATACCTGTGTCATTGCATTGAAGACATGTTGTTATCTGACTATTGAGATGCATCCTAAATGTAGTAGCTCCACCAAAACATCCCATCCTAATGTTCCCATACACAAATGGTGCCGTCTACACTCTTTTTCCCCGTCACCCCTACCTCCCTCCTGTCATCATGTCACAGCACGCTACCGCATTCCATGCTACTACACCAAGCCTCTAAATCATCACCATGCAGGAGCTGCCCTCCTGTCTGTCTCCGATGGGTGGGATGGAATGACTATTGAGTAACTAGTGGTTTGGTTCAGTCTAGGCACACTGGATGCCAGTGGCTTAGTTGGTGTGGTCCCTGGTCTGTCTCTCCTCTATGCGCTTCATCTGCTCGCCACTCATCTATCATTCTCTCGATTATCATCCATCTTTCTCCTCTAGGCTCATTTCCACATGCTGACCTGGTGCCTCTGGAAGTGTTTAAGGGTGTGCCTGCAGCTGGGTAGCATTAAGCCTTGCCGATTCCAGAAGCACCACCTATCACCTCATCACACGCACGCACACGCGCACGCACACACGCTCGGCTGTAGCAGAAACGCCACACTTGGGTTTGTTGTTGAGGTTTATTCCCGAGAGGCTGAGACGGAAAAACTCTGGAGGTCATTGTCACACACCATTGAGTGATCTTTGTGCAGCAATTACATGTTAGAAACATTGTTTGGCTCATGAACAAACCACAGAGAGATGTCAGTAACGGTTCTACACCAACTGCTTCACAAATCAGTCTCAGCCAGTCTTATTAGCTTAAACAGGATCTCACAGACAGTCATGTATAGTTACCATACTGCAGATCAGATATACCACTGTCTCAGTCTGACAGGGAGTGACTCAGTCAGTCTGCTCTGCTTCATTCAGTTGGAGTGATAGAATGTCTGGATGTTAGAATGCAGAGAGCAGCGTTGTAGTTAGTGTTCCATCACTTACATCCCCATAAGGCAGACTAACAGGATTGGGTGTCTGTTTCAGAGCCTCAAATCTCAGCACACACAACAGTCAATCAATCCTCACATTTAACTCCCTCTGTGATACACAGCTTAGATGGGAATTCTGTCTATATAGAAGTCAGCAGAACTTAGCAATGGCATATAGACAGGGAGTTTGTCAGAAAGAATGAGAGCATGCATGCAAAGAATTATGGATCAGTGTCTGTTTGTTCTTGGTTTGCAGTAAACAGTTGCTGGGATTGAAAAGGATTCCCCCAAAACCCAAATCTAGAAGTTACTGGAATTTAGCATGTGTTGTGTGTGAAAATGCAGCAACAACTACATAACAAATCCAACTCTAGAGAAGAGAATTCAGCTCAACACAGAATAGATGAGTGCTAAGAGCCTTGGCGTGACCCTGGACAACACCCTGTCGTTCTCCACCAACATCAAGGCGGTGACCCGATCCTGTAGGTTCATGCTCTACAACATTCGCAGAGTACGACCCTGCCTCACACAGGAAGCGGCGCAGGTCCTAATCCAGGCACTTGTCATCTCCCGTCTGGATTATTGCAACTCGCTGTTGGCTGGGCTCCCTGCCTGTGCCATTAAACCCCTACAACTCATCCAGAACGCCGCAGCCCGTCTGGTGTTCAACCTTCCCAAGTTCTCTCACGTCACCCCGCTCCTCCGCTCTCTCCACTGGCTTCCAGTCGAAGCTCGCATCCGCTACAAGACCATGGTGCTTGCCTACGGAGCTGTGAGGGGAACGGCACCTCCATACCTTCAGGCTCTGATCAGGCCCTACACCCAAACAAGGGCACTCCGTTCATCCACCTCTGGCCTGCTCGCCTCCCTACCTCTGAGGAAGCACAGTTCCCGCTCAGCCCAGTCAAAACTGTTCGCTGCTCTGGCACCCCAATGGTGGAACAAGCTCCCTCACGACGCCAGGACAGCGGAGTCAATCACCACCTTCCGGAGACACCTGAAACCCCACCTCTTCAAGGAATACCTGGGATAGGATAAAGTAATCCTTCTAACCCCCCCCTTAAAAGATTTAGATGCACTATTGTAAAGTGGTTGTTCCACTGGATATTATAGGTGAATGCACCAATTTGTAAGTCGCTCTGGATAAGAGCGTCTGCTAAATGACTAAAATGTAAATGTAACGATTCACACGCAGACCAGACATCCGCTTTCTCTGCAGCTCCAATGCAGTCACTGTCAGAAAACTACCCAACATACTGTATGTCAACAGGGATAAATGGACAACAGACATGTTTTAAGGCTCATCCTTCAAAAAAGGAAAGAAATTGACCTAGACATTTAAACTGCAGAGGACTTACCCCAAATCCTCCTTCACCTCCAGCGCCACCCATCAAAATCAGAACCCTCTTCCCCCAGGAGTCTCATCCTTTCTGGGGTAGCTTGAGCAGGATAGTGGCTTCTCTGGTTCAAGCCTGGTGATAAACCCCCCCGTACTGGGACCCCAGTACGGGCCATGGGAATCGAGCTGGGGTATATTTATAGCCAGGCCCCTCTCTGGTGGGGGGGACAGAGGGGAGATAGAGGCTTGGCAGGGGCTGCTGGGGACACTTCTTTGGGGGTTCCAAGGAATGCCCGGGTCGACTGAAAGCCTGGGGAAATGGAGGCTCAAATAGGGCCAGACTGACATGGGACATCTGTGGAGCCGGATGGGGACCGAGCCCTGAGTCTGCTGAACTAACAGGCCCTAGTCGGGACAGGAAGTAGTGACTGATCACAGGAAGTGAGGTTGTAAAGTGTTGAGCCTTCGTCTGACTTTACATCCAGCTTGACTTGTATTTCAAATCTATATCATACCACTTCCATATGGAAACAAATGAGGAACATTGATAATGACAATGTTTATTGTCCATCAAGAGGATATTCTTTCAGGTGCTAGACACCGCTACATATCCACAACAAAACATCCTTCAAGGCATTGGAAGGGTTATGTGCTCTAGCATCAAAACAACCTGGAGGTCGTCATTAGTGTCATCTCTCATTACCCAGCATCCCCTGGGGTGGATTTATGGGTCCAGTTAATTCTCTACCCCCCAGAGTGGACCACACCACTCTGCTACATGGAGGCTAGAGGTGGGGACAGAGACAAGGAATAGTGATGCCCCGTGTACTGTAGTGTAGTAGATCATTGTAAGTTCTACATTGACACAGTCTTAACTCCTGACATGAGAGGCAGACACCAGTGGTGGTTAGATAACTTCAACTGAGGACCCATTCAGACTCACGGAGAGCCGATTCTAAGTTCTTCAGTGACACTTAGTTTCACTCTGCTCTTGACTTCCCACAACCTTGGGTGTCGCGTGTCTTGCAGCTCCTAACTCAATTGTGTCCCCACCCTGGTGTCAAACTGAGAGCCTGAGGGTGGTCTGTCACAAAATGCCACCGCTAGAGACTTGGTGTCCGAATCGCAATGTCACAATCACACGCCACATTTCCCCAGACAGAGCTGAGAGAAGAATTAAGCCCAAGCACTTCCCCACTGAGATGAACACACAATGACAACTCTGGTTGCAGTGACAGTACGCCACCCACTTAGCTAGTGACCCAAAGCCTGGTGATATGAAGTAGAATGGCTCCATTGTTTGGCATGGGTCCTCAGATATAGCTAAAGCTAAGATAATGTAGAGTATTGGGTGACAGATTTCAATCCATGCAGTAATTCATCTGTACTGTATAGAATTCATTACTCTAAATTTTGATATGAGTTTTAATCATAGTACACTTAACGCTCCCTCTAAGCTGCGCACGGGCGCGCAGTCGCTCAGAGCGCAGAATAAATACAAGCCCACAGAGAGAAGCACAAGACTGAACTTCACTCAACTTTCTAGAGTTTCCCCTGTTTAGTTAACACTATCAACGTTTCCCTTTACTGTGACAATTGTGATGTTGCACACGACTCAGCCCGTACTCTACACAGACTCGTGCGGCATAGACAATCAGAGCTACAGTAGGCCTATATGCAAATAGACCTTTGCCATATGGATCTGTGGCGGTTACTTTGAACTGGACTGTGTTTACAGCTGTGGTCTTGAGTAGATGCGCTTGTTTTGAGATCGTGTGCACATTTTGTTCATATCCTTTGCTAGTTAGTGAGTCATCAGCCCAGTTATACATAATTTGTAGTCAGCAATAGGGGAGTGATTACTTCCTACAAGAGATAACATTTTAACATGGAGATAGAACAGCTACGGGATACATTTTCTCCATTGTTTTTGATGGTAGGCCACTCTGGTAGGCCTAGATTATGATCAAATAGCCACAGTAGCCTACTTGGCCACTGTTAACTGTAACTTAAAGCAGGTAGAGCCTCAGGTGTCAACAGTAAACATGCACTGGAAGTTGCACAGAATTTTCAACATTCAAGTTTGCTCTCAGCAGAACTACAATTTGCCTGAAAAAAATAAAAGGGAACAATGGGGGCACTATAGTTGATGTGGCCTGATCTAGATAAAAGTACTTTTGAGTAGTTACAGCACACCAATAGCAAATGATAATATCAAAACCAACCTGCTAGGCATGCTTGGTGGCGACACCTCACACATCTATTTTTACAGGCATTGTCACTTAACTGGCGTCACTGGTTTACAGCTGTCAATCATGCGAGGGATGCACAGGGTGTGGCTACACACACATTTGACGTCCACAGGATACCCAGTGGCACGCACACACAGGGAAGGAAAACACCCAGCATCCATCCACTGCAGTAGCTAATAGGCTAATAAAGTCTAACTATAGCCTCTTCCCTCCACCATGGCCACAGTGACAGGCTGTAATTGAAGGCGAGGGATATAGGCCTAATGCTGGGTTGACTATAAGCCACAGACAGACCGACAAAGAGAGAGAGAGAGAGAGAGAGAGAGAGAGAGAGAGAGAGAGAGAGAGAGAGAGAAACCATGGTTCTCGTTGACAGTGAAGAGATCTGTGGTTAGTCACTGTGCTTCCCTGCCCAGAACTGGCACTGTCCAGGGACAGTGATGACATCATCACTTAGAAAATGTGTGTTTGTATGCGTGTGTGTCTTTTCACAACTAGAGAGACAGGAAACCACAGTCACCCTCTCGCCCCACCACACCCCAGAGTCCAGCATGGGCTGGGCTGAAGCCAGGGATGGTCACAGTGGAAGAGTATAGGCTACACTGCAGAGCTGAAGTTTGTGATCAAACTGTCGGTGAAGTTTAATGATCAGGGAATGCATTCATGGATCTGAAGACCTCAACATCGATCTTCTCTCATACCCAGAAGGGGCTTTTGCTTAAACCTAAACCCCAGTAGATCCAGTGGCTCTCTAGCCTCTAGCTCATGACTCAATCACATGGCTCTCTACTCTCTTTGTAGCTCATGACTGGATCCCGTAGAGAACTGAGAATTCCTCTCTGGGCGTTCCCTCTCGGTGCTGCAGCAGTTACAGTAGCTTTGTGTCCCAGGGGTAAGGAATGCTGCTTAGAGGAAGGAACAGCTCCTTCACATACACTCATACGGACCCACTCTGCTGTGTTTGGAAACAAAACTCTCCCTCCAAACAGCTGTAGGGCCGTGGGATGTAGACAACACTTGGATGTGTGTTTGTGTGAGTGTGACCGGGCTCCATCCCTCACGGGAAGCTACGGACAGTGGAATTGTTGGTGCCATCACTCGCCTACATGCATGGGGTCAAAAACAGACCTGGTGCTCATCTCAGCTGTCACCTTGCTTGGGACATGAGACTAGAAAAACTGAGTTCAACACCAGACCACACCCATTTCCACACAGCAGTACACCTTATACCCTGTCAGGTATGTGGAGGCCAACACAAATCCTCTCAGCAAACATTCATTACCCAACTCAACACCTTTCACTGTCAAAAATAAAATGTTCCCTTTCCCTACTACAGATAGCTTCCCTTTTACCAAAACACCAAGGTATCAGTCACTTGCAGGCCTATTCAGTAGCTCAAAAGTTCTGGACCAAGAGGTCATTATCAGGCCAGTCAATCAACATCACCAATGGTGATGCAATGTGTACAGTAGGAGGCTGAGTAAAAGAAAAATAATGTCTTCTTACCTCATCATCTGTCCAGAGGAAGATTGGATGGGATGGCAGAGAAGCAGATGGTTCCAGATTCCACACACGTACGCAGGTTGATGGATACAGGGAAAAAATCAAAAAGGAAAACATTAATTTACAACATTTAAAATTCCATTCTATCAAATCCAGAGACTGTCCATAACATATGTTAATCTCAACCTGTGTTTGATCTGGATTATACGATACTGTTAGGTTCAGGTTGTGGTGTTGGCTTGGATGTACTGGAGATAACATCTCAGTGTCATAACCTCGGAATCATAATACTGATGTAGCTCCCAGTGTGGTTCGTTCTTGGATAGTCTGGTTGTTAGCCAGACCCAGGGAGACGAGAAGAAAGCATCGTTATCAACGTTGATGATACAATGTCTGACTAACCAGCTGTTGATGGCTATTAAAAGCCACTAGCTGTTAAACAAATTGCAATGTGTGAGAATGTGTGAGAGAGCGAGAAAAACACAAGGGGAGTGTGAGGAAGCAAGTGTGTGTGCGCGTGCATGAATAGATAAAATGTGTGTGAGGGAGAGAAAAGTATGCACATACTTGTGTGTACTAGAGACTGTGCGTGCTTACAGCTTAAACTATACACAGCATACTACGTCAAAAGGGGCAGTGGCTCGACATATTTCTAAGTTTAGGATGGGCGCCAGCCAGCGACATCAAACCCACAATTCCTACCCAGGCCTTCTGAGGAAAATGTAGCCTGACTGAAAGCAAGGCAGAGACTCAATATCACCAGTGTGCTGGAGATGTTCTATTCAGTACACAGTTTACCTTCCATGCACCTCTTAATATGATATACTTTTTCTAACAACTATGTAAAGCAAGGCAGAGAAAGGGCTGCTGGGTTTACATGGAGGCTACAGAGCACGCACTCCAGAGCAGAGGGGGACATGTGGAGCTGGTATAAGGAGATTACAGACTCACACCACCACCATGTATGTATGCTATGATCACTTCAGACACAGCCGTTCCTAATCCACACTCACGCAATTATCCCCACAGTTGACCAAAGGGATGCACGTTTGTTCTCTTTAAAAACAAGATTTGCGGTAAAATACAAATTTAGGTCGAAGTCCCTCTGCAATGCCCTGCAAGTGAATTCCATCAATTGTGTCCATCTACCGTTTCACTGATTTAAATGCGTTACCTCAAAGTCTGAGGCAATTGGCAAGGCATGTCACAAAATGTCTTCCAAGACAGTAAGACATCTCATAAGATGGGGATAGCCTACATACAGTACCAGTCAAAAGTTTGGACACACCTACTCATTCCAGGGTTTCTTTATTTTTTACATTGCAGAATAATAGTGAAGACATCAAAACTATGAAATACTACGTGATTCCATATGGGTTAAGCAACAAAAAAAAATATTTGTTAAACCAATCAAAATATATTTTATATTTGAGATTCTTCAAAGTAGCCACCCTTTGCCTTGACAGCTTGACACACTTTTTGCATTCTCTCAACCAGCTTCACGAGGTACTCACCTAGAATGCATTTCAACTAACAAGTGTGCCTTGTTAAAAAAAGTGAATATCTTTCCTTCTTAATGCATTTGAGCCAATCAGTTGTGTTGTGACAAGTTAGGGGTGGTATACAGACGATAGCCCTATTTGGTGAAAGACCAAGTCCATATTATGGCAAGAACAGCTCAAATAAGCAAAGAGGAACGACAGTCCATCATTACTTTAAGACATGAAGGTCAGTCAATACGGAACATTAAGAACTTTGAACATTTCTTCAAGTTCAGTCGCAAAAACCATCAAGTGCTATGATGAAATTGGCTCTCACGAGGACCGCCACAGGAAAGGAAGACCCAGAGTTACCTCTGCTGAGGAGGATAAGTTAGAGTTATCAGCCTCAGAAATTGCAGCCCAAATAAATGCTTCACGGAGTTCAAGTAACAGACACATCTTAACATCAACTGTTCAGAGGAGACAATTGAAAAATCAGGCCTTCATGGTCGAATTGCTGCAAAAGAAACCACTACTAAAAAGGACACCAATAAGAAGAGACTTGCTTGGGCCAAGAAACACGAGCAATGAACAATAGACCAGTGGAAATCTGTGCTTTGGTTTGATGAGTCCAAATTTGAGATTTTTGGTTACAACCGCTAGGTCTTTGTGAGATGCAGAGTAGGTGAACGGATGATCTCTGCATGTGTGGTTCCCACTGTGAAGCATGGAGGAGGTGGTGTGATGGTGTGCGGGTGCTATGCTGGTGACACTGTCAGTGATTTATTTTGAAGTCAAGGCACACTTAACCAGCATTGGTACCACAGAATTCTGCAGTGATACACCATCCCATCTGGTTTGCACTTAGTGGGACTATCATTTGTTTTTCAACAGGACAATGAACCAAAACACCTCCAGGCTGTGTAAGGGCCATTTGACAAAGAAGGAGAGTGATGGAGTGCTGCATCAGATGACCTGGCCTCCACAAATCACCTGACCTCAACCCAATTGAGATGGTTTGGGATGAGTTGGACAGCAGATTGAAGGAAAAGCAGCCAACAACTGCTCAGCATATGTGGGAACTCTTTCAAGACTGTTGGAAAAGCATTCCTCATGAAGCTGGTTGAGAGAATGCCAAGAGTGTGCAAAGCTGTCAAGGCAAAGGGTGGCTACTTTGAAGAATCTAAAATATATTTTGATTTGTTTAACACTTTTTTGGTTACTACATGATTCCATGTGTTATTTCATAGTTTTGATGTCTTCAAGATTATTCTACAATGTAGAAAATATAAAGAAAACCAAGGAATGAGTAGTTGTGTCTAAACTATTGACTGGTACTGTACATACAGTATATAGACTTGGTATTTTGTTGTAACAATGGCTGTACTGATAATATAATGCCTGGCCTTCTTGATTTCAGTGTGGATTGTGTGATGACCTACATGGAGTGCCTCTCTAACCATGATGCTGTATGCGAGGCCACAGTGGTCTGGGATGGCTGTGTCTCTCCAACGAGAGCCCACTGAGGAATGTCCACCGCTAGCCACTATGACTGGGCCCGCCATCAGCAGGCATGGGTTCAAATGGCATTTGTTTAATTACAAATACTTTTAGCCACGCTTGATTGAGCTTGCCTGGTGCAGTGGAGTCATTGGGATAGTTCCAAAATTGCTAACCCCCCCATATGGCACTTCAGACAGGCTCAATTAAACTCTTAGAGAATTTGTAAGATTTCAAATAGTATTTGAACTCGGGCCTCTGGTCAGTCTCTACTGGATGTTTTCCCAGCTGGACTACATTAACATCCTACTGTAAAGTAGTAGGGTTCCTTCCCAATGTTTTGGGTTGGGTATCAAAAGGTTGGGTCTTATATTTGTACTTGTTTAAGCAAGAGCCAATTTCTAATTTGTTAAAATCAGTTAATGGGTTAATTACACAGGCGTAGAGTCCAATTTGAGCTACTATAAACAGGGACCGTTGACAACTAAAAATGGAAGGAAGAAGGCGGCCAAATTAAAACCTTGCTCGGTCTCAGAAAGTAATACAATGTAGTGATGATCGTTGAGTTCACAAAAACCTACAACCTGTATTTGGAAAAGGGACAATGGACTGAGAAAAAGCCACTGTTTCGGTCTACTTATACCATATAAAGGAATACATGACCGTCAGCTGACTCTGCCCGCTGCAGTCAAGTACATCCATGATCAACTCCAGTGTAGATTTGGTCTTGCGTTTTAGGTTATTGTCCTGCTGAAAGGTGAATGCATCTCCCAGCTGACTGAACCAGGTTTTCCTCTAGGATTTTGCCTCTGCTTAGCCCCATTCCATGTTTTATTTTTTAATCTTGAACAACTCCCCAGTCCTTAACGATTACAAGCATGCCCAACACCTTGTATTCAGGACAAAAAGTGAATTGCTTTCCCACAATATTTTGCTGTACTACTTTAGTGCCTTGTTGCAAACAGGATGCATGTTTTGGAATATTTTTATTCTGTACAGGTTTCCTTTTCCCCCCCCCCCACTCTCATTTAGGTTAGTATTTTGGAGTAACTACAATGTTGTTGATCCATCCTCAGTTCTCCTATCACAGCCATTAAACTCTAACTGTTTAAAGTCACCATTGGCCTAATCCCTGAGGGGTTTCCTTCCTCTCTGGCAACTGATTAAGGAAGGATGCCTGCATCTTTGTAGTGACTGGGTGTATTGATACACCATCCAAAGTGTAATTAATAACTTAATTATGCTCAAAGGAATATTCAATGTCTGCTTTTTTATCCATCTTTACGAGACATTGAAAACCCTCCCTGGTCTTTGTGGTTGAATCTGTATTTTAAATGCACTGCTCAACTGGGGGACCTTACAGATAATTGTATGTGTGTGGTACAGAGATGAGGTAGTCATTCAAAAAAATCATGTTAAACACTATTATTGCACACAGAGTGCATCCATACAACTTGTAAAGGACATTTCTACTCCTGAACTTATTTATGCTTGCCATAACAAAGGGATTGAATACCTATTGACTCAAGACATTTCAGCTTTTTATTTTTTATTCATTTGTAAACGTCCTTCCACTTTGACATTATGGGATATTGTGTGAAGGCCAGTGACAAACATCTCAATTTAATTCATTCTAAATTCAGGCTGTAACAAAAACAAAATGTGGAAAAAGTCAAGGGGTGTGAATACTTTCAGAAGGCACTGTATCTCCCCATTTATCTTAAGGCAAAAGTCTGGACTAACCAGATGTCTGTCAGTGGTGGCATCATCGGGGCACAGAGCTGAAAGGAAAATAATTACAGTCGGGCACAAGTACACACAATCAGTGTGGAATTGTGAAACGTTCATTCACTCCGTGACTTGTGTTGTATGCAAAAGAAACTCTATGCCCTCTACAGAAACAGTCAGGTCATCATTGGATAAGACCTAGTCAGGAGTAAAAACAATGCTCACCCTGATACAGAGAGTACCAGGGTAGACACAGATGAGCCAGTTTCCCAGAGGCTGACTGGTGAATAAAGGGCTTTATTCAACTGGAGGAAAGATATTCTCCAATACGTCAGTTAGTGCAATGGTCAGGGGCGCAACTTTCACTGGGAACATGTCCCCACCACATTTCATTTTTGCCCTTGGAATGTGATACAAAACAATGCAACGGTGTGCTTTAGGACCATGCGGACGCAATATGCAGATTAGACAAGGAAATTATATATCCACCACTTCTTGTGAACTGCATAGCCGATCACTTGAAGGTATGGATGGCTTTTCCCCCACTTACTTTCCTGCCTAAAAGGGTCAAACTCAGCCCAACAAAACAGCATAAGTCATAAATCTGATTTATGACCACTGTAAATATATAAATATATAACGACTCAGGGAGCGGGTTTTCGTGGGTATTTCTGGTGTACCAGGAACTTCTCACTTCGCACAAACTAGTCATTTACCTCCCCTCTCTCCTGGTCCATAAATAGTAGTGTGCTGTGTTGTGAGTGTCACATAATTATTGCATAACTATACATTCCTCTAGGCACCACTTTAACAAACAATACGTGTGCGACCAGCAATCTGTACGCCAGCCTAGAAAAATACGATCCCAACGAAGGAGCGCACGAAACGCAGCAGGGCGCAAAACCACCTGCGATGCAAACAAACCGACCAATTAGGATTTGTTTTCCGACATTCTCCTCCGAGTACACCTGCATAGGCTCGTTATTGGCACACTCACCTTCCTATATAGACTGGATTGACTACTCACCGTGGTTGAACATTGTTGTCCTAAACCGGTTGTTGGAAGACGAATTTTCCATTTCGCAATTGCAGTAAGAAGGAATGCTATTCCAAAACTCTTGAGTCCTCCGTTTTGGGGTTTACGTGGGGTATTCCGTGTTTTTATTGCGCAGGACAATGGGGCTTGCGACCCACCTACCCTATAATAAATTGTGCAGGAGGCAGCTCTGCTTCGTCTTCCACTGCTGTTCCCTGCACCGCTGCCTTTTCTAAAGTGAAACAGCACTGAATGGCAGCTTCTGTGTGAAGCGATTTTAACAGCGCACGTCCAGTAGCAGCGCCAACTCGTGACGTCACACGGCACCGTTCTCACCACGGTCAGAATGAAAACAATCGCACATGGATGCGCAGGGTGTATAAAATAATGGTAACGTGTGCCTGAGAAATGGACCCTACCCTCCGCAGGGAGGGAGATTGCATTGTCCAGTTACAATGAATTACATAATAGAGTGGAAATGTTGGTTAGGCTATATTAGCCTGACGATTCGATTCACAGTAACTTCTTCCCGCTGCTCTGTCGTTTGCTACATAAGAAACGAACGTCCGTGAGCGTGTCATAGCGTTTGTCCGGAGCAAGGGTAGCCAGGCAAAGGCTATTAGGCCTACATGAATGTCTTATTTTGGATAGTCTACTTCAAACATTCAACCTCCATCTGCGTACCCCCTCTAGCACCAGGGTCAGCGCACTCACAAATGTTGTTTTTTGACATCATTGTAAGCCTGCCACACACACAATATATGCTAGATTTATTAAGCAAAATAATGAGTGTGAGTTTTTGTCACAACCCGGCTCATGGGAAGTGACGAAGAGCTCTTATAGGACCCGGGCAAAATAATAATAATCAATAATTTTGCTCTTTATTTAACCCTCTTACATATAAAACCTTATTTGTTCATCGAAAAATGTGAATAACTCACCACAGGTTAATTAATGAGAAGGGTGTGCTTGAAAGGAAGCACATATCTCTGCAATGTTGGGTTGTATTGGAGAGTCATGCAGCCAAAAGCATACAGTAGGTTAGAGCTCTCCTTTGGCCTCCTCACAGATCTGTAGTCACTCAGGGGTAATAGTAAGATCTGAGTGGACTGACAAATCCTCCTTGTCTGTTCCGTAGCTTCGTTTTCAGAATGTTTCTCGATGTTCTCGATGTTTGTAGCAGGCTAGGTCATATCTCTGAATCAAATCAACACCGGTTTGATGAGAAACAAATGTAGCTGTGTTTACACATGCAAAAACCCAAACTGCTTCAGCTATGACCTACTGGGCTCAAATCTTAACAATAATGTAGAACTACTAACCCTCTACATTAGATGTATTAACGTTTACTGCTGAATTGAATAGAGTGAAATTGTGTGGTTTTATGTATTTGGATGGATCTGGAATGAATAAATCAGCAATAAATCAATAACTTAAAACAAAGACTGTTCAAAAACATTGAAGTAGTAATTGATTTTCTGACAGTGTGCTAGTGGATATTCAAAACCTTTACTCTATTCCGTTTATTTGCCACCATGGTTTCCACAGGTGGCTATGGAGCGAAAGCTGGAGGAGCTGGAGGCAAACTTCCATTTGGTACAGAACGTTTTTCATATGTAAATGTTTTAAGTGTTGTGTCTGCATGGATGTGTAATTGTATGTGTGTATAGTACAAGCAGTACGGTACAGTAGATGGTTCTCTCCACTTGTTTCAGGATACGGAGGCTTTGGTGGTGGTGGTGGAGCAGGCCTTCCTGGGGGAAAAGGAGGTCCTGGATCCAAGCCTGGATACCCCATTGGAACTGGTAGGGATTTGGAGAACACTTACATAAATATATGTGAAAATATATTTTAGAAGCTCTCTATTACTTAAATGAGTTGGAAATGAGACCTGTAACTCTGTCTATGTTTCCCCACTCTCTGCAGACCATTTTCCACACACTGTCTGTGCCTGTATTTATTTTTTGTGCTAGTGAGGGCCGAGAATCCACTCTCACATAGGTACGTGGTTGCGAAGGGCATCAGTGTCTTAGCTCGATTTGCCAAGGCAGGATACTCTGAGCGCAGCCCAATCCAAGAAATCTGGCAGTGGCTTTTGATTAAATTAAATTTTAACAGAACCGCTTCTTGCAATTTCGATGAGGCTCTCTTGTTCAGATATCGATAAGTGGACTGGAGGCAGGGCATGAAAGGGATAAATGAATCCAGTTGTTTGTGTCGTCCATTTCAGGAAAGTACCTGCGTAATTGCGCACCCACCTCACTCAGGTGCTTCGCTATATCACATTTGACATTGTCCGTAAGCTTGAGTTCATTTGCACACAAAAAATCATACAATGATGGAAAGACCTGTGTGTTGTCCTTGTTAATGCAGACAGAGAAGAGCTCCAACTTAATCATAGCCTCAGTTTTGTTCAGCACATTGGATATAGTTGCAGAGAGTCCCTGTAATCCTCGATTCAGATCATTCAGGTGAGAAAAAACATCACCCAGATAGGCCAGTCGTGTGAGAAACTCGTCATCATGCAAGCGGCCAGACAAGTGAAAATTATGGTCAGTAATAAACTTTAAGCTCGTCTCTCAATTCAAAAACATGTGTCAGTACTTTGCCCCTTGATAACCAGCGCACTTCTGTATGGTGTAAAAGCGTTACATGGCCGATGCC
This sequence comes from Salmo salar, assembly GCF_965601325.2. NCBI lineage: Eukaryota > Metazoa > Chordata > Actinopteri > Salmoniformes > Salmonidae > Salmo > Salmo salar. The sequence goes on from NC_138299.1 coordinate 134,018,094, forward strand.
CATATTATTGCAGAAAATACACAAGAGTTCAGGGGCCTTGCTTTAACATTTAATTTTAGTCATTTAGCAGACGCTCTTATCCAGAGCAACTTACAGTAGTGAATGCATACATTTCATGCATTTTTTTTTTGTACTGGCACCCCGTGGGAATCGAACCCACAACCCTGGCGTTGCACACACCATGCCCTACCAACTGAGCCACAGGGAAGACAAAGTTAACAATGTTATCTATTTTCACTGTAGTGTCCAAAATGTCTATCAAGCTGTCAGGCATTCCCTTGGCTGCAAGAGCCTCTCAGTGGATGCTGCAGTGTACTCAAGTGGCATCGGGAGCAACTGCTTGCACGCGCGTTACCACTCCACTATGTCTCCCTGTCATGGCTTTTGCGCCATCCGTACAGATACCAACACATCTTGACCACCAAAGTCCATTTGATGTCACAAAGCTGTCCAGTACTTTAAAAATATCCTCTCCTCTTGTCCTGGTTTCCAGTGGTTTGCAGAAGAGGATGTCTTCCTTAATTGAGCCCCATAAACGTAACAGACATATACCAGGATCTGTACCAGTCCCGCCACGTCTGTTGACTCATCCAGCTGTAATGCATAGTATTTACTGGCTTGTATGCGAAGCAGTAATAGTTTCAAAACATCTCATGCCATGTCACTGATGCGTCGTGAAACAGTGTTGTTTGATGAAGGCATTGTCTGTATAGTTTTTTCAGCCTTTTCCCCCAGCATTGTCCCAGCCATATCCGCAGCAGCAGGAAGAATCCTCCACAATAGTATGGAGCTTGCCTGTCCTAGCCACTCAGTAGCTCACCATATAAGACGCTTCTAGTCCGTTCTTATTAATGGTATCTGTTGCTTTTATACATGTCTAACTCCTCGAAAGTAGTCTTAAATCTCGCTCAAAAAACTCCTGTGGCTTATTTTTCAAATTGGCATGTTTTGTTTCTAAATGTGTGCAAGAGTGAAGGTTTCATTGAGTTGTGAGATAGTACTTTGCACATATAACACACTGTGGCTGAGGAAAGGCACTACCACCAATATAAGTGAACCCCAAAACATATGTAGTTCTCATCATATTTGCACCTCTTCGATGGTCCCTCGTCCCTGTCTGTTGTTCGGTGCTTTCCCGGCTGCATCAGATTCACAACTTTCAGTGTCCATGCTAGCTGGGCTAACAACAAATATAGAATTACTGATGCTAGCATTGGATGTGCTCGTGGAAGCAGAACAACTTGTGTCGTCGACAGGTGCAGGTGTAGTAGAGCTGGTATGTGTCTCTATGGACGCGGGCCTTACTTTTTTAAACCATTTATCAATTTTGGAGCAAATGGAATGAGCAGCAGCTATGTTTGGCTGCATATGGACCATTAGTGCAATTCCCGCGAGAGAGTAACGGTTAATGTGATTGGATGTTAATTATTTGACTAGGCTACCTGTATTTAACATTGTGTTGTTATTTTGCTGAACACTAGATGGTTTCATTTTATTTTTGGCAGTGAAACAAAGCTACTCAGGTGAGAGAAAAAAACTCACCCAAATGTATAGCCCCGTTTGAAAATGTGAAGAAACAAAATAATAATATATATATATATATATATATAGTTGAAATCGGAAGTTTACATACACCTTAGACAAATACATTTAAACTCAGTTTTTCACAATTCCTGACATTTAATCCTAGTAACAATTCCCTGTCTAAGGTCAGTTAGGATCACCACTTTATTTTAAGAATGTGAAATGTCAGAATAATAGTAGAGAGAATGATTTATTTCAGCTTTTATTTCTTTCATCACATTCCCAATGGGTCAGAAGTTTACATACACTCAATTAGTATTTGGTAGCATTGCCTTTAAATTGTTTAACTTGGGTCAAACGTTTTGGGTAGCCTTCCACAAGCTTCCCACAATAAGTTGGGTGAATTTTGGCCCATTCCTCCTGACAGAGAGGGTGTAACTGAGTCAGGTTTGTAGGCCTCCTTGCTCACACAGTCCATCATGGTCTGGGGCAGTGTGTTACAGCATCATCGGACTGAGCTTGTTGTCATTGCAGGCAATCTCAACGCTGTGTGTTACAGGGAACATATCCTCCTCCCTCATGTGGTACCCTTCCTGCAGGCTCATCCTTACATGACCCTCCAGCATGACAATGCCACCAGCCATACTACTCTTTCTGTGCCTGATTTCCTGCAAGACAGGAATGTCAGTGTTCTGCCATGGCCAGTGAAGAGCCCGGATCTCAATCCCATTGAGCACGTCTGGGACATGTTAGATCGGAGGGTGAGGGTTGGGCCATTCCCCCCAGAAATGTCCAGGAACTTGCAGGTGCCTTGGTGGAAGAGTGGGGTAACATCTCACAGCAAGAACTGGCAAATTTGGTGCAGTCCATGAGGAGATGCGCTGCAGTACTTAATGCAGCTGGTGGCCACAGCAGATACTGACTGTTACTTTTGATTTTGACCCCCCCCCCCCCTTTGTTCAGGGACACATTATTCCATTTCTGTAAGTCACATGTCTGTGGAACTTGTTCAGTTTATGTCTCAGTTGTTGAATCTTATGTTCATACAAATATTTACACATGTTAAGTTTGCTGAAAATAAATGTGAGGACGTTTCTTTTTTTTGCCGAGTGTGTGTGTGTGTGTGTGTGTGTGTGTGTGTGTGTGTGTGTGTGTGTGTGGTATATATATATATATTTTTTATATGCCATACCCCCGACGGCATTGCGCATATGTACCCTCAGTTTGGGAATACCTGGTCTAGTTGTATTGACATTTTATAATGACTGCTTCTTTATAATTTTGTATTTATTTAACTAGGCAAGTCAGTTAAGAACAAATTCTTATTTACAATGATGGCCAAACCCTAACCCGGACAACACTGGGCACCGCCCTATGGAACTCTCAATCATGGCCCGTTGTGATACAGCCTGGAATCGAACCAGGGTCTGTAGTGACACCTCTAGCACTGAGATGTAGTGCCTTAGACTAGTGTGCCATTCGGGAGCCCCATTTTCTATAATGAATATTAAATCACTTAATTTATCCATACTTGATTAGTTATCCCATTAATAAATCAATCACAGCTGCTCACCAGAGACCTGATTACTTATAAGATCTGTTAGAGCAGGACTGGAACAAAAGCCAGCACACACAGTGGTTTTCCAGGAAGAGGCTTGGCCACCTCTACTGTGTAGGAAAATATAACTTGTTGTTTGAAGAGAAAACAATGTTTTTTCAGCTATTCAGGTAATTTGAAATTAGTTAATTCTTGAGAGCAAAAGCTAAATTCATTCATGACAATACTGAAGTCAGTAGCCTACTTAACTTCAGTGAGAAAGTTAAAGGATTTCACTGAGGAGGTGACGACTGCTTTAGTTGTAGCATCATAATCATCTGGGGTTGATCAAATCAAATTTGTTTAGCAGATGTTATTGCGGTGTAGCGAAATGCTTGTGTTTCTAGCTCCAACAGTGCAGTAATATCTGACAAATAATATCTAACAACACACACAATCTAAAGTAAAGGAATGGAATTAAGAATATTAAAATATTTGGAAGAGCAATGTCAGAGCGGAATAGACTAAGATACAGTAGAATAAGACAGAATACAGGAGGGATGAAAGGTGGGTCCTCCAGAGCTGCCTGTCCTCCATTGCAGACACAATCTCCTCCTACTCCAGTAGTACTCTTTTGTATAGTAGTCATATCAAATGTAAAGGATATAAATAACCATACATTAAATTACACACAGGCCTCTAATTTCATTAAAAGAGCAACACATTTATTCCAGCTGTGATGAAATAGTGGTCTCCTAGGGTTCTCAATGTTCACGTTCAGGATTAAAGTGCAGAATAGTTCACAGCTTGTGTACATTTTTTAAAAATATATAAAGTAAATAAAATGAACCACAATCCCTAAGATATCAAAAATGATGGAGAAGTATGGAAAATATAAATATGATACAGAACAAGCGGAACGTCTCATCATAATAAAACAAAATATCAGCAACGATGTTAAATCCATTCATTATCATCAGGCTTGCACTTGAATTTTATACCAAAAAAATCTGTTCAAACAAACGTGTTGAGTCGAGTTGTTGGCAAGGCTAGCTTTAAAACAAAGGCACAGCATATTGTTCAGCGGTAAGGATCCTTTGCAAAGAAGTGCTGCGGAAACATTCTAATCCATACAAACACATGCTTGACAATAATGTGGCTTTGACAGACATGGTGATACATACACACAAACATGGCAAAGTCCTATACATACTTCAATTGAATTCCCATTATGCCCATTGATTAACACATTAGCAGAAGATGTACATAAGAAAGATATATTTTCTGTACTGATTTTATACTTTGACAGGTAGGTAGAGGACTTCATGCTCATTGGAGGCTTATTGTACTACTGCGATTGTGGCGATTGAATAGGTCAGTAAGTATAACCTTTTCACATTGCTGAGCCATGACAAGCCAAATGGATTTGGCCTTGTTTCGCTTCCACTCTAGTTTCTGGAATCGTTCTGGCAAGGAAAATATCTAGCCAGCGCTATACGGTTCGGCACAATAGTGTGAAAAGGGCACTGCACAAGTACTCTCTTTTGATGACAGACTAACAATGGTTTAACCCTCTCTGGACATCACAGTAAGGTGAAGCAGTCGAGAAGACACAGAACTTCATTCACAAAGGATCGGTCTATAGGCAGCAGGCAGGCCATGGTTATTTCATCCTCTCTGTAGCAAACTAGAATACTTTTTAATAACAAGGCTGAATAGTTTGGACATTTAGAAGGTAGGCCTGCGAGGCATCTCTTTCGTACCCCTCAAAGTTGCATGTTCCATGTTTTTAAAGTTGAGCATATGTCTGAAATGTGAACCAGTTTAGACACAGACATGCTGTGACATTAGCGTTATCTAATAATCAATAATCAATACCTGCAGGCATCAGAATGGCCACCTAACTCTGGTTTGCTACGAAGAAGGAAGAATTTCCCAGGACACATGTTTACAATTGAATTGAAAGGCTCCATCAGTGACTTGCATTCATATTATCAACTAATGTCATTTTATTTCTTTACCACAAGTAATCCAAAATTGAAAGTGCAAATCAAAGTACTCAAATCTATACAAAAAGATTTCAGTCGTTATATATCAAAAGAGATGCTGTGTTTTTTCTTTATTTCGTCTTTTTCCCTGTTTCATTTGTACACTCTTTCCTTACTCTCTTTCTTTCCTTTTTTCCTTTCAATAACAATTTCTGTTTTAAAGTGAAAAGAATAGCTTGGTTTTACAGCAGAAGTGACCGCAGTAGCAAGTACACCATGCAGCTCATCTTCTAGTGCAAAGAGGAATAGAAAAAAAATTTGATGGAAAAAGGACACACGTGTGAGAGAATGAGAGTGACAATGTGTTCAAGAGAAAGATTGACATACAGTAAAATAGATTATTTTCAAGAGAGTGTAGTATGCGATGCACAACGACAGATAGACATATAATATAGCTAATATTTACAGCCAGCAGTTTGTGTGTAAACAGAGGGCCTCCCATAGGGAGCTCCATGTAGAGACTAGGGTTGTGACTAGGTTTGTCTCCAGGACAAAGAGAGGATTGTGGTCAGACAGACACTATGACATGACTGTCTGTCTGTCTCCAACACTTCCCACTACATCTGTCCTGCTACGGATGACTAAAGAGCTCTATAGTAACAACTAACAAATCATCCTCAATTTCTTTTGAGAGGAATAAAGGGTAAATGTGGCTTGGCATATAATGCCAAACTACATAACCTTATTTTTATGTGACTGAGTTGATTCTCTTGTTATGATTACATTCAATTGAGGCGATACCTACGGAGTAGTTATATCCGAGGTCATAGTCAGGGCACTCTCTGGAGTCTAGACCAGATCAAAGGCTGCTGTAAACAAAATAATTTGATATGCAGAGCGATGACAACGGGAGTAAATGGGACACATCATGTGAGAGTGCTTACACTTACAGTGAGGGTAGGTAGGGGTGAGCTAGAACCCTAAGATGCTCTCGTACTTCGTATTAACTTCCTAAAAGCCCCTTATCTCTGTCTGTCACCATGGCATCCCGAGACAGGAAGTCATCATCACTGTTGAAAGGAATCTGCTCCATATCAGCTACTACTGCCTAACTTTTCATTTTTTTCTTCTTCTCCTTAATTTCAACAGGTAGCCCAATAAAAATATAACAATGTAGCATACATTATAAGTATACAAAATATGTCTGTACATTTACAATATTTAAAACATTTACAATATTATAATCACTGGCTACATACAGTACCAGTCAAAGGTTTGGACACACCTACTCATTCAAAGGTTTTTCTTGATTTTTTTTGACTATTTTCTACATTGTAGAATAATAGTGACGACATCAAAACTATGAAATAACACATATGGAATCATGTAATAACCAAAAAAAGTGTTAAATAAATCAAAATATATTTTATATTCTTCAAAGTAGCCTTTGCCTTGATTACAGCTTTGCACAGTCTTGGTATTCTCTCAACCAGCTTCACCTGAAATGCTTTTCCAACAGTGTTGAAGGAGTTCCCACATATGCTGAGCACTTGTTGGCTGCTTCTCCTTCACTCTGCGGTCCAACTCATCCCAAACCATCTCAATTGGGTTGAGGTCAGGTGATTGTGGATGCCAGGTCATTTGATGCAGCACTCCATCACTCTCCTTCTTGGTCAAATAGCCCTTACACAGCCTGGAGGTGTGTTGGGTCATTGTCATAATGAAAAACAAATGATAGTCCCGCAAACCAGATGGGATCGCTGCAGAATGCTGTGGTAGCCATGCTGGTTAAGTGTGCCTTGAGTTCTAAATAAATCACTGACAGTGTCACCAGCAAAGTACCCCTACACCTCCTCCTCCATGATCATCTGTTCACCTACTCTGCGTCTCACAAAGACACAGCGGTGTCCTTTATTAGTGGTTTCTGTGTAGCAAATTGACCATGAAGGCCTGATTCAGTCTCTTCTTAAAATGTTCCGTATTGACTGACCTTCATGTCTTAAAGTAATGATGGAATGTTGTTTCTCTTTGCTTATTCGAGCTGTTCTTGCCATAATATGGACTTGGTCTTTTACCAAATAGGGATATCTTCTGGATACTAACCCTACCGTGTCACAACACAACTGATTGGCTCAAACGCATTAAGAAGGAAAGAAATTCCACAAATTAACTTATAACAAAGCACACCTGTTAATCGAAATGCATTCCAGGTGACTACCTCATGAAGCTGGTTGAGAGAATGCCAAGAGTGTGCAAAGCTGTCATCAAGGCAAAGGGTGGCTAAAATATAAAATATATTTTGATTTGTTTAACACTTTTTTGGTTACTACATGATTCCATATGTGTCATTTCATAGTTTTGATGTCTTCACTAGTATTCTACAATTTAGAAAATAGTAAAAATAAAGAAAAACCCTGGAATGAGTAGGTGTGTCCAAACTTTTGACTGGTACTGTACATTGGGTGGGTTGAGTTTGAATACACAAGATTTCACCTCCACGTGAATGAAATAAGGAGAAAGAGAGTAATAAACTCAAATGAAATAGAAAAATGTACAAAAGGTATGAAAGAAGTCTACCTCAAAGTGAAGTCAGTGCTGCACAGTGAGAGAAGGAACACAGTCATTCATAGACCATGTGTTCTACACTACCAGGGACATCACTTTAAGAATACGTCCCAAATGGCACCCTATAATGCACTACTTTGGTAATACCCTTTGGGACCTGGTCTTAAGCAGTGCACTATAAAGGGAATAGGATGCCATTTGGGACACACAAGTCATCAGTAGAGGGGGAGAGGAGGAGACAACAGACAAGGCTTACTGGACACAGACTGGGCTATTTACAGTCATGCAATGTTTAAAAAGCTTTTTGTTTATGCTCAAAAGCTTTTGCTCGATTATATTCTACATCCGGACTGTGTGTGCGCGCGTCTCAACTAATGTGTTTTGTTTTATCCACATAAAAGGCCCCTTTCTTTAGCATTTCAAAAAGCGGTTTTGATATCATAAAATCAAACCAAAGTCACACAGAGGAACACTTTCAAACACGTTGTTGCACAAATACTCTGGAGGAAGGAGCGCTACCAAGGAGGCTGAAGCATCCTTTCTTCTTTTCTGTTTTAGAGACGTCTGAATATGCTTTAACACCATAAGATAAAGACTACATGAGTGTTAAGATGGATGATTTCACAGCTGGGATTGACTGACACTGCTAGCTAGCAGTTACCAGCCTGACATTCAGCTAAGGTACAGCAATCATCAGACTGAAGCTATGATAGTGGTAATGGTAGTCTGAGTGAGTCTCTCTTGGTTGGAGGTGAATGAGTGAGTGCCTTTAGGCAAGGCTGGCTTTTCCCATCCTCGTTTCCCCCTGAGTCTATACAGCCCATCGACAGCCCACTGTCAGCCTACATGCCCACTGTGACTGCTGTGGCATGAGGAGGTATGTACAGAGCTCCTGCCCCGCCCCTCCCTGGACAGTGCAATACAACTACTCCATTGCCAGAGGTACCGTAGGCTCTACTACCCTCCTCAATGACCACCATAACCCCCTCTCTCTGCCCACTCTCATGGGCTGAGACCAGCAGCATTCCGCTCTGTTCCGGATCCCTTCTACTCCGGAGTCTCGGGGTGCGGGGGCAGGCCGTTTTCGGACCGCATGGCTGTGCAAGCCATGGTGGGAGCGGTGTGGTTTCCCCAGAATGCTTTGTGTAGTGTGTCGAGCTCGGACACCACCGGCAGGCGGATCTCCAGGTGCATCTTCAGGTTCTCCAGCCACTCCTCCAGCTTGGTGAAGGCGGGGCTACAGACAGAAGAGCCAATCAGTCTTAGGCTAGTGATGTCAACCTAGATCACATTTTATTTGTATTTTATTTAACCTTTATTTAACCAGGCAAGTCAGTTAAGAACAAATTCTTATTTACAATGACGGCCTAGCTCGGCCAAACCCCAAACCGGACGACGCTGGGCCAATTGTGCGCCGCCCTATGGGACTCCCAATCACGGCCGGTTGTGATACAGCCTGGAATTGAACCAGGGTCTGTAGTGATGCCTTAGACCGCCGCGCCACTCGGGAGCCCATAAATCAGTTACCATGGAAGTTATGGGACACGAGACTTATAATAAACCAACACTCAACATATATAGTATTATCAAACAATACATATTCCACTCATAAGTAACTTTATAGACAAATACCTGGAAAAGTGTTCCTGTATGCATCATTTGTGTACAGAAGGTAAAGTTTAATCTACACCCCAAAAATCTCACACAGCATGGTGATACATGACTTAGGTCAGTGTCAGACACTTCACACTCACCGTTTCTCAGCATCCAGGTCACAGCAGAGGACAGCCATAGGGAAGAAGGCAGGGGGGCAGTCTGGAGGACAGAAGTGCTCTAAGAAGCCTGTCACATTCAGCCCAAAGTCATGGGCCCTGGGCAAGTAGTCTGGGTCTGCATTCACCCTACCGATGATCTGGAGGGGGAGAGAGAGAGTTCACAGTAAGGAAAGGGCAAAACACACTGTTGTATAGGCTAGGGCAACAACCTCAGACAAGTTATAACACCAGTTATGAAGCTGGATCATTAGTCATAAACTGATATCAGATATCACGACTGCTACCCAGATTCTTATTTAAACTTACAGATGTAGGATCTTAATTTGATCACTATTTTCTTTCATGCACCATAGGAAATGCAATTGAGCTTTGTGATTTTGATAAGTTCACTGAAAACCAACAATAACAGACAGTTATATTAACAGTATTGCACTTTCCATATAGCCTGCTTTTGGCCAGCCTAACCACCAATCAAGCGACATTATGGACTAAACGTTCAAATCCTGTTGCTGCAGGATTATTTTGCTGTGACAATATAGGTCAAATTAAGATCATACATATGTACATCTGACTTATTGTTCTGAGACTCCAGGCCCAGGGGAAAGGCAGTCCCCAATAACAGGGTATACCAAGCATAGAGGGACTGAGGGTATGCCCAATGGGACCCAAGGGACCACCAAAAGAAGCCAGATCAGCTAGCTAGACCACAGGCAGTCCCTGTCCCTGTCAGTCACCCACCACATAAAGAGAACTTCCCCTCTGTAATTCTGCCTCTGTAGAGTCCCTGGCTAATGGCGTCCATGTGGAGATAGACCCACTGCATCTCTCACTGCAGCGTTATTTTAACGTTTTAACAGAGCAGTTCAGCCCATTGCTGCTGTGACCAACCTTAATGGTTACCATGCTGCTTGGTTGGTCTCTCACTCTCCTTCTCTCTCTACTTTAAGATAACTCAAAAGGATTTAATGAGGAACACGAATACGTCTGACTATTGTTTCCATTTTGTTTCCATATTCTGCTGTCATGGGCACTCACCTCACAAAGCATGATCCCGAAGGAAAAGATGTCCACCTTTTCATCATAGCTTTTCCCTGTGAGAGAAGACATTCCAAGTAAAACATGAGGTTATTCGTTTCCGAGTACTGACATAATGTATTACAGTATGTGGTGTTGAAACAACTGAAGAATTCACATTTTTCTGTTTAAAATCCATTTAGTTGAGTCATTCGATTTAAGTGCATTTCAAGCAATGGTGGTTAAAACAGGTCAACCCTGAACACCCACATACCGTGGATCATCTCCGGGGCCATCCAGTAGGGGTTGCCCACTACAGTGTATCTCTTCCTGCGGTCAGGCTTCTTCTGCAGGAGACTCTTGTCCTGGATCTTGTCTTCCACCATCAGCCGAGCCAGCCCAAAGTCTGCCACCACCACACTGTTATTCTACAGGGAGACAGAGAGGGGACAAACAGAGCAGACAGTCATCCATACGTGATCAGAGTGAGCAGCTGAACGTTGTACGCTAGAAAACACTTGGTTTGTCATTTTTGATTAAAACAAAATCGCTATTCATTAAATACGAATACCGAACTTTTAACAGCTAGGACCTCTATTTCTTGTCTCGGAATCCTGCTTAACAGACAGGTTGAAGCATGCTTGACTGAGACGCTAAACTGCTAGCCATCAAGATAACGAAGTTGGTACCAGATTAGTTTTGCAATGGAGCCCTCTTGTAGGAGTTGTATCTACTACCCTTTGTTTCGAGATAAACCGGATCACTCGGAGTTCCAATGCAGCAATTGTTTACTTGCCAAGGATTATAGGCTTGAGGTGGCTTCCTTGATCACGCAGGTCGCTAGCCTACGTAAGAAACTGGGGAAAACGTAGAGTGGAATGGTTCAATTCTCTACACTGGTGGCTGGAAGGCGTTTTCTCCGCCTTGTCGTTTGTTATCAGACTGGCCGGTGTTGCCCAGAGCTCCCCATCTGATAGCGGTGTCGAAGGAGCACAGCATTAGGAGCAAGGCAATCAACGATGGTCGCATGTCATGAGCCGTGGAAGCCCCAACAAGAGGCCCGGAGTGGATACAAACAACTAATAGTTTTGACGTCCTGGAGCCTGATCTTCCTGCACCTTTGGGGGTGCCTGTGTTTGGGCCGCAGTGCCTACTACTACAATTTCGAAGTTGACATCGGCAGCCTTCCGTCCCTGCTCTGGATCGAGCAGGGCTTCTCCATCTGTCGGAGGCCTGCAGCAGGCGCCGAGAGCAACGGGCTTAAGTTATCCTGCCTCTCGCCTGTCCATAAAGGGTCCTCTGAATCCTGTGAAGCGTGGGACTTTGGCAGATTTCCTCGTCCTTCTCGCCAGCCGTGATTTTGGGCAGCACCATGGTAAGAAATGTGACTGCTCCTGGTGCAAAAACAATGTCCTATCCCGGAGTTCGAGTAAATTACATTACTAAGCTGCTCCCTAATGTACTACGTCAGGACATGGCCATCGATTCTATCGTAGGTAATGGGGGTGTTAATGACATTATGAAGGGCAGCTCTGAACAGTTGAAACTGGATTTTAAAGAGCTGATTGACTCTCTGCTAGACACCCACAAAAGACCCATCATATCTGGCCCTGTGCCCTCTCAGAATCATGGCATGGAACGCTTTAGCAGGATTTTATCTTCACAACTGGCTATGTGATTATTGCAGCTCAATGGGTGTAACTTTTGTTGACAATTTCAATACCTTTTGGAAACAAAACACGTTTTATAAGGAGGATGGGATCCACTCAAATCATTTGTGTTCCTGGATCCTTTCACAGCATTATAAGGCTGCATTGAGACAATGACTTATCAATGACCCAAGCCCAGCTCAGCTAATCCCTACCATTGTGTCGCTCAGCAAATGTACATTACACCAGGGGCATTTGGTAGACACAATGTATGTAACCTAATTTGTCCCTCTAACTGCCCTGAATGCCTCTGCTGATCCTAGAGCTATTGAGCTATTGTATGCAGTAATCATGTGCCTATGAACCAGATTTATACTGTTAGCACTGTGTGCAGCTCACCCTGCACTAACATAAATAACATGAGCAAATGTACTTATGCTAAGCTTCCCGGTAATGCAATAAAAACAAGCATCCCAGAAGAAAGTGCTGAAAATAGACCCACGTCAACATATGTAGCTTAAGAAACAAGGTTCATGAAATCAATCATTTGCTAGTAACAGATGACATTCATATTCTGACCATCTCTGAAACTCACTTAGATAAAATCTTTGATGATACAGTGGTGGCAATACAAGGTTATAACATTTAAAGAAAATATAGAAATGCCAATTGTGGAGGTGTTGCTGTTTATATTCAGAACCACATTCCTGTAAAGATTAGAGAGGATCCCATGTTAAATACTGTTGAAGTAATATGGCTACAGGTTTATCTGCCTCATGTAAAGCCCATTCTGGTGGGAAGCTGCTATAGACCACCAAGTCCTAACAGTCAGTATCTGCATATCTGAGTGAAATGCTTGATAATGTATGTGATATCAACAGAGAGGTATATTTTCTGGGTGATTTAAATATTGACTGGCTTTCATCAAGCTGCACAATCAAGAAAAAGCTTCAAACTGTAACCAGTGCCTGTAACCTGGTTCAGGTTATCAGTCAACCTACCAGGGTAGTTACAAACAACACAGGAATGAAATCATGAACATGTATTGATCACATCTTTACTTATGCTGCAGAAATGAGCTTGAAAGCAGTATCCAGATCCATCAGACGTGTAAGAATCGACGTTGGAGACGAGAAGCAGATACAGGGAGTGAACATTTAATGAAACACGGACATGAAACAGAACAGGAAGTACATCTGGACAGGGGGAAAATAACGACATCCATGCTGACACGGGGAACAAAACTGAGGAACAGACAGATATAGAGGGGGCAATCAACAACGTGAAGGAGTCCAGGTGAGTCCAATGAGCGCAGATGTGCGTAATGATGGTGACAGGTGTGCGTGATGAAGGGCAGCCTGGCGCCCTCGAGGGGAAGCGGGAGCAGGCGTGACAGGATGTAGTGATCACAATCTAGTAGCCATATCTAGGAAAACCAAAGTTCCAAAGGCTGGGCCTAATATAGTGTATAAGAGGTCATACAATACGTTTTGTAGTGATTCCTATGTTGTTGATGTAAAGAATATTTGTTGGTCTGTGGTGTGTAAAGAGGAGCAAACAGACACTGCATTTGACACATTTATGAAATTGCTTATTCAATTTACTAACAAGCATGCACCTATTAAGAAAATGACTGTCAAAACAGTTAAATCCCATTGAATTGATGAGGAATTGAAAAATTGTATGGTTGAGAGGGAGGAGGCAAAAGGAATGGCAAATAAGTCTGGCTGCACAACTCATTAGCAAACATATTGCAAATTGAGAAATCATGCGACAAACTGAATAAAAAGAAGAAGAAACTACACTATGAAACAAAGATAAATGACAAAGAATAATAGTAAAAAGCTTTGGAGCACCCTAAATAACATTTTTGGGAAAAAAGGAAAACTCAGCTCAATCATTCATTGAATCAGATGGCTCATTCATCGCAAAACCAAATGATATTGCCAAATACCTCAATGATTTTTTCATTGGCAAGATTAGTAAACTTAGGCATGAAAAGCTGACACAACACATCCAAGTATATCTGACCAAATTATGAAAGAAAATAATTCTAATTTAGAATTCCGTAAAGTGAGTGTGGAAGAGGTGAAAAAAATGATTGTTGTCTATCAACAATGACAAGCCCCCGGGGTCTGACAATTACTGAGGATAATAGCGGATGATATTGCCACTCCTATTTGCCATATTTTCAATTTAAGCCTACTAGAATGTGTGTGACCCCAGGCTTGGAGGGAAGCAAAAGTCATTCCGCTACCTAAGACTAGTAAAGCCCCCTTTACTGGCTCAAAATGGCCGACCAATCAGCCTGTTATCCTTAGTAAACTCCTGGGAAAAAATGGTGTTTGACCAGGTACAATGCTATTTTAGAGTAAACAAATTGACAACAAATGTTCAGCATGCTTATAGGGAAGGACATTCAACAAGCATAGCACTTACACAATGACTGATGATTGGCTGAGAGAAATTGATGACAAAAATATTGTGGGGGCTGCTTTTGACATTATCGATCATAGTCTGTTGCTGGAAAAACTTATGTGTTATGGCTTTACACCCCCTGCTATGTGGATAAAGAGTTACCTGTCTAACACAGAGGGTGTTCTTTAATGGAAGCCTCTCCAACATAATCCAGGTAGAATCAGGAATTCCCCAGGGCAGCTGTCTAGGCCCATTACTTTTTTCAATCTTTACTAATGATATGCCACTGGCTTTGAGTAAAGCCAGTGTGTCTATGTATGCAGATTACTCAACACTATACATGTCAGCTACTACAGCGACTGAAATGACTGCAACGCTTAACAAAGATTTGCAGTTAGTTTCAGAGTGGGTGGCAAGGAATAAGTTAGTCCTAAATATTTCTAAAACTAAAAGCATTGTATTTGGGACAAATCAATCACTAAACCCTAAATCTCAACTAAATCTTGTAAATAATAATGTGGAAATTGAGCAAGTTGAGGTGACTAAACTGATTGGAGTAACCTTGGACTGTAAACTGTCATGGTCAAAACATATTGATACAACAGTAGCTAGGATAGGGAGAAGTATGTCCATAATAATCCGCTGCTCTACCTTCTTAACAGCACTATCAACAAGGCAGGTCCTACAGGGCCTAGTTTTGTCGCACCTGGACTACTGTTCAGTCGTGTGGTCAGGTGCCACAAAAAGGGGTTTAGGAAAATTGCAATTGGCTCAGAACTGTCGGCACAGCTGGCCCTTGGATGAACACAAAGAGCTAATATGAATAATATGCCTGTCAAATCGGTCCTGGCTCAAAGTGGAGGAGAGATTGACTTCATCACTACTTGTATTTATGAGAGGTATTGACATGTTGAATGCACCAAGCTGTCTGGTTGAACTACTGGCGCACAGCTCGGACACCCATGCATACCCCACAAGACATTCCACAAGAGGTCTCTTCACAGTCTCCAAGTCCAGAACAGACTATGGGAGGCGCACAGTACTACATAGAGCCATGACAACAAGGAACTCTATTGCGCATCAAGTAACACATGCAAACAGTAAAATTACATTTTAAAAACAGATAAAAATACACCTTATCGAACTGTGGGGACTGTGAAGGAACACAAACATAGGCACAGACACATGCATACACACACACGATAACATACGCACTATAAACACACGTACACATGGATTTTGTACTGTAGATATGTGGTAGTGGTGGAGTAGGGGCCTGAGGGCACACAGTGTGTTGTGAAATCTGTGAATGTATTGTAATGTTTTTGAAATTGAATAACAAAATACTATCAACACCAGCCCAAAGTCTGCCACCACCACACTGTTATTCTAAAGGGAGACAGAGGACACACAGACAGAGTCATATCTGCTGCATCACAATACTTAGAATACCAAACACACTGCAAACCTACCTACAAGACTATACATCTTACCACAGACATAAAGACACATGCCAGATAGAGAGAGAGAGCGAGAGAGAGAGAGCACACTCAACAACATAGAGGAATAAAGAGAGTGAATACTATGACTGTTGACTTTGAGAGGTACAAACACTACCGTACAGTACTTTACCCTAACAAAGGTTTCTCTGTGTCTAACGTCAATACATCTCCATTGTCACATCTCTTTCAATGAGAGACAAACCTGTATGTGATCTAGATCTTAATCCTCAAAGAAAACACGCACCCTTGAGAGCGAACACACCTCACATCTCTGTACTCACCTCTCTGACAAGACAGTTGTATGAGTTCAGGTCACGGTGGATTATGTTCATGGAGTGCAGATATGACTGGAAGACAGAAAGAGAGAGGGATGGAAAGAGAGAGAGAGTGAAAGAAAGAAAACAAGAGAATTAGGTATTAAGCCTAAACCTCAAACCAGTGCCTAGTGGAACAAATGTGCATTGTTCTTCTTTCAAACCCTTGGCAGAGTATAGCCTTTGTACATTCACTAATCTACAGTCATGTGCTATATTCATCACTGTAAACCCAAATCAAAGGCAACACACTATGACTACCCATGATGCCCTAAACCAGAAGGAATTCAAGCTGTAATTTTCATATAGGGAAAATCTGCTACACATGTGAACAACACTGCTGCTTACACTTCCTCTAGATCTCCACTGGAGGGCAATGTGAGCATGGTTAGTTTGACTGCACTGTGTGTGTTATTCTATTCACCACCACTGCACTGCAGTTTCTCTGATTGCAGCAGTGAACACTGGTGCCCTGGTCCTGACAAGACCCACAGTGTACACTAGCTTCTAATCTGTTTTTGGTTTTATTCTAGAGGCATTCTATACATTCTATTAGGCATGGATCATTCACTCACCATCCCTGCAGCGATGTCTTTAGCAAAGCTCACTCTCTGATTCCAAGGGTAGTTGGTATCCTGTTAGTAAGACAAACCAAGGATAGAATCAGACTCTGGATGTTTCACAGAACATAAACACCAGTGATTAAAACTAAAGAGAGGCTCTCTAATCCTAATCCTGTATCCTCTGATGACTCTGAGACACAATGTACAACACGCAACTATGCACTCATGGGGACACAGCCACCCAACCACACACACACAACCTGGTGCAGTGGCACACCCATACAGAAGTGCACGCAACAAAGTACTAAAATCCCACACAGACAGACACACACAGACAGACACACCACCGTTACCATTTTCTTAATGATCTCCCTCAGGGTTCCTCCTTTGATGTACTCTGCGATGAAGTTGAGTCTCTTGTCTTTGTAGAGGACACCTATAAACTTCAGCACGTTGGGGTGCTCCAGACAACGCATCACCTTCACCTGGAGAGGGAGGAGGGTACACATTTTAAGGCATAGAAGATACTTTAGGTTTAAATGTGGGACCTTTGTTAGTTATTGAACCCCTATTTAGCGCTACAGTCCAGGAGTTGTCCGAGTCCTGACTCCTCATAAAGACCAATCATCTAGGAGCTGGTGGGAGTGGTTGTGTGGGTTTAGTAAAAGCAGTAGTTAGATGAACTGGGTGGGTAGCTACATAATTAGTGAAAGACCTCCTTGTCTCCCGCCCTGAGGGTCTTTGTGAGATGGACATTCCTCCTTCTAGACTTTGATTTTAGTCTATAACCATTTCCTCCTGGTCTAAACATATAAGATGTCTCCTCTCCTATCATTAACTTGACATAATTGTAACAAGAAACAGGAATAATACGTGGTTATTACAGCTTCCCAAAGAGAGAAAAACTGATTAGGTCCTAAAGGAGGTAAACATTACATAAGCTACTCTGAAGTCAAGGGAAGGGAGGGAGACAACTCTTTTGAAGGCTTTGATTTAAAATGGGCACCAAGGCTCAAAAGGCCAACGGTTTTAAAAAGGACTACCATGTCTCTAACATAAGGGCAAGACTCCAATCCATCACACAACTTAAAAAACGTCTTGAACTCAGGAAACCATTCCCAAGGCGGTGTTTGTGATGTGTGTGATTAGTTTGCGTGAGAGTGGAGCCCTTCCTTTGTAATTGGAGTGTTATGCAGGCAGGGCACTAATAAAAACAGTTATAAAACAAACCCCAGTCTGCCTTCCTCTAGCTGTTTGTTTGTTGGTGGGCGGTCGTGGCCTGTTGTTTTAACTGCTTACAGAGTTATTAAAGGGACTACGGGTGTTAACCTGCACATCTCAGTTTTCACACAGTGTTTCCTGAAGAGGAGAGTAGAATGCAGGGTAGAATAGTGTATTTGTATGTGTGCACACGTGTGGCGAGTGTGCATTTGATTGTCGATGTGAGTGTCTGTGTATCTGGGACGGATGCGGCAAAGGGTGTATACCTCTAATGACTATCTGTCCACCCTTCACAGCCTAATTAGGGTGGGGTACTTTTTACGAGGTGTAGTGGTGTGTATGACTGTCATCTAAACATGACATTCAGAGCTTGATAAACTACACTCTGTGGTAAACCTAGACCAGCAATGTTATCAATAGTGGCCAGGGTTAGAAACATGGTCTGTGATCTCTGTCACTGAACTAAGCCAAAGCATTGTTCTTGACGATACATGTTCTGTAGATGCGTAGCACAGGATTGTACTGTCCTTAGAAGAAGTGGGAGCTCTTTGGGACAAGCACAGAGATTGTCATTGCGTGTGGTGGTTCAAATCATTGGAATAAAGGAAAGAGATGGATGGTGTACCTTCATAAACCTTTAATATATAAGGCTTATCTAAAATCATTCATAAGCAAATTGAATTTAGAATCTCAATGTATCTCCTGATTTGACCCCGTTGAACCCTGATGGTGACACATCAACAAAGGCAAAAGAAGTCAAGGTTGAAAGAGTGATGTCACCCACTTCTTTTAGGAATGACCTCTGTGTCTCGTCATCGAAACGAATCAGCTCCTTCATCACCATCACCTCCCCTGTCTCTCTGTGGGTCACCTGCAGAAACACACACACACCGTGATGTCATCAGCCTGCGCCACAGGGCATGGGGGTACTTTCCGTTCAAAGCTAATTTCACCCCAACAGGTAAACTCTGGGAATCTGGGAATAAAAACCCTGGATATATATGTGGTCTCCCTCTCAAAGCGGATATTTACCCCTTGCTTGAGTGCATCTTCCAAGCAGCAGATGCACACATAGGCTACTGTACTTTCTGGTTTCATCTGAGACCATTCTGTAAAGCATCTCAATGCTGCCATCTTCTGGAACTTTTGAACACAGAATATACTGCTCCTACGCAGTAACATTTTACACACATTCAGTAGTGTGAAGTGGGATTTTTAACCTGTTTAGGATAGGGGGCAATATTTTCACGGCCGGATAAAAAACGTACCCGATTTAATCTGGTTATTACTCCTGCCCAGAAACTAGAATATGCATATAATTATTTGATTTGGATAGAAAACACCCTAAAGTTTCTAAAACTGTTTGAATGGTGTCTGTGAGTATAACAGAACTCATATGGCAGGCCAAAACCTGAGAAGATTCTATATGGGAAGTGCCCTGTCTGACCATTTCTTGGCCTTCTATAGCCTCTTTATCGAAAATAGAGGAACTCTGCTGTAACGTGACATTTTCTAAGGCTCCCATAGGCTCTCAGAAGGCGCCAGAACGGGAAATGATAACTCTGCAGTCCCTGGGTGAAAAACAGTAAGGCTTTTGGAAAGTGGTCGTTCTGAGAACAATGACACTGGTGCGCATGTGAAGACTCCATTTTCTATTTTCAGTGTTTGAACGAAAACAAGGTCTCCCGGTTGGAATATTATCGCTATTTTACGAGAAAAATCGCATAAAAATTGATTTTAAACAGCATTTGACATGCTTCGAAGTACGGTAATGGAATATTTTGATTTTTTTTGTCACGATACGCGCCGGCGCGTCACCCTTCGGATAGTGTCTTGAACGCAAGAACAAAACGCAGCTATTTGGATATAACTATGGATTATTTGGACCCAAAACAACATTGGGTGTTGAAGTAGAAGTCCTGGGAGTGCATTCTGATGAAGAACAGCAAAGGTAATCCAGTTTTTCTTATAGTAAAATCTGAGTTTGATGAGTGCCAAACTTGGTGGGTGTCAAAATAGCTAGCCATGATGGCCGGGCTATCTACTCAGAATATTGCAAAATGTGCTTTCACCGAAAAGCTATTTTAAAATCGGACACCGCGATTGCATAAAGGAGTTCTGTGTCTATAATTCTTAAAATAATTGTTATGTTTTTGTGAACGTTTATCGTGAGTAATTTAGTAAATTCACCGGAAGTTTTCGGTGGGTATGCTAGTTCTGAACGTCACATGCTAATGTAAAAAGCTGGTTTTTGATATAAATATGAACTTGATTGAACAAAACATGCATGTATTGTATAACATAATGTCCTAGGAGTGTCATCTGATGAAGATCATCAAAGGTTAGTGCTGCATTTAGCTGTGGTTTTGGTTTTTGTGACATTATATGCTAGCTTGAAAAATGGGTGTGTGATTATTTCTGGCTGGGTACTCTCCTGACATAATCTAATGTTTTGCTTTCGTTGTAAAGCCTTTTTGAAATCGGACAATGTGGTTAGATAAAGGAGAGTCTTGTCTTTAAAATGGTGTAAAATAGTCATATGTTTGAAAAATTGAAGTTTTGGGATTTTTGAGGTGTTTGTAATTCGCGCCACGCTCTATCATTGGATATTGGTGAGGCGTTCCGCTAGCGGAACATCTAGATGTAAGAGGTTTTAAGGTGTTGGAATTGTCTCCCAAAATGAAATGCTTTTCCAAGGTCATCTTTATCAGAGAGGACAGTTGAACAGACAATGTCCATGTCATAAGGTTGGTGTGTTTACCTTGATGGCCTGTCCAAAGCAGCCTTTTCCCAGCACCTCTCCATGGATGAGGTCTGAGGGCCGGAAGATCCGGTGCATGCGACTGTTGGAGACGACCCGCAGTGACTCGGAGCGGTTAATGTCCTTCCTCTGAGAGAGAGGGGACGCTGCGTTACTGGAGCACGGAGACTTATCAATACTGTAGCTCCGCCTGGAGAGAGAGGGGGAGAGAGGGAGAGAGAGATACAAGAAGGAAGGGAGTGAGAGGTGGAGAGAAGGAATAAGAGAAAGATGGAACAGACGAAGAAAAATAAATCATCAGCCTCACAGGATCACTGATGGGCATCCATACTGCCCTTCACAGTGTTAAATGATGCTGCCAACCCTGTCATAAGGCATCAGTCTAGCATCTACTACCGTTATATACTAATTATGAAATTGGAGCGACAGCGTGACTACAGTTAGACATTGCTCATCCATTTCGCTGGAGAGCTGAAATAATGTAATGTATGTCAGCCCACACATTTGCACCAATAAAATGTAATTCATGTAAGCTAATTATGTCTAAAATGTGTTTAGTACACGTTGAATGCTTTTATTTCTGCATACATTTATTTAGCTGAAGATTTCATATAAATCTGTATTTTGTTGCGTATTTCTTTCATTTTCTATCCTATTCATACTGTACTTGAAATAAACCAAAACACCATGTCCAAAACAGCATGTATTTGTGCATCTGTAAATATCACTGAGATTAGTCCTTACGTGATCATGCGTGAGCGTAGGTTATTGATGTCTGGGTGTGGGGGTTGGGTGATGGGGAGGATGGGGCTGGGACCGCCAGACAGAGGAGTGATCAGGGGTCCGTCCACCGTCTCCCCCTCTGAACCCCCCTGGTCGTGGGGGTCGTGCTCTATGGTCAACTGGAGCAGACGACTGGTCTCCTGGATGAGCAGGTCAATCTGGTGGAGCGGAGGAAAAATATGATCAGTTTAGCATTAGAATGTAACATAACATGTAGAATCTAGCATAAAATATAGCGTAGCATGGCTAAGAGTGTTCATGTTTTGGTGGAGTGAATGAGATTGCCTCCTAGTGTCTATCAACTCCATGTTCTGTAGATTAAACATGAGTAAGGACTTAAACTTAGATCTTCTAACATCAAGCCTTGAATTTCATTAACATCTCACTAATATTGATGTCTAACAGCAACACAGGTAGAAGAGATGTCAGTTAGGTTACCTCATCGAGAGGAACATTCCTGATGGGTGTTCCGTTGATCTCCAGGATCCGGTCTCCGACATGTATGGAGTTCTTCACATCTGGACTGATCAACTCAGAGTCCACCCTGGAGAAGGAATGAGAGAACACCGATAAGCAGTTGGACACAGATTTAACCTCGATATCCATCTTTCTCCCATTACATTAGCCGAGGCATTACATCATAAGTCTAGGAAGTATGACAGCGTGAGACTTTAGAAAATCTAACATGTACAGAATGGTATACTGGTCCACTGGAAAGATAAAAGACCGGACTGCGTATATACTGCTAGATCCTTTCCATCTCTTTAGTTGTACAAGGACATGGGTATAGTATTTAATCTACCCTGGATTTAAATAACAATGTCCTCTCTTTCCCTCACTTCCATTCTGTGCTTTTCTCTGACTTCCATGTCTCCTGTTCATTCATCTCCAATCCTTCTGTTAGCCTCCCCATCCATTCCCCCCTCGCTTCTTCCCTCCCCCAATCCATCCCTCCCTTGGAGTATTTATTACAATTCTTAATTAAACCAGGAAGTCCCACTGACATAAGGAATAATCTTTTCCCTCTCTTGCTCCCCCTCTCTCTTTCCCTATCCCTCCTTATCTCCACCCTCCCATTGCCTACCTACCCCCCTCTCTCTCCTTCCATCCCTCCTACCCCCCTCATCCTTCCTCTATACTCACTGTGACACCCTGACAGTGTGTTCAGGGCCGTAGCCGTTGGGACTGAGAGGGCTGAGAGGCTGGTCGATGGCGACTGAGATCCCTCTCCGCCCGTCTGTGGAGGCTGGGATGGACACCAGGGTCACCGTGTGAGGGATCCTGGAGCATGGTGAGTCTGACAGGGACACAGGCGTCACAATGGTTTGGTAGTAACAGTGGCCACTGTGGAGGGAGAAGGGGCAGAGACGCAGGGGGAGGTCAGCATAGATAGAATAGACAAGTGTACGAATATCCGTAATGCTATATTAATACAGAAAAATAACAATGAAAATATAATTTGTTCTTATACACAATGGCATTTACACATATTACACTTTTTATTTTGGACATACTACGCTACCATTCAAAAGTTTGGGGTCACTTAAAAATGTCCTTGTTTTTATAAAAGCACATTTTTTGTCCATTAAAATAACATCAAATTGGTCAGAAATACAGTGTAGATATTGTTAATGTTGTAAATGACTATTGTAGCTGGAAACGTCTGATTTTTAATGAGGACAAGTACATTAGAGTGTCTAGTTTGAGAAACCGACGCCTCAACTGGCAGCTTCATTAAATAGTACCCGCAAAACACCAGTCTCAACGTCAACAGTGAAGAGGCAACTCCAGGATTCTGGCCTTCCAATTTGTAAGTCGCTCTGGATAAGAGCGTCTGCTAAATGACTTAAATGTAAATGTATTTTAATGGACAAAAAATGTGCTTTTCTTTCAAAAACAAGGACATTTCTAAGTGACCCCAAACTTTTGAACGGTAGTGTAAGTGATCATTTACATTTCTGTGTGTATCACCTGATAGAATGAAATAATA
Source organism: Salmo salar (assembly GCF_965601325.2). Lineage (NCBI taxonomy): Eukaryota > Metazoa > Chordata > Actinopteri > Salmoniformes > Salmonidae > Salmo > Salmo salar. The sequence continues at coordinate 134,041,698 of NC_138299.1, forward strand.
TTCTAACATTGTGCCAGAATGTCAAGTGGCAGAATAATGATCTAGTTAACCTCCCATCACAAACACACATCCATTCAGAGCTCACAGGACAATGACTGCTTGCATTTCAACATCCCTTCCTCCCTCCTCGTGTCAGGGTGTGTGTGTGTGTGTGTGTGTGTGTGTCATACAGTACCCCCTTCCTTACCTCATGTCCGTTGCTTCTCTATCCACCACTACCGTTATTTCCACATTTCTATTTCTGCTTTGGGCTACAGTGGCCAGGCTGCACAGCACTGGTGTTACTGTAATAACGTTTTGAACAAATTATAACCTCTCGTCTCCAAGACAAATAATGACCTTCCCTTGAGTCTACTGAATCTCTACACCCTATTAGCACTGACTGAAATATATGAGGATCATTTTATAAATACAGTTGTATGATCACTATAATGTACCAGTATAGTTTGGACCTCTCCACCAGTGCGTAGGTGTCTCCATCTCCGATGAAGGCTCTGCAGTTCAGACAGGTGAAGCATTCTGGGTGGTACTTCTGTTCCCCTGCGACCTAGAAGACACACGCAGAGGGAGGGGTCAGGGTAGGATTCCTAGGTAGGGTTAAGAGTCAGCTAAACAACTTCTTTTCATCCTTTTATTCAACCTTTATTTTAGCAGGTCGGTCAATTGCAAACCAAATTATTCTCTTGCAATGACCACCTGTCTGACCAAGACGGAAAAGCAAGGCAAAGAGAAATCTACAAAACAACACAATGACAGGTCAAACATTAAACAAAGCAAAGAGAATGTACTACAAGTCTACTATAAGTTCACTACTTGTTCAGGTCAGTAGATGCATCGCATCACAATAACAGCAACAAACGGAGAAACAAACTAGGGCAGATGCAGGTTAACCAGTGCAAGGAGGGCTAGATTGCTGTGGCTGATATCAGCGTTATTAGCTTCAGGCTGGTTTCTATCTAGCTCAATCCAATCACTGGCAGAAGCAGGGAGCTGAGAATTGAATTGCGGCTCAAAACAGCAGAACCAGTTAAATTACCGACCACGACTAGATTTGTAAACAAACAGATACCACAGTCACACAGGCTCCTTATATATGCTTATAGGCAAATTGGTCTAAATGATGCCACTTGAGAAAGCTTTTGGCAAAAGGTTTTCCTTATAGCTCACGATATGTATTGTCATTTACTGAAAGATGTAAGACCCACTAGGGCCTGACTTACACATGGAATGCTAATCTATACATAGAACCCACCCAGGTAGAATTACCTTAAATGCAAATGGGTCAACATCCCTGGTTGGATAGGGCCTAATCAGGGGCTTTACTTAAACAAGAACCTGGGTGACCTTGTAGCTCCTCAAAGACAGAGGTTGACGTTTTCTCTCTCTCTCTCTCTCTCTCTCTCTCTCCTCTCTCTCCTCTCTCCTCTCTCTCTCTCTCTCTCTCTCTCTCTCTCTCTCCTCCTCTCTCTCTCTCTCTCTCTCTCCTCTCTCTCTCTCTCTCTCTCTCTCTCTCTCTCTCTCTCTCTCTCTCTCTCTCTCCTCTCTCTCTCTCTCTCTCTCTCTCTCTCTCTCTCTCTCTCTCTCCTCTCTCTCTCTCTCTCTCTCTCTCTCTCTCTCTCTCATCTCTCTCTCTCCTCTCTCTCTCTCTCTCTCTCTCTCTCTCTCTCTCCTCTCTCTCTCTCTCTCTCTCTCTCTCTCTCTCTCTCTCTCTCTCTCTCTCTCTCTCTCTCTCTCTCTCTCTCTCTCTCTCTCCAGCAGAGGGTTGGGCTTGAGGTGGGTGTGGTAGGCACTCAAGAGCTGCAATGATCTGCAATTCAAATTTCACTGAGGGGGCGTTTTCAGGGATGTGAGAGATGGGAGAATACTGAACAAAGAAGAGTAATCTATGAAATATGAGAAAAAAGAGAGAAATAAAGACTGTTCTGATGAGTTTTGGAAAACATTTGTATTTCACCCCCCCATCTCGAGGCTTCCACTGCTGCAAGCCTCATAAAAAAAGTGTGGCACTAGCAACTTCCTTTAAGAGTGGGCACAGTGCTTTTAAATGGTCGATAATATAGATACCAACAACAAAAAACAGCCCTATGTCTGCCCCGCCCCCCAGGGAGCATTCCCATGGAAACCAGAGAACCCACACAGAGAGAGTACCCTCGGGCTGCTTGGAGGAAGTCATTGGAACACATTAAGGAATTAATCAATAATAAGTCATTAACATGAGCAGCTCATCCCAGCCACAGGAAAAGCTATGTCTGACTCTGAGCATCTACTGATGCAGAAAGGAATGGAGAGAGAGAGAGAATAAAAAAGAAAGGGATAAATGGGTTGACTCCATGATCTATGTTTGAACCTTTTTAACCTTGATTGTTCATGTTAACAACAGAGCACAGGGACTCAGAGAGAGAATGAGAAGAGAGAAGGTAATGACTGTGTAATTGGCTTCCATTTGAGCTCTGGAGCAGACGGAACATGAAATGAGTTGGTAAAGAAAAGCAGCCTCAAGGGCTTGTTGAGACACAGTCATTGTGATTTGGAGTGGAGTAGGGAGGGTAAAACAATGACAAGTGGCTGACATCTTTATGATCACAGTACGTGTAAACACCACATCACAGAGACTCAGAGGGAGGGAGATAAGATTATAATTATAGACATATTAGAGCATGTGCTGTGTTGAGAATGAAGTACAACAAATTATGAAAGATAGGGGTCAAAATGTCTTCTATAGAGTAAAGTCAGATAGTAGAATATGCCTGTGAGCGTGTGTGTAAGTGAGTGAGTGAGTGTGTGTGTGTGCGTGCGTTGATGATTCAGTGTAATATTTCTAGTGGTGATTCAGGTGTTAAATGAACTCTGCAAGTGAACCCTAGTGTTGGTGTTAATAACCCATGTTAAACCAAAACCACACCCATCATTATAATATTTCCCAGCATGCTCTATTGCAGGTTGATTTTTAGAATTGTTTGTTTCAATATCTATGTTTTGCATGTACACTGATTGATTAATCTTATGCTACTCAAATATAAATAACATACATTTTTCTAAACTAATCCAATCTGTTACTTTGTTGCACCAGTTATTGAAATGGTTGTTCCAGTTTAGATGGTTTAGGTAGTCCATATCTTAGTCTTCCCAACCCGGCAGTCAGTCTGAATGCAGGTTGCGACTGAATAAAAATGTCAGATGTTGGATAACCCCACTTTGGTTGGATTCCAATAGGAATTACAAATCACTTTGCAAGCCAAAATAATGTGACTTGCAGGACTGAAAACCAAGAGTTTCAGGCCATTCACTGTGTAGAGTAAAACTAGGCCTTCAAAATACTTGTTGTATTGTGTTAAATAATACATTTTTAATGATAACATATTTGCTTAGGATGTCACTTGATGAAGGTTTCAGGACTGAAAATGGATGAAATCAACAACCATGTCTTTGTCATTAACAAATACAGTCATGGGTGTTAACTCTACAATTCACTTGAACGGCATTCTGGGTAATATGCAAATAAGGCTTTACACTACATTTACATTTTAGTCATTTAGCAGACGCTCTTATCCAGAGCAACTTACAGTAGTGAATGCATACATTTCATACATTCTTTTTTTTTCTTCTCCATACTGGTCCCCCGTGGGAATTGAACCCACAACCCTGGCGTTGCAAACACCATGCAAACACCATGCTCTACCAACTGAGCCACACGGGACTACACTAAGCAGTGTGTTAATTTAACACTGAAAAGTGTGGACCCGTATAGACATTGGGCCAGCGTTAAATTTAACACTGTCAGTAGATTTTGCTGTGTGCGTGTGTGTGTACATAATGTGCGTGGGTGGGTTTGTGTGTGTGTGGCAGGCAGTGGCCAGTCTCAGGTGTGAGCCCCCCGTGGGGAGGAGAAGAAGGACAGCTGGATGGAGAGGAAGAGACAGTGTGATGCCTGTCACACTCTGACACTGTGGCTGCTGCCATTTGTCGACCCCCGCCCCGCCCCCTCCTTTCCTACACACTCCACCCCACACACACACTTCTCTCCAACCACATCTGACAACTGACAGCTGCTGCTGCACACGCACAAAGAAAAGACTCCGACATCAAAAGCCTGAGGGACAGAGCAGAGCGAGCGAGAGAGCGAGAGAGAGGAAAAGGGAGAGAAAGAAAGAAAAGATAGAGAAGCTAACAATAACCCTGTACATCTCTCATAGGTGGAAAGTTATATTACCTTTGTCTCACTGATAATTGACTTCATTCACAATAACTCAGAATGAAACTATGTAGCATGAGAAACCTGCCAAAAAATGTGTTAAAAATCTTCAATTTACAATGAGTGGGGATAACTTACAGAACATACTGTAACTACCCACAGCTGGTCTCTTGCTACCTCCCGCACTCTCTCTCTCTCTCTCTCTGTATGTAAGAGAGCCGTGTGGCTTGGTCATGTGGCGCACACAGGACCACTGTCCACAACAATCCAAACCATCAGCACGTTTCCTTTGGGAAGAGTGAGGTCGCCATGGAGAAGCATCTGGAAACAGTGTGTTACCATGGTGAGCTGGAGGGAGGCGGTCACATATTAAGCATGATCCTATAATGAACAATGACTGCACCAGCTGGGGACTTGTGATGAAGATAAAGTAGTGAGAAATGCAATTCATCTGGAAATAGAAAGCAGGAAGTTGCCTGGAACTACTCATATATACAACCAGGCAAATCTTTAATTGGCTTTGTCCAATAACTCATCTCTTCTCCTCTTCCTAAACTGTAAACCAAATCATTGCAAATAAATAGTGTTTATTTGAGGCCTTTCCCAAAGCACAAGTGATAATGCAAATGAGTTCGAACTAGTGTAATAAACTGAGTTCTGTTACACAAGAATGAGGAAATACCCCTGGTGATATTATGATGAGACAGCCATTCAGAAGCTGTCATTTCAGTACTTAAATGTGTCAAAGTTTCAACTTTAAGTGTTTGACGACCCAAACATTATGATGATAAGTTGGGAGGCTAATCCATTTAGTGGTGTGTGTGTGTGTGTGTGTGTGTGTGTGTGTCTGTTTTCAGACAGCCTGTGGAATGTGTATGGCCCATGTTGGACCAATCAGAGGTATTTATGACCCTCTGGTGTCACAATGACACTCTCAGGTTCTCCGGTGTAAACAACAGATGAGGGGGGAGGGAGGGGGCTAGGGAAGTTAGGGAGTCTCCATATTGAGTTTAGGACATTTTCTGCTTGCAAAACTATTGGAACTTTAGCCAGTTGTTCACTTATGTTTCCTGTATGGACTTCCAGTTATACTGATGCATTGTGGGCCTGTGGAGGGTCTTGCCGATATAGTGATATGGATGTGTGGAGAGTCATGGAGACTATAAAACACTAGCAACATAAGGTATGACCGCTTACGTCAGTTAACCTGATGTAAACACTACACCACGCACGCACACAGTCACACGCACGCACACATTCTCATTTAAACTGATATTAGCCCACACTGCCATGACTTCACTAACCCATCCCAGGCAGGATAAATCTATAACAATGACCTAATCCTAACACACCATGATGTGATGCAGAGCTGGCACAGAGGGGATCCGGTTGGTGTAACTAACCACATTATGGGAGACCTGGCGATGATTAGCTATTCCAGTGACCTATTGAGGTTCAGGGCTTCTCAACCTTTTCTGTTTTTGAGGCCTTCTGAGGCTGACAAGTAAGTACACATAAAACCAATAAACCACCAGCAAGAATTCACACAAGAACTATGACAGAAAACAAGTACTTTTCATGCTACACAAGCTGATGTTGACATCAGGAATTGGTTACATCAGCAGCACATTCAGCAGTTAACAGATACTCCTGATACCCCAACGAGAGTGAATTCTAGGTAAAATTCCAAAAATGCTTTATGGGGGATTCCAAATTCCAAAGCCATTCGGGCCATGCATGTTGAGGTGCTGGAGGATCAGGATCAGTCAAATCTCCATATAACAAATGGATAGAACGTCTATAATATAGAAACCTGCATTTAAATCAATTCATCAAGCAATGAAATTTGGCTTTTCAATTTCCATACCAAACCTAAACTGTGGAGAGAAGAGAAGTGGAGCATGGCCTGGATCTTGAGTAGAAAAAGGACATCACCTCCATCCTATCCACACACTCTCAGAAAAAAGGGTTCCAAAAGTGTTCTTTGGCTGTCCTCATAGGAGAACCCTTTTTGGTTCCAGGTAGAACCCTTTCTGGTTTCATGTAGAACCATGTGTAGAAAGGGTTCTACCTGGAACCAAAAAGCGTTGTTCAAATGGTTCACCTATGGGGACTTCAAGGTTCTAGATGGCACCTTTTTTTCCCCCTAAGAGTTCAGCAGCTCCAATCACCAGTTGGCTTCCCTCCTGTTCACTGCCTTCCTTCCTACTTAGATCTCATTTGGCAACACAGGCTTTCATTTTGTTTCTGACTGCGACTCATTTAGAAAGAATAAACAAAGCAAATATGATTAGACCAGACCAAGTGGCAGAAACAGCACCCAGCAACCCCAAACAGGGCTTGGTTCATGCCTGTTCACTGGAAAACCCCTGTTTACCACTTAGCATCAACAGCATGTTAAGGCCATCCTGTAGCATCAACAGCATGTTAAAGTCATCCTGTAGCATCAACAGCATGTTAAGGTCATCCTGTAGCATCTACAGCATGTTAAAGTCATCCGGTAGCATCAACAGCATGTTAAAGTCATCCGGTAGCATCAACAGCATGTTAAAGTCATCCTGTAGCATCAACAGCATGTTAAGGCCATCCTGTAGCATCGACAGCATGTTAAGGTCATCCTGTAGCATCGACAGCATGTTAAGGTCATCCTGTAGCATCAACAGCATGTTAAGGTCATCCTGTAGCATGTTAAGGCCATCCTGTAGCATCAACAGCATGTTAAGGCCATCCTGTAGCATCAACAACATGTTAAGGCCATCCTGTAGCATCAACAGCATGTTAAGGTCATCCTGTAGCATGTTAACACCATCCTGTAGCATCAACAACATGTTAAGGTCATCCTGTAGCATCAACAGCATGTTAAGGCCATCCTGTAGCATCAACAGCATGTTAAGGTCATCCTGTAGCATCAACAACATATTAAGGCTATCATCAACAGCTTGTTAAGGCCATCCTGTAGCATCAACAACATGTTAAGGCCATCCTGTAGCATGTTAAGGCCATCCTGTAGCATGTTAAGGCCATCCTGTAGCATGTTAAGGCCATCCTGTACCATCAACAGCATGTTAAGGTCATCCTGTAGCATCTACAGCATGCTAATGCCATCCTGTAGCATGTTAAGGCCATCCTGTAGCATGTTAAGGCCATCCTGTAGCATGTTAAGGCCATCCTGTAGCATGTTAAGGCCATCCTGTAGCATGTTAAGGCCATCCTGTACCATCAACAGCATGTTAAGGTCATCCTGTAGCATCTACAGCATGCTAATGCCATCCTGTAGCATGTTAAGGCCATCCTGTAGCATGTTAAGGCCATCCTGTAGCATCAACAGCATGTTAAGTAAGGCCATCCTGTAGCATCAACAGCATGTTAAGGCCATCCTGTAGCATCAACAGCATGTTAAGGTCATCCTGTAGCATCGACAGCATGTTAAGGTCATCCTGTAGCATCGACAGCATGTTAAGGTCATCCTGTAGCATCGACAGCATGTTAAGGTCATCCTGTAGCATCAACAGCATGTTAAGGTCATCCTGTAGCATGTTAAGGCCATCCTGTAGCATCAACAGCATGTTAAGGTCATCCTGTAGCATCAACAGCATGTTAAGGCCATCCTGTAGCATCAACAACATGTTAAGGCCATCCTGTAGCATCAACAGCATGTTAAGGTCATCCTGTAGCATCAACGCATGTTAAGGTCATCCTGTAGCATGTTAACACCATCCTGTAGCATCAACAACATGTTAAGGTCATCCTGTAGCATCAACAGCATGTTAAGGTCATCCTGTAGCATCAACAACATATTAAGGCTATCCTGTAGCATCAACAGCTTGTTAAGGCCATCCTGTAGCATCAACAACATGTTAAGGCCATCCTGTAGCATGTTAAGGCCATCCTGTAGCATGTTAAGGCCATCCTGTAGCATGTTAAGGCCATCCTGTAGCATGTTAAGGCCATCCTGTAGCATCAACAGCATGTTAAGGCCATCCTGTAGCATCGACAACATGTTAAGGCCATCCTGTAGCATCAACAGCATGTTAAAGTCATCCTGTAGCATCAACAGCATGTTAAGGTCATCCTGTAGCATCAACAACATATTAAGGCTATCCTGTAGCATCAACAGCTTGTTAAGGCCATCCTGTAGCATCAACAACATGTTAAGGCCATCCTGTAGCATGTTAAGGCCATCCTGTAGCATGTTAAGGCCATCCTGTAGCATGTTAAGGCCATCCTGTAGCATGTTAAGGCCATCCTGTAGCATGTTAAGGCCATCCTGTAGCATCAACAGCATGTTAAGGTCATCCTGTAGCATCTACAGCATGCTAATGCCATCCTGTAGCATGTTAAGGCCATCCTGTAGCATGTTAAGGCCATCCTGTAGCATGTTAAGGCCATCCTGTAGCATGTTAAAGCCATCCTGTAGCATCAACAGCATGTTAAGGCCATCCTGTAGCATCAACAACATGTTAAGGCCATCCTGTAGCATCAACAGCATGTTAACGTCATCCTGTAGCATCTACAGCATGTTAAAGTCATCCTGTAGCATCAACAGCATGTTAAGGTCATCCTGTAGCATCTACAGCATGCTAACGCCATCCTGTAGCATGTTAAGGCCATCCTGTAGCATCAACAACATGTTAAGGTCATCCTGTAGCATCAACAGCATGTTAAGGCCATCCTGTAGCATCAACAACATGTTAAGGCCATCCTGTAGCATCAACAACATGTTAAGGCCATCCTGTAGCATCAACAGCATGTTAAGGCCATCCTGTAGCATGTTAAGGCCATCCTGTAGCATCAACAGCATGTTAACGTCATCCTGTAGCATCAACAGCATGTTAAAGTAATCCTGTAGCATCAACAGCATGTTAAAGTCACCCTGTAGCATCAACAGCATGTTAAGGCCATCCTGTAGCATCTACAGCATGTTAAGGCCATCCTGTAGCATCTACAGCATGTTAAGGTCATCCTGTAGCATCAACAGCTTGTTAAGGCCATCCTGTAGCATCTACAACATGTTAAGGTCATCCTGTAGCATCTACAGCATGCTAACGCCATCCTGTAGCATCAACAACATGTTAAGGCCATCCTGTAGCATTGACAGCATGTTAAGGCCATCCTGTAGCATGTTAAGGTCATCCTGTAGCATCAACAGCATGTTAAGGCCATCCTGTAGCATCTACAGCATGTTAAAGTCATCCTGTAGCATCGACAGCATGTTAAGGCCATCCTGTAGTATGTTAAGGCCATCCTGTAGCATCAACAACATGTTAAGGCCATCCTGTAGCATGTTAAGGCCATCCTGTAGCATCAACAACATGTTAAGGCCATCCTGTAGCATCAACAGCATGTTAAGGTCATCCTGTAGCATCAACAGCATGTTAAGGTCATCCTGTAGCATCAACAGCATGTTAACACCATCCTGTAGCATCAACAACATGTTAAGGCCATCATGTAGCATCAACAGCATCATGATGAGCCACAACTGCTTTAGAACTGCTGTTAATGAAATCAGCAGGATACCTCATGGTCAGTCAATGAAGCTTTGAGTTCCATCTGATGGATAGGTGGACATCCGGTAGAGGCACAGAGAAACCACTGTACTGTCTATACGGTGTGTGTGTGTGTGTGTGTGTGTGTGTGTGTGTGTGTGTGTGTGTGTGTGTGTGTGTGTGTGTGTGTGTGGTTGCGTGTACATGTGCCTGTGAGTTTATACTGTGCATATGTACAGTGCAGGCTGCAGGCATCTCAGCACTACAATCAATCTTTAACAAGCCTAGCCTACTGTAGCTGGGGCTCAAAGTATGCTTTATCTAAGGCAGGACCTACTCTAAATATAGACCATGTGACCGCCCCGACACATGTCTATTTCATGAAACAAAAAAACTAAAATTATGAAATAAAAAATGTATATGTCATGGACCCAGTTTGTTAGAGATCATTGCAACCATTTCAACAGGAACATACTGTATCTCTTAACAAGATCATTTTAGGGAACGATACAATATCAATATTGATGTCCTATTTCTACTTAAAACATGCAATAGAGAGAGAGATGGAGACCTAAAACACAAACACAGCAGAATCAGGCCTGCTTACTCAACACAAGCCACTTGAGACAGCCCGACTGCCACCCTGCCAATCAACCGGCTGAAGCTAGCCAAGCCCTTTCACTCCATCACAGTCTACATAGGGAAAGCCATCTTACCTTTCTGTCCCTTTTCCACAGCTTGAGACAGCAAAATCCCCAGAAAAATAAATCTGACACCATGACAGCCTCCCTGCTGCTGCTATCCTTTACAGTCCACTCTACTCCCGGAAAGACTAGTTCATTCTGGTGAGCCCACACTGCTGTCACAACAACACAGAGGCAGAGGCCAAATGAGAGAGAGAGAAAAGGATGAGGAAGAGAGCGAGAGAGAGAAAGAGAGGAGCTGTCCACGCCTTTGCCACTGAGCTCATCTCTGAAACGATGTCACAGGCTGCTCATTCCCCTCCCTCCCTCGTTGCCTCTCTCTCTCTCTCGCTCACTCTAACAAGCAGCAGCCACTCTCTCTCTATGTTTCTATGACCTCATCGTTTCCTGCCTGGTCCAGCCCACCCATGCGCCTGCTGGCTGTGTCTCCTCTCTGATGTCTTCAGAAAATACCCCCCTCCTATATTTCTCCCTCTTTCTTCCCCCATCCCCTTTCCCTAGTCCCCCCTATTCCAAACCTCCTCTAGCTCAGTCACAGATAACAGGCGATCATATTTAATACTCTGTCGGAAATGTAAAATAAAAAAAAGGGGGCCAGCCAAAGCCCTCACGCAACACCACCATGTCATCTAACATTGCTTGCATTAATGGGCTTACTGTACTAATGGGAAGGATGACAGACTGATTCTACAAATGTAGGATCTTAATTTGAGCCAGTTTGCTACAGCGGGAAAATAATCCTGCAGCAACAGGAAATGTGAATTATTATGTGGATTATAATTCATGGACATTTTCATAGGGGTTGATACATTTTTCATAACGGAAAATCGAGTCTGAAATTTCAGTGGATATTACAAAATTCCGAAGCCTTTTTAAACCTCAAATAAACTACACGTTTAACATTTCCTGGGTGATCAAATTAAGATCCTACATCTGTAAAAGCACATATTGGAAGATTAGAGTACAAACATACCTTTTAAAACCTAAACGCAATCTACTGTACAAACCACCTGGAACATCAAACACCTAAGAGGAAGATGACCAAACCTCAACACCATAATGAGGTAATAAAACCTTATATTTGGGGTTATGATAGGGTGAGACAGTTGTATTAAGCTCATGAGGCTGTTATACATTTTTTGTTCTTCAAGAATTAAATGGGTAACCTACAGGTAATTGCCAACATAAAATAACTCCATTGGCAGTTACATGTATATCATTAATTGAAATGGCCATTGTAAATATCCCAGATTGTGCCTTTAAGAACACAGTAATGGTTAATATTCTCTACTCTTTAAAAGTAAAACATGAAGCAGAGGAACACAACGCATCACCACATCACACCATAACATGATAACGTGATTACTTGCTGAACACAGTGACCATTGTGGAGTGCCAGACCAGGCCAGGGCATGGCTGTGGTGTGTTTACATGTTATTTAGGGAACTGTAGCATCAGTGATCCTGTCCAGGTGCCACTGAGTCACAGACAGACAGCGATCTTGGTTTCAGGCTGGATGACTGTCCCTGCTGTCCCATTTGTTTGCTCACTCACTCCATTATCTCTATCTCTCTCCTTCTCTTACTCACCTTTTCTCTCTGTGTCGGACTTTCCCTCTTTCTCTCACCTCAGTCCATCGCTCGCCCCCCTTCCTCTCTCCTATACCAGCTGCTGCCTGGGGCCATCTGACTCGGCAGATGTTAATAGAGAAAGGCCGGGGCATCTGCAGTGTCTGATGGACCTCACATCAAAAACACACACAACCGATTGAGGATGTGTCTGAAATGGCACATATGGGCCCTGGTCAAAAGTAATGCACTACATAGAGAATAGGGCTCCATTTCAGACTCAGTCTAATGCAGCCTGAGTGCTTCAGAGAAGCACAGCAGGACAGATAACTGGTCCATTGAAGAACAGTCACATCACCTACATGTAACCAGGCGGTCACAACCAGACAGCCAAATCTAATAAGGCAGCTAGGCTAAAACTAACCAGGCGGCAAGACTGGCTGACTGTTATGAAGCTTTATTGTCTATATCTGAAAGGGCTGGTAGAGAGGCTAATTCTTACCATGGAGTAAAAAGGTTACTACCCAAATGATTGACTCATTGGTGTCCACATCAACAACAAATTAAAATGGTCCAAACACACCAAGACAGTCGTGAAGAGGGCACGACAAAGCCTATTCCCCCTCAGATTTGGTATGGGTCCTGAGATCCTCAAAAGGTTCTACAGCTGCAACATCGAGAGCATCCTGACCGGTTGCATCACTGCCTGGTACGGCAATTGCTCGGCCTCCGACCGTAAGGCACTTCAGAGGGTAGTGCGTACGGCCCAGTACATCACTGGGGCAAAGCTGCCTGCCATCCATGACCTCTACACCAGGCGGTCTCAGAGGAAGGCCCTGAAAATTGTCAAAGACCCCAGTCATAGACTGTTCTCTCTACTACTGCATGGCAAGCGGTACCGGAGTGCCAAGTCTAGGACAAAAAGGCTTCTCAACAGTTTTTACCCCCAAGCCATAAGACTCCTGAACAGGTAACCAAATGGTTACCTAGACTATTTGCATTGTGTGCCCCCCCCAACCACTCTTTTACGCTGCTGCTACTCTCTGTTTATCTTATATGCATAGTCACTTTAACTATACATTCATGTACATACTACCTCAATTGGCCCGACCAACCAGTGCTCCCGCACATTGGCTAACCGGGATATCTGCATTGTGTCCCACCACCCACCACCCCCTCTTTACGCTACTGCTACTCTCTGTTCATCATATATGCATAGTCACTTTAACCATATCTACATGTACATACTACCTCAATTACCCCGACTAACCGGTGCCTGTATGTAGCCTTGCTACTCTTATTTTCAAATGTCTTTTTACTGTTGTTTTATTTCTTTACTTACCGACACACACACACCTTTTTTTCCCTTCTTTTTTTCACACTATTGGTTAGTAAGCATTTCACTGTAAGGTCTACACCTGTTGTATTCGGCGCACGTGACAAATAAACTTTGATTTGATTTGATTCAAAGAAGTATCCATACTAACTCGAACCAGACAGTTTAAATAAAAATACCAAATGGATAGAGCAGTCTGAAAACCACTGGTAGTAATGTTTTTTCATAGAACCAGTTCCTTCCTCTCTGCACTACAACAGCCTAAGTAGTGACAAAAAGTTTTTAAAAAAGGAGTAAAAAAATTAAACACTACAGAGAACCTGTGTCTTCAGGAGGGAAGACAGGCAGACGTCAGTGGTGGAGGAGACAAGCGCTGGACAATGTTATTGATGCTCTCCTTCAAAATGTAGCTTCGTGGAGGACTAAAATGTAGCTGTTTGAAGCTAACAAAGACAACCCACTGAGACCAGTCACATAACACACCATGTTTGGGAAATTTCACTAGTAGGGGAAAGAAAAATCCATGCAGGTGGTTTCCATTTTTAAATGAAGTTGTTTGAAACAGGTTTCTAATGGGGAGGAATGTGAATGTGCCACGACATATAATATCATTGGAAAACCCCAATAAAAAGCAAAGAATTTTGAATCTGAAAAGGTACTAAAATGTCATAAATGATGGCGTTCTCATTGAAGACGCTCATCAAAGTGTCAGACCAGGTTGAAGTTCATATTGTTGACGCGGATACGTGTGAATATGCAAAGATCTCTCCATCCTATGGTGTGGGATGGAAAATGTTGACAGTCATTGTAGGCAGGCAAACAAGACAAGGCAGGCAGGTCATGGTAAGTCAATTCCATCTCACTATAACCTTACACTTCCTTCCTGCTAAGCCCCCTTTCTGTATTTCACACACATTCCTGCTACCACTGTTGCTCAACCTCTATGTTGACATGCTGAAACCCTTACAGTAACTCTAGCCTACTTTCCAACAAACCCCAGGCATATCTGATCAGACACAAACAAAACAACTCCCACCCAAACTACAGAATCTGACACTTTTGTTCACTGACTATTGCTCAATCACCATGGTCACAAACTAAACATCTTACAGTCTTAATGTCTGAAAGTGAGTGTCTTTCCCAACAGATAGTCAAGGCTAATCAGACCATAGAGATGATTATGAGACACTTAGAAAACAACACTACTCCCACCTAAACAATGTGCTGTCTCACACCAGTGGGAGTTGTTTTAAGATGTTGCTAAACTGGGATTGTCCATGAAATGGAGGGACATTTCATGTACTGTAAAGTATCTTGAAAATATGTCTATTTCCCAATATCCATCCACTGATGACAATACTGAAACGATCCTGGCCTTCAAATGTATTATTAACCACCAAAGGGAGTTAATTATCTTGGAGTTGTGGTTGTCATGCTTGCCTTGGGGTCATGAAGACCCCGTTAGAATTCCTGCAGTGGCATAGCCTACCTACTCCCACCGGACACTGCAACACTAAACCAGAGCGGAAGGAATTAAACTAAGCTGTTTGAGAAACTGATAATTTCTCAATGATCCATTCTGAGGCTCTAGACTCATCGAAGGCAGAGGCACAGTGACATGGTGAGAAATGTCTCTATTCATGCCGTTCTCTTCTCCTAACCAAACGACCTAATCAATTTAACATTTCAATCAGCAGGCAGACTGTGAGTCATACCCACATTGCATCACACTGTTTTAGAGTGCTTTCTATGTCCCAGCTCCAACAACCAAAACACTACCCTCTTTCAGAGGATGCATTTTGTGGGCTGAAGAAAAATGCAGTCTGCCCTGTTTGGCTGGCCAGATGCCAAGGGTGGGCAGTGTGGGATTGGACTGCATCACGCCACACGTCCAGAGTGCAGGGGATGAAAATAAGCCGAGGAAATTGACCTTGTCTGCCATTCAGTTCAGTTGGTCAGTCCGTCCGTCTATAACACCATTGGTCTGACATCTTTGTGATAACGTGATTGCCTGACCGTCTTGGTTGAACTGAACCGCGGTCAGACGTCAATCAATAGCTGGTGTCTTTGCACTGTAATGGGAATGTGACTGATACATCTGGCCCTGTAGAGGACTGGGTAATGGGTAGCAGGGCAGGGTGAGCGCTAGCTGCCATCTCTGATTCACTGCTGGCCTCCGCTGGGTGGGTGGTTCATTAATGAGTTTGCGCTGCACAGGGCTGAGTGTAATGACACACATACTTGCACGGACGCATAGATACACGGACGTATCCAACTCATCCATATATTTATATGTACATATTCTCATTCACCCCATTAGATTTGTGTGTATTAGGTAGTTATTGGGGAATTGTTAGATCTTACTGCAGTGTCGGAACCAAAAGCACAAGCATTTCGATACACTCGCATTAACATCTGCCAACCATGTGTACGTGACAAATAAAACTAATGAAATAACACATATGGAATCATGTAGTAACCAAAAAAGTGTTAAACAAATCAAAATATATTTGATATTTGATATTCTTCAAAGTAGCCACCCTTTGCCTTGATGACAGCTTTGCACACTCTTGGCATTCTCTCAACCAGCTTCATGAGGTAGTCACCTGGAATGAATTTCAATTAACAGGTGTTAATTTGTGGAATTTCTTTCCTTCTTAATGCATTTCAGCCAATCAGTTGTGTTTTGACAACGTAGGGGGTTATACAGAAGATAGCCCTATTTGGTAAAAGACCAAGCCACAATGTACAAAATAGTACAAATAAAGAAAAACCCTGGAGTGTGTCCAAACTTTTGAATGGTACTGTATGTATGTGTATATGTGTCTTTCGGAAGGGTTGGGTTGAAAGCGGAGGTCAAATTTTGGTAGGACCTTGTATGCAATTGAATAATAAAGTGATCTTAATCTTAGTGAGTTGGGATTGGCCAATAGAAACCCTACATGATAGTGCAGTGTGGTGGGATTGGTCTGTCCAGAAGTCAGGTCAAGGTTGCCAGTGAAAAGGCTTATGGGAGATTGAACAAATACAACAATAAAGGACTGAGAAAGGGAAAGAGAAAGAAGACTAGACTAATCTATTTCTGTTGAGAGTTTTTTTTCAGACCCAGAGATCATGTAACGAGAGGTGGTGGCATCATGTAACGGAGAAACTTAGCAGGCTCAATGTGAAATCAACCAGGCTCAAATGTTGTCATCTTTAACATATTTCTCAATATCACCCTTATTTTAACCCAGGGCCCAAACATCTCACTCTTACAGTTTAACAACAAGCACAAGATGTACTCTCCCACCAAAACCCTGCTATCAAAGATGAAATCAGACAGACATTATATGAAAGAGGAAGTCAGCTTAGAAAAGTGTAGTGAATTAGTGTCTCAGTAGATCATAAAATAATTTTCTTTGGATTATATCCATATGATCAGATAATATTTCATGGTTTCTAGATGTAAGATATACTTTCTCCTTTTAATGCTTTTGTTTTTATCATTCATTCAAATCTAAAGATTGATTTAGCAACAGCAGATTACACCTTTGATCAATCCCAAAGAAAACAAATACAATTTGAACTCGGGTAGGTTGTTCATCACTAAGATCTTTGCGAATGACAGTAAATTGAACAATGGTTCAAAAGGCAAAATCCTAGAGGAAAACCTGGTTCAGTCTGCTTTCCACCAGACACTGCAAGATGAATTCACCTTTCAGAAGAACAATAACCTAAAACACGAGGCTAAATCTACACTGGAGTTACTTACCAAAAAGATAGTGAATGTTCCTGAGTGGTCGAGTTCCCGTTTTACATTTACATTACATTTTAGTCATTTAGCAGACGCTCTTATCCAGAGCGACTTACAGTAGTGAATAAATACATTTCATGCATTTTTTGTACTGGCCCCCCGTGGGAATCGAACCCACAACCCTGGCGTTGCACACACCATGCTCTCACACCATGCTCTACCAACTGAGTTTTGACTTAAATGTACTCTAAATCTATGGCAAGACCTGAAAATGGTTGTCCAGCAATGATCAACAACCAATTTTGAAAGAGCTTGAAAGATTTTGAAAATAATAATGGACAAAAATTGCACAATACAGGTGTGGAAAGCTCTTAGAAACTTACCCAGAAAGACTCACAGCTGTAATCGCTGCCAAAGGTGCTTCTACATAGTATTGACTCAGAGGTGTGAATACTTATTTAAATGATATTTTTGTATTTAATTTTCAATAAAAGGTGCTAAAATTTCCAAAATAATGTTTTCAATTTGTCATTTTTGTGTGTATATTGGTGAGAAATAAAATCAATTTAATCCATTTTGAATTCAGGCTGTCATTTTAAAAAAAAATTATATTATTAGGATCCCCATTAGCTAACGCCTTAACGCTAGCTAATCTTCCTGGGGTCCAACACCAATTATCGAGATATTACAAACAACCACAAATCAAGACATCACAATCATTCAATAAATAGACAATACAGACAATTAAATGACCTGACAGGAAACACATTTAACATTCAGTTTATACTTTCTATTTCCTGTCCAGTTATATGGTCTATCGCATTAGATGTTCTTTTATTTTTTTCTTGAAGGTGGATTTACTTTTTACCTGAGAAATATGGATTGGTAAGGAGCTCCATTCAGCTATGGCTCTATATAAAACTGAAGATTTAAGGCGATTTGTCCTTGGCTTGGGTTGTCTTTGCTGCCCTGAATTTGCATGTCTGGTTTGGTGGTTATGCGTGTTGCTAGTATGTACTAATTGGCCCGAAAAATACTTTTTATTTTTTATATAACAGTCCTAAAGAAAATCAGAAAACTGGATAGTAATTTGTTTTTAACGTGAAGCCATGAAAGATTCTGATGCATTTGGATAATATTCATACAGATAGAGCAATGAAGAGCTAATCTGGCAGCCCTGTTTTGAGCAATTTGGAGCTTTTTTATATCTTTCTTTGCTGCAGAGTGTGATAGATGTGATAGGACCAGGGATTGAATCAACTGATTCAGAGTGCTAGATGTTACATACTCTGAACATTTTCTTGTAACAGCATTTCCCTTACCCATCTTAATAAACAATATTATCTATGTGTTCTGTAGTTTCGTTTATTTTTTATTTTTTAATTGGTCTAAATGCATTCTATTCATTGACAAATTCAAATTCAATTGGGGATCATCAGCAAGCATATATCTTGAACCAAACACAATACATTTCATTTTAGAAATGTTCAATGCCAATTTGTTCATATCAACCCACTCAGGCACCATTCTTAGTTCACTGCTCAGTAGGGTTGCAAAGGGTCGTAAACGTTCTGCTAAATTTCCAGACATTTTCCGGACATTTTCCATGGGAAGTTAAGCCCGGGAATTTTGGGAATTTTGCTTAAATTCATCAAAAAAGTTAGCTTATAACAGTGAACCTTTTTTGTGGGATACACATAAGGCAATTCTAGGTCTTGTGGCATATTTTGGTTAAACTATCCCCAATTCAATGGAATTGCAACCCTCTGCACGCACAGTGCATTCTTCCATCACATGTGCAGTGCACTCTTCCATCACATGTACAGCTGATGCTCTAGATTTGCACACTAATGAGAAGCTATTGAGCCCACACTACTACACTGTCTGAGCCAAGGACTACATGCTTTCTGGTAAGTTTTGATTACAATACTGGGTGGGGTGAATATGTTTTATATGACATACATGATTTGTTGTTAAACTAGTAAATAGTAACCTACAGCAAAGTGTGTTTAAATCATTTCTAACTTGTTAACAATTTCTGCTAGTTAGTTTTTGCTACCATGTGGGTTTTAGCTTGCTTGAACCTGCAAACTGAGGTGTGTTAATTCACCTGTTTCCATACATGTTTCATTTTAAAACATTTATCTTACAAAGGAGTTGTTTAATCTAACTGCTTAACTATTTATCTGTACATGGAATTGTATGGTTTTTTAAAAACTTTTTTCCCCTAATCTTTACAGGAAAATGCCACGGGCACTATCTGATGCGTGGAGACATTTCACGGAAAAGCTGTGTACATTTGCAAATACTGTGCCAAATCATATGTGAAGAATGCAACAAAGATGCAGAATCATCTGGTCAAGTTACCTCTGCACTCACAACAAGCAACCTCTGACAAAAGCCCCTCTACCTCTATTCAAGGTGAAAATGATGAATCAGACACCTTATCGATAGCAACAGCTCATTGTCCTCCAGAAGTTTTTTTTTGTCAATGGAGGAACGTAGTCAGAAATGCTGATAAATGTCTTGCTCGAGATGTGTATGCAACTGGTTTACCTCTGATGCTCGCAGGCAATGTGTATTGGAAGAGATTTCTGAAAGTTCTTCGCCCAGCATACACTCCTCCAACCAGACATGCTTTATCTACTCATTTGCTGGATGCAGAGTTCAACAGAGTTCAAGTGAAGGTCAAGCAAATCATAGAGAAAGCAGTTTACAATAGTCTTCCTATTATATTCGATGATTGGGTTAACGCAATCATCTCTGATGGGTGGTCAAATGTTCGTGGGCAAGGAATAATTAACTACATCATCTCCACCTCTCAACCAGTATTCTACAAGAGCACAGACATGGGACAACAGACACACCGGTCTCTACATTGCAAATGAGTCATCAATGACCTTGGACCACAGAAGGTATTGGCACTGGTGACAGACAATGCTGCGAACATGAAGGCTGCTTGGTCTAAACTGGAGGAATCCTGCCTTCTAGGCAGAGTTGCAAAGAAAAAGCCATATCTCAGACAGGCCAATAAAAATAAAAGATTAAGATGGGCAAAAGAATACAGACACTGGACAGAGGAACTCTGCCTTGAAGGCCAGCATCCCGGAGTCGCCTCTTCACTGTTGACGTTGAAACTGGTGTTTTGCGGGTACTATTTAATGAAGCTGCCAGTTGAGTACTTGTGAGGTGTCTGTTTCTCAAACTAGACACTTTAATGTACTTGTCCTCTTGCTCAGTTGTGCACCGGGGCCTAACACTCCTCTTTCTATTCTGGTTAGAGCCAGTTTGTGCTGTTATGTGAAGGGAGTAGTACACAACGCTGTACGAGATCTTCAGTTTCTTGGCAATTTCTCGCATGGAATAGCTTTAATTTCTCAGAACAAGAATAGACTGACGAGTTTCAGAAGAAAGGTCTTTGTTTCTGGCCATTTTGAGTCTGTAATCGAATCCACAAATGCTCATGCTCCAGATACTTAACTAGTCTAAAGGTCAGTTTTATTGCTTCTTTAAATCAGCACAAAAGTTTTCAGCCGTGCCAATACAATTGCAAAAGTGTTTTCTAATGAACAATTAGCCTTTTAAAATTATAAACTTGGATTAGCTAAAACAATGTGCCATTGGAAGGTAGATTACCTTAGGCCTTTGGTATTTTAGTTTTCCTAGTGAGTGCAACCAAGTTATGATCACTGCAACCTAGTGCCACTGATACAGCTTTAGAACAATGTTCAGCCAAGTTAGTAAAAATAAGATCGATACAAGTTGATGATGTGATACCGGACTTATTAGTGAACGTTCTGGTCGGTAACGTCACAACTTGGGTCAGGTTACAGAAATAGAAGTTTATTTCTCATTGGACTGTGGCTAATAGCAGCAACCAACTAGTATAGGTTTCAAATGTGATCAATGCACCTGTACCCATAGCGCCTCTAATCCATTTAACATTAAGTCCTTACATTGTTTTTCTGGAATAGGACTCTGGATCTAAACTGCAACTCCACCCACACATCTATTTCTGTCCCTCCTGAACAAATTGTATCCATGTATAGAGATCTCAGCATCCTCAAAAGAAGGGTCCAAGTGAGTCTCTGATATTGCCAATAGATGAATATTGTTTGATGCGCTAGACAGCATATTTCATGAATGTTGTTCCTTAAACTGCATATAGTCAAGTGAGCAATTAACAGACCTTTCTTTGGTAGATTTACAGTATTTATATGTCCAAACATGAATCAGCAGTTGGAATCTGAGAGAGAGATATGCTATGTCACCTCCTTCTCTTGCAACCTTCATAGCTGGTATTAGTTCCTTTCTTCTTTGACAGACTGCCTCTGAGATGATGAAGATGAAGGACCATTTAAGGCATTTGGCTTTTTCAAGGACTGCAAGCTTATCCTTGAACCTGAGGAATTTCACTACAGTTGGCCTTGGCTTCCCAGACAGGTGAGCACGTTCAAGTTCAACATGTTGATCGAATTGTAGCTCCTCAGAAAACAGCTTTCGAACTTTGTCCTCTGATTCAGCCCATGTCTCACTTTGGCTCTCCTGGATACCATCTGTTACAAGATGATTTCTCCTGAATTGTCCATCCAGGTAATCAGCCTTCCCAGACATGTTCTGGAGGCCCTCCCTGACTGTGGGGATTTCATTCCGCATAGAGGAACAGTTTCTGGAAAGTGTATCCTGTGTGGTCTTCAATACATCCACATCCTTCTGTGTGAACTGAAGGCTTGTTGTAATGTCTTGTATATCTTTAGTAAGGTCGTCCAGCCGTTTGTTGGTAGACTCCATGATCATTTGTACGAAGCTTTTAAAGTTATTTTCCTGCTGAAGTATAATTTCCTTATAGAAAACGTTCTACTTCTTCAAGAGTTTGCGTACCTACCCAGCAGAGATGTGATCCTTGTCTTTTTTCAGAGGCATGACAGTACTAATAGTAGGACGAGTCCTCTATTCACTACGTGAAATGAGAGACGCCGGACAGTAGAAAACTCTGGAAATCAGTAGTCCTAAAACCGAGACAAATAGAAGTGCGGCCCTAGCCACAAGGGCTAACCGCTTAGCGTGCTTGGTATTCGGCAATAGTAGACCAGGTTGCCTAGCTTGATAGCTAGCAGCTAGGCTAGCTGCTTCAGCAATGTAGTACCACCTTGTTTGAGCACGGATCCTGGGACCTATATCAGTGGTCCCAGCGTTAACGCGAACTGCGTCCCAGGATCCAGATATGAATAGGAAAACTATTGTAAACTTTTATTATCTAACTAGGTAGTTTGTTGTTAAAGTGAAACAAACCGAGTCTCTAGTCTTGTACTGTGCGTGTTGATGTTACACATGTAACAACACCAACTGTGGAATAAGTCAAGGGCAATGAATACTTTCTGAAGGCACTGAAGCCTATAGTTTAGGCCTACTCTACGTGCTCAGCCATGCATTGAACGGTCTTTTTTGCAAACAGTGATTGAGTTATATTATTAGCCTAAATTATGACTATCCAATCTACTCATCACATTAGGAAATCTTACATAAGTCTGCAAAAGTGATGATGCATGAAATGCTTTATTATAAAAGTGCATTTTTATGGTGAAAATTAGCTTCCCCAAACTTGACACTCATGTGTCGCCTATGCCGCCTGCCTATGGCTGATTTGCAATACAAAATACCTATTTCCATTTCTATCCGTCTGCGTGGGCAACCCTTATGGCATACTGAACACAACATAGCTCAAAAACAAAGATTAAGTCACTGCAATATTTCACCCATTTCTATATACTAAAGAGAAAAACCAGGTGAAATCCCACTTCAAATGGCATGATGGTAATATACCACATTTCAAAGTGTGACATGCTACTGGGGAAAATGTAAATGGTTACCTCACAATTAACATTATTTCTCACAGGCTACACTCACGTTTTTATCTGCTCTTTATGCAAAGCAGACAGGCGTGTCTTTTTCACAATGTAGACTTTGACATATTTCCAAGTACTCTTGGCGGAAGCTTTAATATTATCTGTCTGGTTGCTGACCCCTGCTCTAGTGACTAGAAAAGTTATTAAATCAATTTCAGACCAACCCAACACCCCTTATCAGAGATGGGAAAATCATAGAGTATGTCCACCCTCCACTGACCCACGTCCTTTCACCAACTCTCCTCTGACTGTTCTCTTTACTTAAACAACAGTTAATGACTCTCCCTGGAAAGCTAACAGGGATGTGTAAAGCATACGGTATAATTACAGGTACTGTAAAGTGGAGGCCAGTGTTTGTGTGGATGTTGTTGGGGAAACCATATCCGACAGACCACAACAGTAGTGTCGTATCAAGTCTGTGGCTGATTAGAGAGATTGACTGGTGAAGACAGAGAGGAGAGGGATACCTAGTAGTGTAGTCAGCAGGATCTAGTTACAGTGAGGGAAAAAAGTATTTGATCCCCTGCTGATTTTGTACGTTTGCCCACTGACAAAGAAATTATCAGTCTATAATTTTAATGGTAGGTTTATTTGAACAGTGAGAGACAGAATAACATAAAAAAATCCAGAAAAACGCATGTCAAAAATTCTATAAATTGATTTGCATTTTAATGAGGGAAATAAGTATTTGACCCCTCTGCAAAACATGACTTAGTACTTGGTGGCAAAACCCTTGTTGGCAATCACATAGGTCAGACATTTCTTGTAGTTGGCCACCAGGTTTGCACACATCTCAGGAGGGATTTTGTCCCACTCCTCTTTGCAGATCTTCTCCAAGTCATTAAGGTTTCGAGGCTGACGTTTGGCAACTCAAACCTTCAGCTCCCTCCACAGATTTTCTAAGGGATTAAGGTCTGGAGACTGGCTAGGCCACTCCAGGACCTTAATGTGCTTCTTCTTGAGCCACTCCTTTGTTGCCTTGGCCGTGTGTTTTGGGTCATTGTCATGCTGGAATACCCATCCACGACCCATTTTCAATGCCCTGGCTGAGGGAAGGAGGTTCTCACCCAAGATTTGACGGTACATGCCCCCGTCCATCGTCCCTTTGATGCGGTGAAGTTGTCCTGTCCCCTTAGCAGAAAAATACCCCCTTAGCATAATGTTTCCACCTCCATGTTTGACGGTGGGGATGGTGTTCTTGGGGTCATAGGCAGCATTCCTCCTCCTCCAAACACGGCGAGTTGAGTTGATGCCAAAGAGCTCCATTTTGGTCTCATCTGACCACAACACTTTCACCCAGTTGTCCTCTGAATCATTCAGATGTTGATTGGCAAACTTCAGATGGGAATGTATATGTGCTTTCTTGAGCAGGGGGACCTTACGGGCGCTGCAGGATTTCAGTCCTTCACAGCGTAGTGTGTTACCAATTGTTTTCTTGGTGACTATGGTCCCAGCTGCCCTTGAGATCATTGACAAGATCTTCCCGTGTAGTTCTGGGCTGATTCCTCACCGTTCTCATGATCATTGCAACTCCACGAGGTGAGATCTTGCATGGAGCCCCAGGCCGAGGGAGATTCACAGTTCAATTGTGTTTCTTCCATTTGCGAATAATCGCACCAACTGTTGTCACCTTCTCACCATGCTGCTTGGCGATGGACTTGTAGCCCATTCCAGCCTTGTGTAGGTCTACAATCTTGTCTCTGACATCCTTGGAGAGCTCTTTGGTCTTGGCCATGGTGGAAAGTTTGGAATCTGATTGATTGCTTCTGTGGACAGGTGTCTTTTATACAGGTAACAAGCTGAGATTAGGAGCACTCCCTTTAAGAGTGTGCTCCTAATCTCAGCTCGTTACCTGTATAAAAGACACCTGGGAGACAGAAATCATTCTGATTGAGAGGGTGTCAAATACTTATTTCCCTCATTAAAATGCAAATCAATTTATAACATTTTTGACATGCGTTTTTCTGGATTTCTTTGTTGTTATTCTGTCTCTCAATGTTCAAATAAACCTACCATTAAAATTATAGACTGATCATTTCTTTGTCAGTGGGCAAACGTACAAAATCAGCAGGGGATCAAATACTTTTTTCCCTCACTGTACTGTGCTGTTTGTGGCGGAAGACTATCTTACCATGATCAGGCCGGTTGTGATGGGGTCGTTGCATCCATGGCACAGCTCTCCGAACTTAGCCCAGTAATCCTTCTTGCAGAAGAGCCGGCCCTCCTTCTGATAGTACCAGTGGGACAGGGAGGCACTGCACTGACAGCATCTGAACAAGGAGAGCAAGAGGAATTATGTGCATGTTTGTAAGTTTATTAGGCAGGGCTGACTTCATAAAACTGGCTAGGTCTTTGAAACCAGTACTGGCCCAGGTTGACGTCTTGTCGGTGCTGAAGAGTAGAAAATCCCAGCACTAAAGCTTCTTGGTTGATCACACACAGTCATCTACGGATAGCACTTATAATTGTTAGCTTGAAAATGCCTTTCAAAGTTCTTTCCTCTTTGCACCAATCCTGGCAGTGCTGGATTTGGCCTCCCCCTCTGCACAACATTTAACTTCTCATTGAAAGTTAGTCTTGAAAATGACTATGCTAACAAATTAGCCACCACATCCTCCTCAATAACACCTGCTACAGTTGCCGCCATTGTCACATAGACTACAACAAAAGCATGGGAAAACTAGCCTACTGCTCACTATTGGCTCATCAGTAGTGACATGTCTAGGCCTTCATGTTTTTTTCCCAAATGGTCCCACCCATTGCAACCAAATGTGTTTGGTTCATTCACCTGTCACTCCAAATTTCTGAAGGCCTATCCCATGGCTGGCTGAGCTAGCTAGATTTTTCTACCCAGGGAAAGTATTCTCTTTCCAACACAAACTGAAGAGATGAAATCAGAAGATCACAAAAATTATTCAAAAGATTAAGTTAAAATTAAAGCAACATTGTTTTTAAAAGAAATTATCTTAAGGCCTAGAAGGCCCTCAGGGTCCCCCACTGATTAGAGCCCATCAATGGGCTAAACCACTGACATGTGTCTTACTGAAGGTAATGCAACAGATAATGCATCAGAGATCTGAAAGTGATGAAAGTTACATTTCCTTAACCACTAAGACTAAAGCAACACTCCCACATACATTAAGTGTTAGACCAAAGTGAGATCACAGATAAACCCAACAATGTGACTAGGTCTTGAAATAACAAGGATATGATGACAGACACCTACACATGTCAATGCTGTCCAAACACAACATCCAACTATAACATGGTTGTTAATCCAGTGGCTTTTGATCCACACTAGTTTCTCACACACACACACACACACACACACACACACACACACACACACACACACAAAGGTAAACATTACATCACCATTATAATGTCTACTACAATTGAAAAGTGATTTTATACATTCCAATAACATTTGATTTAGAATAAAACATCTTAGATAGAAACCACATGTATAAACCGTGTGGTTCAAGCCCTGAATGCTGATTGGCTGCGCCTGAATGCTGATTGGCTGACAGCCGTAGTATATAAGACCGTATACCATGGGTATGACAAAGCATTTATTTTTACTGTTCTAATTACGTTGGTAACCAATTTATAATATTAATAAGGCACCTCAGGGGTTTGTGGTATATGGCCAATATACTACGGCTAAGGGCTGTATTCCAGGCCCTTAGCCATTGTTTATTGGCCATATACCACACCCCCCTGGGCCTTATTGCTTAATTATATCATAGACATAAGGGGCTATCTGCATGTGGAGATCTTAAGGAATGGACCTACCGCTGTCAGTAACAGTACATTAAGAGAACTGATAGTGAGATATCTCTCACTGGGAGAGAAGAGGAGAGAACAGGACAGAGCTGAATGATTGGGTAGTGATGTCAGGCAGATAGAGATCATTGGCTGATAGACAGTGAAGGGGAGAGGAGATGACAACACAGACAACAACACAGTCACTAATCACAGAGACACACACCAGAGGAGGCTGATGTTAGGCACTATAGGCGGACGGTATCAAATACATACAACACTGTTCCATTGATTCCATTCCAGTCATTACTATGAGCCCATCCTCCTATAGCTCCTCCCATCAGACTCCTCTGACAAATAGACACACACACACACGTCCATCAGCCTTCCTGGTCCCTTGTCTCCTTTCTGGCCTTCCTCCACCAAACAGCCAGGGATCAATAGGAACAGACCTGGCGGAGTCAGGGGGACTGTTGGTCATCAATCCCCATCTGCTGCCTCTCTGCTGGGCTACAGTACATCCAGACCAGAGGCCTAGGAGGGGAAAGGAGATGGGGCAGTGGGGTAAGGGTATGGGGTGTAATGTTAACAGATGAATCTTAGGGGCCTGGGGACTGTGGGGAGGGAGGCCTAGGGAGAGGGAAATGGGAACGGGACCAGAAGGGGAGTGAGGATGAGGGTATTGGGGTAAGGTAGAGGATGATGGGGGGAAAGTGAGTAGAACATATTGAGCAGGCACTGGAGTGGACAGATCAATTCCCATGGGTTTCTGCGGTTATCATCAGTCTTCTTTAAGTCTATCCAGGACACACATGCATGCACCCCTGCAGAAACACACACAGACACTCAATATACACACTGAATTGCACACACAGTGAACATGTGAGTGTAACGGTCAAAGACAGAGCTCCCACTACTAGACCCTGATCCTGCTGCATGCAGTATGCTGAGCATGTGGTGTGACGACAGGAGGCAGAAATGGGTCAAGGGTAGTCAGAGGACAATCACAGCCACACTACTCTACCTAGTCAGCAGTCCCGTCTTCCAGCTACACCTCCCCCTCTCTACTGCAGTGTCCCTGCAGCCTCCTGCAGTTAAAGTCATACCTGGGCCTTCTCTACACACACAGACATATCAGTACACAAAGGGCTTCAACGCTATCGAGCTAAATCCAAGCTGGTCACCTTATCAGGGAAGGGCATGTAGCACTGAACTGTACTGTAGCAGTACACCATATGAATATGTTACCCACAGTAGCAGGCAATAGTAGTAGGATTACATGCGAGTAAAAGTGTGAGTGTATGTGTTTGTGGGATACCCTTTGGATTTGTGCCTGTGTGTGTGTGTGTGCACACGTCCATGCCTGTGTGTGTGTGTGTGCGCGTGCGTGCGTGTTTGCATTACAGGGGGCACATAAGAGGATTAACTGTTTGAAAGACCCAGAGGGAGACTCTCTAACCCATTGTACCAAATACCCTGCTGGATGACTAAGAGCTTGCCCTGAGTTCAGTACTACTACTTCTTATAAACCAGGGGCGCAACTGTGGTTTTAGAAGTGGGGGGGACATAAACTACATGACCAAAAGTATGGACATCTCATTCCAAAATAATGGGCATTAATATGTCCCCCCTTTGCTGTAACAGTGCATTCGAAAAGTTTTCAGACCCCTAGACTTTTTTCACATTTTGTTACATTACAACCTTATTTTAAAGTTGATTTAAAAACATTTTCCTTATCAATCAACACACAATACCCCATAACGACAAAGCAAAAACAGGTTTTTAGAAATGTTAGCAAATGTATAATAAATAAATACATGAAATATGACATTTACATAAGTATTCAGACCCTTTAATCAGTACTTTGTTGAAGCACCTTTGGCAGCGATTACAGCCTTGTGTCTTTTTGACGCAAACAAGCTTGGCACACCTGTATTTGGGGAGTTTCTCCCATTCCTCTCTACAGATACTCTCAAGCTCTGGTTCCAAACTTCTTCCATTCAAGAATGATAGACGCCAAGGTTACCAAAATTTTTTTGGTAACCTTTCCCAGATTTGTGACTCAGCATCCTGTGACCTCAATTCCTTTGATCTCATGGCTTGGTTTTTGCTCTGACATGCACTGTCAACTGTGGGACCTTATATAGACAGGTGTTTGCCTTTCCAAATCATGTCCAATCAATGGAATTTACCACAGGTGGACTCCAATCTAGTTGTAGAAACATCTCAAGGATGATCAATGGAAACAGTATGCACCTGAGCTCAACTTCGAGTCTCATAGCAAAGGGTCTGAATACTTATGTAAATAAGGTATCTGTTTTTTCTTTGTAATACATTTGCAAAAATGTAAAAAAAAACTGTTTTCGCTTTATCATTAAGGGGTATTGTGTGTAGATTGCTGAGGAAAATGTTTTATTTGATCCATTTTAGAATAATGCTGTAACGTAACAAAATGTAGAAAATGTCAAGGGGTCTGAATACTTCCCGAAGGCACTGTATAACAGCCTCCACTCTTCTGGTAAGGCTTTCCACTAGATGTTGGAACATTGCTGCGGGGACTTGCTTCTATTCAGCCACAAGAGCATTAGTGAGGTCGGGCACTTATGTTGGCCGATTAGGTCCGGCTTGCAGTCGGCGTTCCAATTCTCGTGCAGGCCAGTCAAGTTCTTCCATACCGATCTCAACACACCATTTCTGTATGGACCTCGCTTTGTGCACAGGGGCATTGTCATGCTGAAACAGGAAAGGTCCTTCCCCAAAATGTGGCCACAAAGTTGGAAGCACAGAATTGTCTAGAACGTCATTGTATGCTGTAGTGTTAAGGTTTCCCTTCACTGGAACTAAGGGACCTAGCCCGAACCATGAAAAACAGCCCCAGACCATTATTCCTCATCCACCAAACTTTACAATTGGCACTATGCATTGGGGCAGGTAGCGTTCTCCTGGTATCGGCCAAACACAGATTCGTCCATCGGACTGCTAGATGGTGAAGCGTAATTCATCACTCCAGAGAACGCGTTTCCACTGATCCAGAGTCCAATGGCGGCGAGCTTTACACCACTCCAGCCGATGCTTGGCATTGCCCATGGTGATCTTAGGCTTGTGTCCGGCTGCTCGGCCATGGTAACCCATTTCATGAAGTTTCCAACTAACAGTTCTTGTGCTGACATTGCTTCCAGAGGCAGTTTGGAACTCGGTAGTGAGTGTTGCAACTGAGGACAGAGGATTCTGTGAGCTTGTGTGGCATACCACTTCGCGGCTGAGCCGTTGTTGCTTCTAGACATTTCCACTTCACAATAACAGCACTTACAGTTAACCGGGGAAGCTCTAGCAGGACAGAAATTTGACGCACTGACTTGTTGGAAAGGTGGCATCATATGACCGTGCCATATTGAAAGTCACTGAGCTCTTCAGTAAGGCCATTGTACTGACAATGTTTCTCTATGGAGATTGCATGGCTGTGTGATCGATTTTAAAACACTTGTCAGCAACGGGTGTTGCTGAAATAGCCAAATCCCCTAACTTAAAGGGGTGTTCACATACACTATATATACACATGTTGAACATGAACAGGCTGAACTGGCCCAGTGGCCCACCATCTACCACAGAGAAAACACAATGGTAAATATAGACGGGATAACGTAGATGAGTAATGCATTCAGTGGGGAAAAAAGTATTTAGTCAGCCACCAATTGTGCAAGTTCTCCCACTTAAAAAGATGAGAGAGGCCTGTAATTTTCATCATAGGTACACGTCAACTATGATAGACAAAATGAGAAAAGAATATCCAGAAAATCACATTGTAGGATTTTTAATGAATTTATTTGCAAATTATGGTGGAAAATAAGTATTTGGTCACCTACAAACAAGCAAGATTTCTGGCTCTCACAGACCTGTAACTTCTTCTTTAAGAGGCTCCTCTGTCCTCCACTCGTTACCTGTATTAATGGCACCTGTTTGAACTTGTTATCAGTATAAAAGACACCTGTCCACAACCTCAAACAGTCACACTCCAAACTCCACTATGGCCAAGACCAAAGAGCTGTCAAAGGACACCAGAAACAAAATTGTAGACCTGCACCAGGCTGGGAAGACTGAATCTGCAATAGGTAAGCAGCTTGGTTTGAAGAAATCAACTGTGGGAGCAATTATTAGGAAATGGAAGACATACAAGACCACTGATAATCTCCCTCGATCTGAGGCTCCACGCAAGATCTCACCCCGTGGGGTCAAAATTATCACAAGAACGGTGAGCAAAAATCCCAGAACCACACGGGGGGACCTAGTGAATGACCTGCAGAGAGCTGGGACCAAAGTAACAAAGCCTACCATCAGTTAACCTGTTAGGGCTAGGGGGCAGTATTGACACGGCTGGATAAAAAAACATACCCGATTTAATCTGGTTACCACTCCTACCCAGTAACTAGAATATGCATATACTTATTACATATGGATAGAAAACACCCTAAATTTTCTAAAACTGTTTGAATGGTGTCTGTGAGTATAACAGAACTCATTTGGCAGGCAAAACCCTGAGACATTTTCTGACAGGAAGTGGATACCTGATGTGTTGTATTACCTTTAAACCTATCCCATTGAAAAACACAGGGGCTGAGGAATATTTTGGCACTTCCTATTGCTTCCACTAGATGTCACCAGCCTTTACAAAGTGTTTTGAGTCTTCTGGAGGGAGATCTGACCGAACAAGAGCCATGGAACGATGATGGCCCATTAGACACCTGGCGCGCGAGTTCATGTTGGGTACCCTCGTTCCAATACGTTATAAAAGAGTATGCATTCGTCCACCTTGAATATTATTCATGTTCTGGTTAAAAAAGGCCCTAATGATTTATGCTATACAACGTTTGACATGTTTGAACGAACGGAAATATATTTTTTCCCCTCGTTCATGACGAGAAGTCCGGCTGGCTTAGATCATGTGCTAACAAGACGGAGATTTTTGGACATAAATGATGAGCTTTTTTGAACAAAACTACATTCGTTATGGACCTGTGATACCTGGAAGTGACATCTGATGAAGAGAATCAAAGGTAATGGATTATTTACATAGTATTTTCGATTTTAGATCTCCCCAACATGACGTCTAGTCTGTATCGCAACGCGTATTTTTCTGGGCGCAGTGCTCAGATTATTGCAAAGTGTGATTTCCCAGTAAGGTTATTTTTAAATCTGGCAAGTTGATTGCGTTCAAGAGATGTAAATCTATAATTCTTTAAAATGACAATATAATATTTTACCAATGTTTTCTAATTTTAATTATTTAATTAGTGGTGCTGACTTGACTGCCGGTTATTGGAGGGAAACGATTTCCTCAACATCAATGCCATAGTAAAACGCTGTTTTTGGATATAAATATGAACTTGATAGAACTAAAAATGCATGCATTGTCTAACATAATGTCCTAGGAGTGTCATCTGATGGAGATTGTAAAAGGTTAGTGCATCATTTTAGCTGGTTTTATGGTTTTGGTGACCCTGTCTTTGAATTGACAAAACATTACACACAACTCTTGTAAATGTACTGTCCTAACATACTCTAAATTTATGCTTTCGCCGTAAAACCTTTTTGAAATCGTAAAACGTGGTTAGATTAAGGAGATGTTTATCTTTCAAAGGGTGTAAAATAGTTGTATGTTTGAAAAATTTGAATTTTGACATTTATTTGGATTCAAATTTGCCGCTCTTGAAATGCACCTGCTGTTGATGGAGTGCACCACGGGTGGCACGCTAGCGTCCCACCTAGCCCATAGAGGTTAACACACTACGCCGCCAGGGACTCAAATCCTGCAGTGCCAGACGTGTCCCCCTGCTTAAGCCAGTACATGTCCAGGCCCGTCTGAAGTTTGCTAGAGAGCATTTGGATGATCCAGAAGAGGATTGGAAGAATGTCATATGGTCAGATGAAACCAAAATCTAACTTTTTGGTAAAAACTCAACTCGTCGTGTTTGGAGGACAAAGAATGCTGAGTTGCATCCAAAGAACACCATACCTACTGTGAAGCATGGGGGTGGAAACATCATGCTTTGTGGCTGTTTTTCTGCAAAGAGACCAGGACGACTGATCCGTGTAAAGGAAAGAATGAATGGGGCCATGTATCGTAAGATTTTGAGTGAAAACCTCCTTCCATCAGCAAGGGCATTGAAGATGAAACATGGCTGGGTCTATCAGCATGACAATGATCCCAAACACACCGCCCGGGCAACAAAGGAGTGGCTTCGTAAGAAGCATTTCAAGGTCCTGGAGTGGCCTAGCCAGTCTCCAGATCTCAACCCCATAGAAAATCTTTGGAGGAAGTTGAAAGTCAGTGTTGCCCAGCGATAGCCCCAAAACATCACTGCTCTAGAGGAGATCTGCATGGCGGAATGGGCCAAAATACCAGCAACAGCGTGTGAAAACCTTGTGAAGACTTACAGAAAACGTTTGACCTGTGTCATTGCCAACAAAGGGTATATAACAAAGTATTGAGATAGACTTTTGTTATTGACCAAATACTTATTTTCCACCATAATTTGCAAATAAATTCATAAAAAATCCTACAATGTAATTTTCTGGATTTTTTTTCTAATTTTGTCTGTCATAGTTGACGTGTACCTATGATGAAAATTACAGGCCTCTCTCATCTTTTTAAGTGGGAGAACTTGCACAATTGGTGGCTGACTAAATACTTTTTTCCCCCACTGTAATGGTCTGTGGTGAAGACCAGAATGAGATTAAGGGCTGCATGTCAGATACACATAACCAAAATATTCGGAGACAAAATGATGATCTGAACCAAAGGAATGGTTACAGAGAAAAGTGTTTACTGGATATGATACTGATATGAACTACAAGGCAGACCTCATATCTATTCATATCAAATGGTCATGCTTTTGTCTTGCCCACGCATCACAGGGTTAGCTGAAAGCATTGAGAGAGAAAAGAGATAAGAGAAAAAAGAGAGGAGGGAGGACATGCTGTTGGAAGCGTAAGGGTGGAGTTAAGCAGAGGAGATGAGAGAGAAAAGAGGTTTAGCTCTGCTGAAAGAGATAGAAGGAAAGGATATGTCGGGACAGGGATAAGAGGTGCAATGCTTAAAGGACGAGAAAGAGGACAGTAGAGGCAGGGAGATGAGCTATGCCAAAAGGATGGAAGGAAAGGGATAGATGGGTTTTTACTTGATGATATGAGATTTGAGTGACAGGTCCCCAGGGCTCTGTCATCAGGGTCGAGAGAGAGAGAGA
The DNA here is from genome assembly GCF_965601325.2 of Salmo salar. Taxonomy (NCBI): domain Eukaryota; kingdom Metazoa; phylum Chordata; class Actinopteri; order Salmoniformes; family Salmonidae; genus Salmo; species Salmo salar. The sequence goes on from NC_138299.1 coordinate 134,075,632, forward strand.
GAGAGAGAGAGAGAGAGACTGAAAGGAGGGATCAGCTGAGGGATAAGTGGAAGGATGGAAAGAGAGATGAACAGGAGGCTGACAAATGACTGTTCCACAAGCAAACAGACAAGCAACTAGGAAAGATCCCAGATTCTGAGATGCCAGACACCCAGCTGCAACCACCTAGGAGAATAGAAACATTCAAAGAAGGGGGAGAGGAGAGGTGGGTCACAAAATCTGGAGACCCCTCTTTCACCCCTCTATTCCCAAATGGAATCAGCCAAAGTGCCTTGTAATAAAATGTATTAATTAATTAAATTAATTATCCTTGACCCCCCCAGAACCGGCTAATACCCCAGTACACACTGGAAGGGAGGAGGTTAGTGGAGGAGTGGCGGAGTGAGTTTTAGGCCATCTCTGCCCAGGGGATGAACGCCACCCACTCTCCCGGCCGGTCCTGGCAATATGACCGCAGAAACCTACCCACATCCTGGTTTACTCTCTCCACCTGCTCGTTACTCTCAGGGTGAAAACCTGAGGTGCGGCTGACCGAAACCCCCAGACGTTCCATGAACGCTCTCCAGACCCTGGACGTGAACTGGGAACCCTGATCAGAGACTATGTCCTCAGGCACCCTGTAGTGCCGGAAGACGTGAGGAGACCGGGCAATGGGAGGAGACGGCAGGACTTAGAAAACCGATCCACAACGACCAGGATCATGGTGTTGCCCTGTGAGGGAGGAAGATCCGTCAAGAAGTCCACCGACAGGTGCGACCACGGCTGTTGTGGAATGGGTAGGGGTTGTAACTTTCCACTGGGCAGGTGCCTGGGAACCTTGCACTGGGTGCACACCGAGCAGGAGGAAACATAAACCCTCACGCCCTTGGCCAAGGTGGACCACCAGTACTTCCCACTAAGGCAACGCACCGTCCGACCGATGCCAGGAAGACCAGATGAGGGTGACGTGTGAGCCCAATAGATCAGACGGTCGCGGACAGCAGACGGAACGTACATGCACCCAGCTGGACACTGGGGGGGAGTGGGCTCTGTGCGTAACGCCCGCTCGATGTCCGCGTCCAGCTCCCACACCACCGGTGCCATCAGTCAAGAGGCCGGAAGTATGGGAGTGTGATCCATGGACCGCTCCTCTGTGTCATACATCCGGGACAGTGTGTCTACCTTAGCGTTCTGGGAACCTGGTCTGTAGGACAGAGTGAAAACAAAACGGGTAAAGAACATGGCCCACCTTGCCTGACGAGGGTTCAGTCTCCTCGCCGCCCGGATGTACTCCTTCAGCAGTGAGGTAATGGTAGCCGCTACCTGACCAAAACCCCGGATAAACCTCCGGTAGTAGTTGGCAAACCCTAGAAACCGCTGCACTTCCTTTACCGTGGCGGGAGTCGGCCAATTACGCACAGCTGAAATGCGGTCACACTCCATCTCCACCCCTGAAGTGGAAATGCGTTACCCTAGGAAGGAGACGGACTGTTGGAAGAACAGACATTTCTCAGCCTTGACGTACAGGTCATGCTCCAATAGTCGACCAAGAACCCTGCGCACCAGGGACACATGCTTGGCGCGTGTAGCGGAGTATATCAGAATGTCGTCGATATACACCACTACACCCTGCCCGTGTAGGTCCCGGAAAATCTCGTCAACAAAGGCCTGGAAGACTGATGGAGCATTCATCAACCCGTACGGCATTACAAGGTACTCATGGTGCCATGAGGTGGTACTAAATGCCGTCTTCCACTAGTCCCCTTCCTGGATACGCACCAGGTTGTAAGTGCTCCTGAGATCCAATTTTGTGAAGCGCGCCCCGTGCATTGACTCGATCGCACTGGCGATGAGAGGCAGTGGGTAGCTGTACCTCACTGTGATCTGATTGATACCCCGATAGTCAATACACGGGCGCAGACCTCCATCCTTCTTCTTCACAAAAAAGAAACTTGAGAAGGCAGGTGAAGTGGAGGGCCGAATGTCTCCCTGCCCCAGCGATTCGGAGACATATGTTTCCATAGCCGCCGTCTCCTCCTGTGACAGAGGATACACGTGACTCCTGGAAAGTGCTGCGTCTACAAGGAGATTTATCGCACAATCCCCATGTCGATGGGGTGGTAATTGAGTCGCCTTCTTCTTACAGAAGGCGAGAGCCAAATCGGCATATTCTGAGGGGATGCGCATGGTGGAGACCTGGTCTGGACTTTCCACCGTAGTCGCACCGATGGAAACTCCTACACACCTCCCCGAGCACTCGTGACCACCCCTTGAGAGCCCTCTGTTGCCACGAAATAGTGGGGTCATGATAGGCCAATCAGGGTAGGCCCAGCACCACGGGAAACGCAAGAGAATCAATAAGGAAGAGACTGATTCTCTCCTTCTGACCCTCCTGCGTAACCATGTCTAGTGGAGCGGTGGCCTCCCTAATCAGCCCTGACCCTAATTGTCGACTATCTAGGGCATGCACAGGGAAGGGCATATCCACAGGAACAAGGGGGATCCCTAAACTATGGGCAAATGAACGGTCAATAAAATTCCCAGCTGCGCCTGAATCTACGAGTGCCTTATGCTGGGAATGCGGGGAAAACTCAGGAAATTTAATAAACACATACATGTGAGCAACAGGGGGCTCTGGGTGAGCCTGGTGCCGACTCACCTGGGGTGACACGATAGTGCCCTGCCTGCTGCCTTGAAACCCTGAGGAACCCCCCCAGCACCGACCAGCAGTGTGCCCTCTGCGGCCACAGATGGTGCTGGGAATGGCCCCTCCTCAGGTCACCCTAAGCGCAGCACCTCCCAGCTCCATGGGCGTTGGAGCGGAGATGCTGGGGGATGGAACTGACAGGCCCCGATCCGGACGTCCGCGGGTAGCCAGCAGGTTGTCCAGCCGGATGGACAGGTCCACCAGCTGGTCCAACGTGAGGGTGGTGTCTCGGCAGGCCATCTCCCGATGGACGTCCTCACGCAGATTGCACCGGTAGTGATCGATCAGGGCCCTGTCGTTCCATCCCGCGCTGGCGGCCAGGGTCCAGAAGTCCAATGCGAAATCCTGTGCGCTCCTCGTCCCCTGCCTCAGGTGGAACAGACGTTCACAACTCTGTAATGGTCCAACGCCGCATCTCATTCACTCCATACGGCGTTGGACCACTCAAGGGCTTTGCCTGAGAGGCAGGAGACGAGGGCGGACACGCTCTCACGTTCCGAAGGAGCCGGGTGGACGGTCGCCAGGTAGAGTTCCAGCTGGAGTAGGAACCCCTGGCATCCGGCAGCCGTCCCATCATACTCCCTCGGGAGCGCAAGCCGAATCCCACTGGGACTGGGTGAAGGAGGGGTGGACAGTGGGGCCTGCTGTAGTGGGGCTGGTGGAGGTGCTGGACGACCTCCTCCTCTCTCCCAACGATCCATCGTCTGCAGCACGCAATCCATGGCGGTGCCCAGACGTTGCAACATGGTCGCGTGCTGCTGGATGCGCTCCTCTACCGCCACAGGGAGGGCGTCTGCTCCTGCTGACTCCATTTGACAGGTGAGTAATTCTGTAAATCTGCCTGTGTGTAGCTGGTGTAGAGAGTCAGGCGCAGGACAGCAGATATAAGTAATCAACGTATTTACTCAAGAAATCACAAATAAAACACAATATACCGAGCCCACAATAACGGACCATATACAAGACAAACAATTACTCACAAACAAATATGGGGGAACAGAGGGTTAAATAATGAACAAGTAATTGGGGGATTGAAACCAGGTGTGTAAGACAAAGACAAAACAAATGGCAATGGCTAGAAGGCCGGTGACGTCGACCGCCGCCTGAACAAGGAGAGGGACCGACTTCGGCGGAAGTCGTGACAACGTAGCAATTTAGTATAATACATTAATGCAATTCTACTCATTTTGCCATGGGGCAGAGAGGATTTTTTCCAGTTTTACAGCTAATTTCCTGCAATTCTACCCCTCAAGAATTTGTATCAGTTTAAAATGCCCACATGATGTTGCACAACAATTTAAGTCAATACGTCATAGTTTTAGTCAAAGTATGATATATTTGGGGTTGAAGTGGGAAATCCGAAGTGCCAATGCTATGCGTTTCCTCTATGATATGACATGCTAATAATTTTCAGTCTACGTTTATTTTCAGGGCTTGGTTTTATTTGAATGTTACCACCCACCAGCATGTCATTATTTATTACATCAGAAACACCTGCAAAGTCCTTCCTTCATGAGTCGCGACTGAGCTGAGCAACATAATAGATGATCTTTTGCTGAACCAAACAGCTTTTCGCAGTAGACGCCTGAGCCATGGAGCAAATTAAAATAGGAGGTGCACACTTGTGTTTTTACACCTCCGCCTTTTACCAGCAAATGATCATAATCCATTTAAGTCATTTAGCGGACACTCTTATCCAGAGCGACCTACAGTAGTGAGAGCATACATTATCATACTTTTTTCGCACCGTTAGGCAGTACAGTTAGGCTATTCATATTACCGGAGCTTCATCTTATTCTTTTTATTTCTATGGCGGATTTGTGGTTGCAATTTATGAAACATGCCAAAACTTTGGAGATAACAATAGATGGCAAAGTCAAATCTCCTGGTTTCCCCTATCCATCTGTGGCGAAGTTTTCTCTAAATGCTTATGACAAATCCAGCTCCAGAACCAGCCATAGCCTAGCCAGCGAATCTTTTCAATACGGTGTAGCAACAACAGATAACATTAGCTAGCTAGATAAGGTTAGCATGCTCGCTATCTACACTGACAGCTGTCAGTGCACTACTTGTAATTTCTCCACTCCACCTGTAAAACATTCCCACCCCCAATTCATGAATATGTATTAGCAGCCTGCGCCATTCTTTGGCAGTGGAACCTAAATGAGAATTTCTGTTATAGGACAGGAAATATTGCAGCATTGCCCTTTGGTGGGGGCCTTTAAAGCTAAATTCCCCAAATTCTACACCTTTTGCCATGACTAGTCATGTTAGTCATTCTCACGCAGATATGATATTAACACAATCAATTGGGGCCCACTGGAGGTCAGGGCCCCTGGGCACATGCCCTGCGTGCCATGATTACTACAAGTTTAAATAGCTGGCTAGACTAACTACCAATCAAAAAATACATATCGCTAATTTCTCATTTCCTAGCGGACAAGGGGCCCTAAGCGACCAGCTTATGTTGCTTATACCTCGAGCCGACCCCGCTTCTTTACCATGCAAACCACTCGACCCAGGTCAATATCTGACCAAGATCAACAGCTTCCAATGATTTTAAATGGCTATCAAAGCAAAAGATGAATGAATATAATAATTGTGTTTGTTTACATATAAAAGTATGCCAATTTGACCTGTCACTACAGTAGGTCAGTCTTTGATTTAGCTAAAGATAGAGGTATTGATCAGGAGTCACACACACGTTTTACTATCCTTGTGGGGGCCTTAAATTAATTTCCATTCAAAATCATATTTCTCCTAACCCCAACCCTTACCTTAACCCGAACCATAACCCTAAACCTAATTCTCACCCTAATAGTAACCCTAACCCTAAACATAACCCCTAAGGTTAAAAGAGAATTTGTCCTCATGGGAAACATCCCGTAAGGGAGAATTTTTTTATATTTTACTATCCCTGTGGGTACTTCTGGGGATTTCCTGTAGCCACGAGAATAGTAATACAAGCCCACCCACAAAAGTTTCAGACTGAGTAGACACACAGTGGTTTCCCCAGTTCTCCAGGGGACAGACAAATATAGCTGGAAAGTTTCCCACATAGGTAGTGGTTCTAACTCCTACACCAACATGCCATCTCAGCTGTGTACTGTGATCTATTGGTCACTCTGTAAACCAGTACCATAGTCTCTAACAACACAATAGCAATACTGTAAACTGTGATTTCTTTTTCTAGGATTAATGTTACTGCAGCACTCACATCACATACAATGTGTTGATTCCACTGATAACCCCTCACATCACTGAGTTGAATGGAGTATTGCTTGAGATGACATTTCAATACAAAAATTGGCATCACAAGTCAACCGTGTAAACTATAGAATGTTCACCGTAACCTAAAAGACAGTCTATGTAACAGACTTTCTGGTGGGACTCTTCAAAATGTCAGTCTGGCCATCCTCTCGCTCTGTCTGGATGACAGAGGTCATGGTAGGACGTGGGTAGAGACACCTCTGAAGGAAGTGGGTCATGTCTACAGGAAGGGCTCTCTGTACTGGGCAGGGGAGGAGAGGACAAGAGAAGAGAACCTCCAACAAGGTGTTGATAGATTTTAAGGTTTAAATATTTGTTAGGATGCAGCATTACGAAAAGCGCAATAAATCATGTGCCACACATGTAGCCTCCCATCTCTCACACAAACACAGAATAATGTATTTTGCGTGTCCAATGATCCATCCTCTGTCCAATTCCATACATCTAAAAGATGTCAGACATACAGTAAACCTTATGGTCAATAAATCAATATTCCACAATCCACAGTTGAATGAGCAATAAATTGCATTAAAGAAATGAGAAAACATGATTAATTTGTTAGCATGTCTATTGAATGCTGATGTATTTTATAAACAAATTACAATTTATTTTAAATCAGTTGGCTGATTAGTATCTAAAATGTAATTTGTGTATATTTTACATCCAGTGCTTGGTATTTTGTGTCTATTTTACATCCAGTGCTTGCTGTTGTTGTGAGTGGGTATTGCCGGCAAGACTGCAACTCACACAAAGCATGTGACTATGAGGAAATATGACCTATGTCTTATGAGAGGGGGGCGAGAAAGATAGCGAGAGGGTGAGAGAAAGAGAAAGAATGAGAGAGAAAGATATACAGAGAGCGCAACAGAGTATGTAATGGAAAACAAGATGAGGAAACGACAGCGTCAGGGAGACCCCTCTCCTGTTCGCATCTTGTCAACAAGCCAGTAACGTTCCCACTGGAAGGGAATACCAAGACAGGGATAGAGGGGGGAATTCCTGGCAGAGGGCCAAGTTCTCCTACCAATCTTCTTTAGTGGAACAAAAAAAAAAGTTAAATCTATATTTGAGCACTGGGAAGAGAGTTGATTTTACAGGGAGATAGTTAGGATGGATGTAAGGGTTTCCCTTCTACTAACCAGTATAAGGATGTGTAGTGAGGTAAGGATGAGAATTATTGGAGCAGAGAGAGAGAGAGAAAAAAAAAGAGAGAGAGAGAGAGAAAAAAAAAAAGAGAGCGAGAGAGCGAGAGACCCACACAAGGACAACAACCAACAAAATGACACATTCATCACAATCCCAACCAACCGCCCCCTCTCTGCACCCCCTTATTGTCATTCCGCTCCTCTTATCATTCCTTCGTTGCCGTCTACCCAGACACCCTTCACCCCAGGGCAGAGCAGTTCCCAGACCATGATGTCACTCCCCTCACAGAAAAAGCATGACCTAATCCTCTCGGTGGCCCCTCCCCATTGGGTGTTTTCAAATCCTCCCAGGAAATCCCATAGCCAATCAGACGCAGGCCGAAACCCCTCCCCTGCAATTGCAAGCTCAGCAAAGAGCGAGCATAAACCCTCTCAGTGCAGGGCTCAGCCACCCCTGTCAGCCATCCCAGCTCTCAAGAACAATAATATCAGGGAAAAGCTAGTCTGTGCATTTTTATGTGGTGGAAAAAACACAGTGGTTGGCTGGGTTGAGTTCTAAGATGGCTGCTGAACACCCGGTAGCTTTTGTCAATAGGAAACATTTTTTGTTGTAGCACCGGCAGTCTATTAGTCTATTAAGCAGAGGCATTGCAGGTAACGGAGCTTTGTTGAGCTGTGTGGTGGCTGTATGCTGGGGGGTGAATAGTGTTGCGGCTGGGGGTGAATAGTGTAGATGGAGGCAGTTTCCTTTGTGCTCGCTAAGCCCTGTGTCTGTCTGGCTTTCAGCACGGCTATCTATGCACATTCTGTCTGTCTGGGGCAGACTGGACTGGACTGGAAAAAGTTCCACGACCACGGGCAAAATAAGACATGAGTGATGGAGACTATCAGGTGCCAACAAAATTGGCCTCTGGTTCTGTCCTAGCATCAGTGAATGAATAGTCACTGTTCAGAGGACCACAATGCGTAGAAGTAAAAGTACAACTTTTTGTGTTATCCTCAAAGATTTCAAATAGAATGTATCTACTTGTGTTTTTAAATTGTCAAATAAAATCTATTTATCTATTCAGCTCAGCATACAAATATGTTGAGTCCTGGATGTTGGACAATGTTGGACTGATATAACTGGTAGAGTGAATGAAAAAGTGTAGAAGTGAAATAGTGAACACATTCTATATCTATAACACTGGGATAAGGGAGGTGAAATATAATTTCTGGAAGTCTGATAAAAGGCTTGTATTACAAGGCCAAAGGTTTAAAGCTTGGGAGTGGGATTTTAATCAAAAGAAAGGACCTACATGTATAGACAGACTCCCTTTTCCTTTGTAAATGTCATCGTCTCAGATTAACAATGGAAAGTTAGAGTCGGTGTGCAAAAATACTATATTAAACAGAACTGTGTTTTCTGGGGGGGGGGGATAAACCTGGCAGCACTTGATGACATGAGAACAATTTTCTCAATAATCTCTAAATCCACAAACCAGATGAATTCCTGAAGTCGATCATTTTATAAGGAGCTTTCGGACAAGCTAGCCCTGAGCCATTTTTTTATTCAACAAGGCAAGTAAGTTAAGAACAAATTCTTATTTACAATGATGGCCTACCAAAAGGCAAAAGACTTCCTGCGGGGACGGAGGCTGGGATTAAAATAAATAAATAACATAAATATAGGACAAAACACACATCACGACAAGAGAGACAACACAACATTGCATTAAGAGAGACCTAAGACAACAACATAGCAAGGCAGCAACACATGACAACACAGCATGGTAGCAACACAACATGGTAGCAGCACAAAACATGGTACAAACATTATTGGGCACAGACAACAGCATAAAGGGCAAGAAGGTAGAGACAACAATACATCACGCAGCGCAGCCACAACTGTCAGTAAGACTGTACATGATTGAGTGTTTGAATGAAGAGATTGAGATAAAACTGTCCAGTTTGAGTGTTTGTTGCAGCTCGTTCCAGTCGCTAGCTGCAGCGAACTGAAAAGACGAGCGACTCAGGGATGTGTGTGCTTAGGGGACCTTTAACAGAATGTGACTGGCAGAACAGATGTTGTATGCAGAGGAGTGAGGCCTAAGAGGGGTTTATAAATAAGCATCAACCAGTGGGTCTTGCAACAGGTATACAGAGATGACCAGTTTACAGAGGAGTATAGAGTGCAGTGATGTGTCCTATAAGGAGCATTGATGGCAAATCTGATGGCTGAATGGTAAAGAACATCTACCCGCTCGAGAGCACCCTTACCTGCTGATCTATAAATTATGTCTCCGTAATCTAGCACGGGTAAGATGGTCATCTGAATCAGGGTTAGTTCGGCAGCTGGGGTGAAAGAGGAGCGATTACGATAGAGGAAACCAAGTCTAGATTTAACTTCAGCCTGCAGCTTTGATATGTACTGAGAGAAGGACAGTGTCCTTCTAGCCATACCCCCAAGTACTTGTATGAGGTGACGACCTCAAGCTCTAAACCCTCAGAGGTAGTAATCACACCTGTGGGGAGAGGGGCATTCTTCTTACCAAACCACATGACCTTTGTTTTGGAGGTGTTCAGAACAAGATTAAGGGTAGAGAAAGCTTGTTGGGCACTAAGAAAGCTTTGTTGTAGAGCATTTAACACAAAATCTGGGGAGGGGCCAGCTGAGTATAAGACTATCATCTGCATATAAATGGATGAGAGAGCTTCCTACTGCCTGAGCTATGTTGTTGATGTAAATTGAGAAGAGTGTGGGCCTAGGATTGAGCCTTGGGGTACTCCCTTGATGACAGGCAGATTTTCTGACTTTATACACTGCACTCTTTGAGAGAGGTAGTTAGCAAACCAGGCCAAAGACCCCTCAGAGACACCAATATTCCTTAGCCGGCCCACAAGAATTGATAGACAATAAAAATAGCAGCACAACATTGCTTAGAATCAAGGGCAATGGTGACATCATTGAGGACCTTTAAGGTTGCAGTGACACATCCATAACCTGGGCGGAAACCAGATTGCATACCAGAGACAAGTTTTTCCCAACACTTTTGATAAACACGACAAAATAGAAATAGGCCTATAACAGTTAGGATCAGCTTGATCTCCCCCTTTAAATAAAGGACAAACCGTGGCTACCTTCGAAGCAATGGGAACCTCCCCAGAAAGGAGAGACAGGCTAAAAAGTTTGGAGATAGGCTTGGCGATGATACGGGCAGCAACCTTAAAGGAGAAAGGGTCTAAACTATCTGATGGTTTTTTGGGGTCAAGTTTCAGGAGCTCCTCTAGCACCTCAGACTCAGTGACTGCCTGCAGGGAGAAACTTTGTAGCGGGGCATGGGAAAAAGAGGGAGAAGCATCGGGGATAGTTGCATTAGAAGGGGTGGGAGATGAGGCAATGTTGGACGGGCAAGGAGGCATGGCTGAGTCAAATAGGAATCCTGACTTAATTAAGTGGTGATTAAAGAGCTCAGCCATGTGATTCTTGTCAGTAACAACCACATCATAAACTTTAAGGGACATGGGCAGCTGTGAGGAGGAGGGTTTATTCTCCAGGTCTTTAACCGTTTCCAGAACTTCTTGGGGTTAGACCCACAGAAAGAGAACTTTAGAGTATCTAACTTTGGCCTTCCCAGATAGCCTGAGTGCACTTATTTCTCAGGCTGAGCCAGTCAGCCTGAGTATGCGTGTGCCGAGCCTTTCGCCAAATGCAATTCTTTAGGTGGAGTAACTCTGCAAGATCACAGTCAAACCAGGGACTGAACCTGTTTTTTCGTTATCATTTTCTTTATGGGGGCGTGTTTGTTAACAATACCACTGAAAATATCAAAAAAGAAGGTCCAAGCATCTTTGACAGAGGGGATCAAGCTGATTCTATACCATTTTACAGAGGCCTGTCATGAAAGAAGGCTTGCTCATGAAAGTGTTTTAGCAAGCGTCTATGACAAATCAGGACAGGTCGTTTCACTGAGCAGCCATAGCCATAACCAGAGCCCTAAGAATAGCCAGCTGCAACTGCCAAAGCTAGCCATTGGCCAACTAGATAAGAACTGTGGGGAAAGCTAGGCCTAGGCTAGGAGATAAGCCAAAAGCTAACCAAAGAATTCATTTGAAATTTGCTCTGGACTAATATAATATATTCAGGTGAGCAAAGCCAGAGAAAGGAAACAGACAGTGTCTCTGACCCCTACAAGCTCCTCAAGGACAACTAGATAAAAGGATGACAGAGAGTAATAGCAGAGGAGGAGGAGGAGTGAAAGAGTGATTGAATGATTGAGGATGAGGTTGAAGAGAGAAAAGAAAAGGGTAATAGAGTGATGGAGGATGAAGAGAAGGAGAGGAAAGAGGGGAAGGAGGGAGGAGAAAAGAGAAGGACCCAGTGTCCACACTAACTTCTTGGTGACAGGGGGCAGTATTCAGAAATTCAGAAGGAATACGTGCCCAAATTAAACTGCCTGCTTCTCTGGCCCAGAAGGTAGGATATGCATATTATTAGTAGATTTGATAGAAAACACTCAGAAGTTTCTAAAACTGTTTGAATGATGTCTGTGAGTATAACAGAACTCATATGGCAGGCAAAAACCTGAGAAAAAAATCCATCCAACCAGGAAGTGACTTGTAGTTCATCTATCTAATCCCTGTTCAAACTACAGTGTCTGTGGGGTCATTTTGCACTTCCTAAGGCTTCCATTGGCTGTCAACAGCCTTTAGAAACTTGTTTCATCCCTCTACTGTTACTGGGCAGAGAATAGGAGCTCAGTCAATCAGTGGACTGCCAAGGAGCAGTGAGTTGTTTACTGCGCAGGTACGTTGGCGCGCCTCTCCTTCTTTTTCCTCTGTAATGAATACGCTATTGTCCGATTGGAATATTATCGACGTTTTATGTTAAAAAGACCCTAAGGATTGATTGTAAACATCGTTTGACATGTTTCTATGAACGGTAATGGAACTATTTGACTTTTCGTCTCTGGTTCTGCGCTCTCGCATTATGCCTTTGGATTAGTGACCTGAACGTGCGAACAAAAGGAGGTATTTGGACATAAATATGGAGTATTTCGAACAAAACAAACATTTCTTGTGGAAGTAGGAGTCCTGGGAGTGCATTCTGACGAAGATCAGCAAAGGTAAGGGAAGATTTATAATACTAATTCTGAGTTTAGTTGACTTCAGAACTTGGCGGGTAACTGTATAGCTTGCTTTGATGGCTGAGCTCTGTACTCAGAATATTGAACAATGTGCTTTTGCCGAAAAGCTATTTTAAAATCTGACACAGCGGTTGCATTAAGGAGTAGTATATCGATAATTCTTTCAATAACTGTTGTAAAGTTTATCAACGTTTATGATGAGTATTTTTGTAAATTGATGTGCTCATTCACCGGGAGTTTTGGTGGGAATACATCTTCTGAACATCACGCGCCAATGTAAAATGGGGTTTATGGATATAAATATGAACTTTATCGAACAAAACATACATGTATTTTGTAACATTGAGTCCTGGGAGTGTCATCTCATGAAGATCATCAAAGGTTAGTGATTCATTTTAGCTGTATTTGTGTTTTTTGTGACGCCTCTCCTTGCTTGGAAAATGGCTGTGTGGTTTTTCTTGTCAAGGTGGTGTCCTAACATAATCTAATGTTTTGCTTTCACCGTAAAGCCTTTTTGAAATCGGACACTGTGGTTAGATGAAGGAGAATCTTATCTTTAAAATGGTGTATAATACTTGCGTTTCAGAAATTTGAATTATGAGATTTTTGTTGTTTTGAATTTGCCGCCCTGCTATTTCACTGGCTGTACCGCATAGCCCATTTAAGCTAGCGTCCCACATAGCCCATTTAAGCTAGCGTCCCACATAGCCCATTTAAGCTAGCGTCCCACATAGCCCATTTAAGCTAGCGTCCCACATAGCCCATTTAAGCTAGCGTCCCACATAGCCCATTTAAGCTAGCGTCCCACATAGCCCATTTAAGCTAGCGTCCCACATAGCCCATTTAAGCTAGCGTCCCACATAGCCCATTTAAGAGTAATTTCCCTTCCTCCTTTACTCAATATCTGTCTAACAAATCTGTCTAACAAATCTTCACATCTGTCCTCGACAGCCTTTCATTTGTACACAGCCTGTTCCTCCTGCTCCTCTACAGAGATGAAACACAGAGATGAAACACAGAGCAGGTCGGTGAGCCGGGGGAGTCAGGCAGATTTAATCCTGTCAGGAGGATGTGATGTTTAATTTCTTCAGCCTCTCTGATGATGACATTGGTCGTCTTTGTATAAACCAGGTTACTGTCTGCCCACACACCTGCTGTATGGGTGATCTCCTCTCCTCCGCTACACTTTCACTTATCCTCTCTTCTCCTCTGCTCTCACCTCTCCTCCACTCCTCACCACGCCTCTCCTCCCCTCCCCTCACCTCCACTCCACTCCTCCCATCTCATCCCTCTTCTCTTCTCCTATCCTCGCGCAACCATTTTAAAAGGTGGCTAACAACACATCCATTACTTATAGCCTGGTGTTAACTATCACTGAAACAATACCACATTCAGTTACATCTAAAGTAGACGCCTTACATAAAGTATAGTCTCATAACCTTACAATATCAATGTTACACAGGAACTTTTAGAAAGGGATTTATTGTACTGTACATGGAGGTGTACATTTTATGATCTGATCAGGTTTCAGCTTCTATTCTGAGTATTCATGTCTACTTCAAAAGGAATGCACCTGTTGTATCAGAGTGTATGATGTGATTTAAATGAGGAAGCTCCTGCAAACAGCTTGCAAATGCTCACCATTATGAACATTCCAACCACACCTAATTTAGCCTACCTCAATAGCACATTAAAGGAAAACTCCACCAAAAAACTATATTTTGGTATTTGTTTCATTAGCCATTGTTGATATAGTCCCAAATCTTTTGCATGTCAGCAATCAAGTTCTCAAGATACGTAACTTTCAAAATACAGAACTCTGTCCTGTATTATTCATTTTGCATCATATGATGAGAAAGTGACAACGCTAAAGAGTATTTAAACAACATGTGTGAAGTCTGCTTTATGTAAAAAATAACTCATAAGCAACAGTTCACCATAGCATTCTCCAAAAGCCATGGAAGACACCTATTCACAGCTTTGTGATTATAGGACCCGCTATTTATAAATTGTGAACAATTTCCCCTAAGAGGGTCTGGCTGTCGTTGGATAACATGCTTATCTGACAACTCACACAAGGCAGGCACACACATACACGCAAACATACAGAGAGGAAAGCTGGAGTCAGTGAACACAGGCGGAGCACTGTATCACAGCGACACTGAAAGCTTCTCTACATCCCTAATCTAGTTTATTCATACTGTGGACTACTCTCTGTACACTGCACCCAGGCTACATAGAGCCTGACACACTGCAAACAGAGCAGTCACATAGCAGAGAGGCTGGGAAATCATGCTTAGGGTGGACAGGGAGTTATGATCAAAGTCAGACATGGGGAGTTAGAGACACAGGCAGAGTGAGGGAGAGTCAGTACTGTGACAGCCTGAATACAGTCAACAAGTGTACTAGACTCGACAATGTACACTTCTGCACACTGGGTGAGGGGTAGACAAACAAACATTGATTGTATAGAGCACCACACCAGTAAACACATACTGTCACATAAAGGGACACACAGTAGAGACATGGTCTAAGTTCATAACACATAGCCTAACAAGCATTGTTCAAATTCATTCTGGACTAAGCCATCTGTAATATTTCTGGTCACGAAAGTGAGAAAAGCAGACATGGAAACGAGGTTTAAAAATAAGGAAGTGATTTCACAGACCCACCTAAACCACCCTTCTGTCTAGTCTGTGATGCTAACAACATGCTATCTGCTATCACTTCTCCATTAGTAAGCAAATGCATCCAACTCTAGTTGAGTGAACAGTATTCATGACTAAACTGCGAATTTTAAGCAAGTTGTTTCAATGAGTAGATGTAGAAATACAGGAGCATAGTTCAGGAACTGCAACCAAGAGGAACCAAGTACCCAAATGAGTCCACTACAGACCATACAACTGCCCATCCTAGCCTTTACGTACATCCGTCCAACAAAACGACTTACTTCTTGCCCTTGACGTGATTCCTGTATCGCTGGTCCCTTTGCAACATGTCTCCCTTCAGAGACAAGGCCTTGCTATGACAGTCAGGAAACAGGCTCATCTTAACAGCAGCGTATTGAACAGATAATCTATAGAGTAGAGAGGAAACCTACCGCTACTAAACCAACACACCACCACCACCACACAGCAGCACTGTCACAACCATGAATATCTCTCTCTCTCTCTCTTTCTCTCATGCTGCAGCTGCATTTCTTTTTTAGTCACGTGTTTCCTGTCCCTGCCCTCGCTCCCCCAGCTTCCTTTGGGAGTGGTGGTGACCCTGTGACATCATAGCCTTTCCCTTCCATCCTCCTCTTCCCTCCCTTCATCCCTCTGTCTGCCAGACGGCTGGCCTCTCAGTCAAATACAACTAGCTTCTCACAGTCAGTTAACTACAGCCAGCTTTGCATATTCAACCAAAGTGGGATAAAGGGGCCCCTATCTTCCTAGCCAATACTACTCAATAAAGGCTCCCCCATCTACCTTACTCATTCTACTCATTTCCATGTTACGCTATCTGATACCGCACACTTAAACACATCTATTCATCAAAGACACCACAGGCTGGCAGAAAGTACATTTTTCAATCGATTAAAACCTCTTAACAGTTTCTGTTTAAGTTTACCAACCTTTTCCTGCGACTCTGGTTCCATTCCATTTTGGATGGAGGAGGGAGGAGACTGAAGCCCCTCGGCGAATCAGGTGATGGTTTAGAAGGAGATAACATTTCCTTTAGCCAATTAAGACGATCCTTGAAGAGGAGTCTGTGTCCTAATAGGAATCCTAACAATTCAGGTGATCTTTACAAAGGAAATGGTGTCTCTTTGTTAAGACAACCTTGTAGCTACCGCAGCACAGAAAGAAAGTGTTTTAGGCAGGACACAGAACAGACCTATGAGGACGAGCATACTGGTTTCACTTCCTTACTGATCCCCCTACCAAATCCCTACTTTCAAAACACAAGTTTCACATCAGAGGCATGGTCAGGAGGGAAAGGCCACAGAGCCTAACAATTCAAAACGAAGAGAGTGGGTGTCTTAAATAGTTGCCACAGAGCCATACAGTACAGCTATAGTATACACTATTATATAATACATCATTATGTAGTGTTAAGGATCTGCTGTGCTATCCATCAGTTACGACAGATCATGTCACATGAGCACCATTATACCACATTAGTAATATGAAAAATGATATCTAAGGCCATGCAGCGAACAGCTTGAATCCTCTTTCTAACCCCCTTCTGGCATATATTTTAAGACAAGTCTAGCGGTTATAAATACGGTATATGGCTATTTACAGTGAATGCATACATTTTAAAAAGAGGTCTTTTAAGATGAGTCCTCGTCTTAAAGAGGCAGAGACAGAGAGAGAGAGAGACAGAGAGAAAGAGAAACAGAAACGAGAGGCAGAGAAAGAGAAAGAGAGAAGAATGTGCCGTAATAATGGAAAGTCTCTGGGGGGTTTCTGTTGCATGTCCTTGAGAAATTGACTTCTTTCAGCCTTGGGGGTGTGTGTGTGCGTACAGGAGTGTGTTAGTGTGTGTGTGCGTACAGGAGTGAGTTAGTGTGTGTGTGCGTACAGGAGTGAGTTAGTGTGTGTGTGCGTACAGGAGTGAGTTAGTGTGTGTGTGCGTACAGGAGTGAGTTAGTGTGTGTGTGCGTACAGGAGTGTGTTAGTGTGTGTGTGCGTACAGGAGTGAGTTAGTGTGTGTGTGCGTACAGGAGTGAGTTAGTGTGTGTGTGCGTGCGTACAGGAGTGAGTTAGTGTGTGTGTGCGTGCGTACAGGAGTGAGTTAGTGTGTGTGTGCGTGCGTACAGGAGTGAGTTAGTGTGTGTGTGCGTACAGGAGTGAGTTAGTGTGTGCGTACAGGAGTGAGTTAGTGTGTGTGTGCGTACAGGAGTGTGTTAGTGTGTGTGTACGTACAGGAGTGTGTTAGTGTGTGTGTGCGTACAGGAGTGTGTTAGTGTGTGTGTCTGTGTGCATATACTGTATGAGCATACATGTCTGACCAGCCAAATATTGATTGAACCTGGGTCGTCAGTGTGGCGCAAGACCGTGTCAGCAAGGGTTAGGTATTTGCTTTTGGAGATGACCCAAGTCTTCAGGCAAGGTTACACATCACGCGTTGCGAATATAGTTTACCGAACAACCTACATGTTTGTGTGTGTGGCGTGTGTAGGAATATATACAGTACTGTGCAGTATTTGTGTGTGTGACCTGCAGGGTTGCCAATGTGCTGACACAACAACAGAGCTTGCTGTCGGTTTTTTGGCCCTTGGGGGCAGCAGAGCAAGCTGGCAGAAACAGTCACAGGACCTCACTCTCTCTCTCAAGAGAATATATTTTGTCTCACTTTGATAGTCCATGAAATGTTAACTCCTATGAATGAGTATGTGAGTAATTTTGTTCTATTAAAAAAGAAGATATGACATTAAAAGTTAATACTGGCAAAGAAGGGTACTTTCAAAACAGGTAAATGATGATAGCATTGTGTGTATGAAAAGCATATATGTTTTTTTGACCCCTGTAAAGAGACATACCATGTTACCATACCATGTTATTGTTCCTGCAGTGTCAATATCTTTCTACTGTACACCTGTGGTGTGCGTTCCCAACTTCCCAAGTGTCAAATACTAAACTCACTCCATCTACATTACATTCAACAAAGGGCATCAAATCCACCCAAGAGCAAATTCTCCTTAAAGTCCTTCCACTGAGGGCTATCCAAAGAGTCAAGTAGTAGAGATCCAATTCTTGAGGGAGAACTGAAACATCAGTCAATGCCATGGATGCCTGCCTAACAGACTCAGTACACTACCAGAAGGAATCTTGTAAACTGGACTCTATCATCGATTGGAACATAAAACGCCTCTCTCTGAGTTCTGGGAGTGGGGTCAACAGCAATATCTCCTTACCGGCTTTTAAAAGCCTGAATGAAAACTCAATAAAGCT
The DNA here is from genome assembly GCF_965601325.2 of Salmo salar. Taxonomy (NCBI): domain Eukaryota; kingdom Metazoa; phylum Chordata; class Actinopteri; order Salmoniformes; family Salmonidae; genus Salmo; species Salmo salar. The sequence continues at coordinate 134,093,801 of NC_138299.1, forward strand.
AAAGCATGGTTCTGAGCGGTAGGCTCCTTCACTGGCAGTGTTTGGGGAGCACTTTAGCTCCCCTCCTCCAAGGGTGCTTTGCGGTCTCTGGTTTCTCATGGTGAGCCCAGGGACTGCACCATGCTGAGAGAGTTGGAGGATTGACTAATAGGAACGGGTCGCTCCGTGAGAGCGCCACAGTATTTTCCCATGAAGCTGCTGTTCTGTGAGGACCATGGAGTTTTTCCACCCCTGAGAATTCCAACAGCCTCCAAATAATCCATTCCAGCTATTTTCCCCCATTTAGTTTATTTTTATCTGCCATTCTAGCACTCACTGAGCTTTCAGTTCTACTTGGGGACCAACTAGCTGACGGGATGTTTGGAGTGTGTTTTCATGATTTTCTTATGTTTAGCCCGAACCCTCTTTTTCCTTCTGTGTTGCTTGAGGGGAGTAGGGGGACGCAGGCGGCTTTCCATAGACGTCTCCGATCTGGAAAGCCATCTTAACTCCCCCCTTTTTCCTTTACCATGACAATCCCTCCCTCCCCAAGGAGAAGGATCAGAAATCTATTACCTCCATATTCCAGACAGACAGGGAGAATTAGAATGTATGACAGAATAGCTAAGGGTTAACATGCATGCTATCTGAAGGAAGCAGTTACTGTTTTTTTTAATTTGTGGTGTTATTGAACGGAAATGACAGTGAAGGGAAGACAGGAAAGGTAAGAGAAATGCAAGTCAGAAAGGCACAAGTTACACAGTTGTAGTAGTGGTAAAACGTGTATCTGACTTGTATGTTCCAACGGGTCGATGACAGCCAGGTCTTCTCAAAGTAACATTCAGTAGAGACTGAAGGAGTTCTTACATTCCACCCACACGGGGATCAGGTGTGAATTACATTCGGCGCTTCACCAAGTGTGAGAGAAATGTGACCTCTTTTCTGTCCTAGCCTCTTCACAACAAACATATTATGAACACACACACCCTACCCCCTCCTATCGAAAGCCAGCACTGTGGAGTAGCCAGATGCGTCTCTCCCTCTCATCTCCGTCCCATATGTATACTCTCTGACACACACACACACACACACACACACACACACACACACACACACACACACACACACACACACACACACACACACACACACACACACACACACACACACACACACACACACACACACACACACACACACACACAAAACTCCAAAACCCTTTATGCCTCTCTCTAGTGACCCAGATGTCCTCATCCTCAGATCTCCCGTTGGGTCATCCAGCAGTGCTGTGAGTCACTAATGCAACACCAAGCACCCAGGCAAGAGAAACCCCACTAGCAGACTTAGCAGAGTGAGGACAGTAGATAGAGGATACAGGGGACAGTTTTTACAGGGAGAGCCAAGTTCAGACTAAACACACAGCATCTGACTAATGGATGACACTGCTGACTACCAGCAAAGGAATTCAAATGGGCACAGATCATATGCGGTGACAAAACCTATGTGCATGCATAGCCCATACATATAGCACAACAAAACAACTACACGTGCATGGTATAGTTAGCAATATGGGCCAGTTTCCAAGATCCAGTAATATGTGTCCTGGAAACCGGCCCAAAATGGTCAATTTATGAGGTTAATAAGCTGTGGTAGAACAAGGTAATAACAGTGCCTGTGTGGGTCATTTTTTATGATTTCTAAATGACAAACATATCAAAGATATCCTCTGACAGGCTGATCTGATCTCCTGCTTCCTGAAACTAGGTTTGTCAACCCAAGAACAGAGAGTGTAAAACCGAAAATAAACTAAAGAGAAAGGGTGGAAGCAATTATGTAAGCAAGATGACAACAACAACAACAACAGGCAGTGTCCTATTAATAACATCCCAATCTCCAGCGGGCACACTACTTTCTGGGAAAAACGGTCTAGTTTTCAAGCAGAGTAAAACAACTTCACCAGCCCCTGAATGAATGAGTTAGTCAGTATAAAGGGGAGTTGCACAACCCGGGAGGGCAGATGTTTGTCATGGTCTGTTGCATCACGTACTGTACATATAGAACAACTGCATCATTGGGCGGAGGGAAGTTCTGTGGCCATGTTAAGTTCAAGTTTAGGTCAGTGATGGGGTGTAGATTAACTAATTACAACTACTCTCGTTACTGTAATTGCGTAGCTTTTCTGAGAACTTGTACTTTTTTTTGTATTTTTCAAAGTCAGTAATTTGACTTCTACTTTTTACTTCTAAATTTCATGAAAATAACAGTACTTCTACTTGAGTAGGATATTTCAGTACTTTTTACACCACTGGTGAGCGAGTGAAAGAGGGCAATTGAGAGTGAGGTGAGTGAGTGAGGAAAAGAGGGAGTGAGTGAGAGAAAGAGTGTGAATGGGTGAGTGAGCTAATGTCCGCCAGTCCCATGGACAAGTAACAGAGGGGTGAATGAGGGATTGAATGGGTGAAATAATTATTTCTGGAGTCTGAAGTATATTGAAGTCTGGCAGATTTATTGTTTATGCACTTCATTTTGTATTGCTTTTTTATTTATCAATAAATATGTATTGCTTTGTATGTTTGATTTATTTTTTAAATGTTTCTAATATATTTTTGACAAATTATTTTTAACATACAGATGTGCCTTGTTGCAACTCAGAAAATAAATGAACTTAGTTTCAACTGTACATTCATTTCCTCTCTTCCTTTTTCAATACAAGGCACGGAAAAGATCATGTGTAACAACGTTCAGGTAACCTTAGCAAAATTAGATAATTATCAAGGTCAATGTTGCTATTTTAAAAGTAACTCAATTTTAAATTAGCTACTTTTTACTAGGGTTATTTTTTTACACCAGTAATTTCACTTCCTCTTGAGTAAAATGTATTTCAGTACTCTTTCCACCTCTGGTCAGTGATGATGAGGTCAGTGTGAGGGAGGACAGGGGAGGGGATGTCTGATAATGGAGGCAGACCCATCCTATGACCAGAGAGAGGGTTGATAGACATTACAACTCACATACTGAACTCCAAGGACCTGGATTCTCTATCATGTAACTTATTCTATAGAGCTTACATCATTCCATCATACTGGCTACAAGTATGAACATTTCGCAAAGGGTCAGGAGATAAACCAAAGATCTAGCGCACTAGAAGAAAGACTGGTATTGGATTCCATGCATTGTACTGATAAAGATCCCATTAAAAGTCTGTTCACACTATGTGTGTGTGTGGGCCTCAGCACTGAGCTACTCTGGAAACTATAAGGACGACAGAGCGTTGAGTGACAGCCAACCGAAGGGAGCAGATGAGAAAGAGTGTATGGACGTCATGGTTCGCTAGTTGCTACTGGTGGTTTACTGACATTTTACAGATCCGTTAATGCTGTTGAAGGTGTGAAGTGTAGGTCATCCCCATGTCTGTATTCTCTCCTCATCTCATAAAGGTGTCTTGATAATTGGGCATTTACAGTAGGACGTGTACAGTTGGACACACACACACACACACACACACACACACACACACACACACACACACACACACACACACACACACACACACACACACACACACACACACACACACACACACACACACACACACACACACACACACACACACACACACACACACACACACACACACAGGGTTGGATCCATTTGACTAAAAGAGTGTTGTTGTTGTGCAGATAGTCTCCAGGTAAGACTCCAGTCTTTTCCCTGACGTCAACCAGAAACAACTGACCAAATACAGGCATGATGGGATATTGGGAGAGAACCAATTAACAGAAAGCTTGTCACCAAAACCCCAAAAACCTGGATCATTACAGTTATTACTGTAATACTTTTTATTCTAATACTATTGGAAGGAGGGAGGGAGAAAGTGAGGAATGAAGGGAAGGAGGGAGAGTGGTTTCTCACAAGCTTACGACTTATCTAAAGTGGAATGGACAGCGTTAACTACTTTGCAAATATGAAACAAACAGACAATCATAATAATTGGTCAAAAATAATCAGTTTATGCTACAAAACCAACTCAATAACCAACCTAACATTACATGACGTAATGACATAGGCATTGTTGGCAGAATAGATGAATGCAGTTCAATGCATGACAAATATAATTCCCCAATAGATGTATTTTTAGTCCCATCAATATTGCCATCATGTTGTAAATCACAGCTGGCCAGGTACATTGTTTGCTGCCTCCATTCGGGATGCAAAAATACCTTCAAATGTTTGGGAATTACATATGCTAAGAGATTTTATGTTGCTAAAATGCTATCAGTTCCACTTTCAATTTAAAAAAAAAAGACAAAACTTACGAGGTCTTAAAAAGGGATAGTTTAAAGTGGGAGGTTAAAATAGGTAGAAAACTGCAAGCATGTGCACAAACAGGTTCAAAGCCCACCTTGAAGTTTACATTGACACACTGTAATGTTACAGACACGCTCGATAGCTAGCACTCCTTAGCAGTGTAAGAGATTTGTGTTCAGTATTGTGATTGGATCAATAAGCATTCCAAGCAAGCCCCCAAGGAGAGACATCAAACAGGTGTGGTTGACTGGAATAATCAGTAAAGTTTGGGTAAATAGCTGAGGAGGAAGTGGGAGCGTGTTTAGTTAGTACTGGAATGCTAAAAAGTGCCATTGCAATAGAATCATACACATAACCTACTAATGTAGTGAGTTTAGAAGGATGTATGTAGAGCAATAATGTCACCTGAAAAAAACAGAGATCTAATTTCACTGTCAAAAACAAATCCAAAACTGGTCATTATGAATAAGACAAGTAGCATGAATATCAGTTGTCTGTCAAAAGATTGACAGGAGAAGAGACTGACTGATCAGTGAGAGGAGACTGTTTAAGCAGCACTCACCTGAAGCATACTGTGTGCCAGTCATTGTTGAGTGCCTGGAGATACTGTTCATCATAGATCCGTTGTCTGCATCCCGCACACACGGGCAAGCTTCTGCCAGCTGTAATACATGACACACAGTTAGTGGACAGATCAAAGGACAACATGTGCGCTAGCTTCACAGTTTGCATGGCTCATATACAGTGGATTCAGAAAGTAATCAGACCCGTTCCCTTTTTCCACATTTTGTTATGTTACAGCCTTATTCTAAAATTGATTAAATTAATGTTGTTTTTCCTCAATTTACACATAATACCCCATAATGACAAAGCGAAAACATGTTTTTAAGAAATGTTTGCAAATTTATACAAAATAAAAAACAGAAATACCTTATTTACATAAGTATTCAGACCCTTTGCTATGAGACTCGAAAAAGAGCTCAGGTGCGTCCTGTTGCCATTGATCATCCTTGAGATGTTTCTACAACTTGATTGGAGTCCTCCTGTGGTAAATTAAATTGATTGGACATGATTTGGAAAGGCATACACCTGTCTATATAAGGTCCAACAGTTGACAGTGCATGTTAGAGCAAAAACCAAGCCATGAGGTCGAAGAAATTGCCCGTAGACAGGATTGTGTCAAGACACAGATCTGGGGAAGGGTACCAAAACATTTCTGCAGCCTTCAACGTCCCCAAGAACACAGTGGCCTCCATCATTCTTAAATGGAAGAAGTTTGGAACCACAAAGACTTTTCCTAGAGCTGAGCAATCTGGGGAGAAGGGCTCCAGAATCTAATGGTCACTCTGACACTGTTCCAGAACACCTCAGTTAAGATGGGAGAACCTTCCAGGAGGACAACCATCTCTGCAGCACTCCACCAATCAGGCCTTCATGGTAGTGTGCCCAGAAGGAAGTTACTCCCCAGTAAAAGGCACGACAGCCCGCTTGGAGTTTGACAAAAGGCACCTAAAGGACTCTCAGACCATGAGAAACCAGATTCTCTGGTCTGATAAAACTAAGATTGAACTCTTTGGCCTGAATACCAAGCGTCACGTCTGGAGAACGCCTGGCATCATCCCTACGGTGATGCGTGATGGTGGCAGCATCATGCTGTGGGGATGTTTGTCAGGGGCAGGGACTGTGAGACTAGTCAGGATCAAGAGAAATATGAACAGAGCAAAGTACAGAGAGATCCTTGATGAAAACCTGCTCCAGTGCTCAGGACCTCAGACTGGGGCAAATGTTCACCTTCCAACAGGACAACAACTCTAAGCACACAGCCAAGACAACGCATGGGTTGGCTTCTGGACAAGTCTCTGAATGTCCTTGAGTGGTCCAGCCAGAGCCCGGACTTGAACCCGATCAAACATCTCTGGAGAGACCTGAAAATAGCTGTGCAGCAACGTTCCCCATCCAACCTGACAGAGCTTGAGAGGATCTGCAGAGAAAATGGGAGAAACTCCCCAAATACAGATGTGCCAAGCTTGGAGCGTCATACCCAAGAAAACGCAAAGCTGTAATCGCTGCCAAAGGTGCTTCAACAAAGCACTGAGTAAAGGGCCTGAATACTTATGTAAATGTGATATTTCAGTTTTTATAAATTTGCAAAAAATAAATGTAAACCTGTTTTTGCTTTGTCATTATGGGGTATTGTGTGTAGAATGATGAGGGGGAAAAAAACAATTTATTCAATTTTAGAATAAGGTTGTAACATAACAAAATGTGAAAAGAATCGAGGGGTCTGAATACTTATCACTACTGGTGATGGAGTATGTCAATATATTATTGATCAAAGATCAGTGGAAAATGCTTTAAAAAGCCTGACAAGTACTCAAAAGCGAGTCTTCAACTCTATTTCTGGTTAACTTAATTGTTTTTTTTCAATGCACGTCATTGCCAGACAAACGTAATAATGTAAGATTACTGTCGACGCCAAATGACACAAATACTTTCCATACAAACTAAACCATAGCACCAGTTAGACAGCTAAAAATAGTTTTCATCAAATGACCTTCAGTAGCTTCAAGGCACAAAATCACCCAATCTCATAATGGAGGGAAATTATCCTCATTTTAGATAAGCTGAGTGTTAAAAATGTGGGATATTTTCAGGGGCATGCAAATGTGGCTTTTTTTCTTTTACTACAGTTCTTAGAAGCAGAGCTTTGGAGCTGTGCATTAACACAGAAGAACCACATTAATGTATTCTACTCTGCTTTTACTTGTGGGAGGATGTAGGTCTGTGTGTGTGTTTAGAATGAGCACAAGAGCATTTGTTTTCCCCCTATAAATCCAGAATGAGAAAAGTGTGGATGTGGTAATAACACAGGAACATGGTGTCAGAAAAAAAGGACTATTTATTTGTATAGGATGAATAAGATGAACCACAACATAAGATTATGTTCATATGTGAGCAATGGAAAGTTTCATCTGAGAGAGAAAGAGGGGAGAAAGCAAAGGAGTTAAAGGGAGTCAGAGAGAGAGAAATATTGACAGAGCGAGACGAGAGAGAGAACAGCGAGCAAGAGTCACAAAGCTGCCACAAAGTACTCGGATCTTCATGAATCAGTTTCCTCGTTTTACATTTGTCAATGTCATTTGTCACTGCCTTCTAGGGTTCAGTGAGTCCATTCAACCTTATTCCAGAGGTCTTGGCAGCCCTTAAAAAGTTATTGGCGCATCACAAATGGCACCCTATTACCTATATAGTGCACTACATTTGACCAGAGACCTATGGGCCCTATTCCCTATATCAGTGTTTCCCAAACCTGGTGCTCCAGTACCCCCAACAGTACACATTTTGATTTTAACCCTGGACAAGCACATCTGATTCAACTTGTCAACTAATCATTAAGCCCTCAATGAGCTGAATGAGGTGTGTTTGTGCAGGGCTACAATGAAAAGGTGTACTGTTGTGCTCGAGGACCAGGGTTGGGAAACACTTCCCTATATAGTGCACTACTTTGACCAGAGTTCTATGGGCCCTGGACAAAACGAGTGCTCTATAAAAGGGAATAGGGTGCCATTTGGGACATACACCTAGATACAGTGGGGTCCGAAATTATTGACGCTATTGATAAAGATGACCAATAGTGACTGTATGAAATAAAAAATACAAATACTGAGCTATATTGTAAAAAACAAATAACTTGGGAAATTGTGTTCTTTTATAATAATATAACTGCTCAGAGAAAGAGATTTCGTTTAACAAGTAATAATTCAAACCACCATGATATGCTAACCTCCTGTTATTGGAAATGGTGAGAGGTTAGCATCTTGGGGTTAATTTTATTTCTCACATGCTTTGTAAAGAACAGGTGTAGACTAACAGTGAAATGATTACTTACGGGTCCTTCCCAAAAACGCAGAGAGAAAGAAAATTACAAAATAATAAAAAAAGTAATAATAAATACACAATGAGTAATGACAACTTGGTTATATACAGTACCAGTTAAACGTTGGGACACACCTTCTCATTCAAGGGTTTTTCTTTATTTTTACTATTGTCTGCATTGTAGAATAATAGTGAAGACATCAAAACTATAAAAGAACACATATGGAATCATATAGTAACCAAAAAAAGTGTTAAACAAATCAAAATATATTTTATATTTGAGATTCTTCAAAGTAGCCACCCTTTACCTTGATGACAGCTTGGCACACTCTTGGCATTCTCTCAACCAGCTTCACCTGGAATGCTTTTCCAACAGTCTTGAAGGAGTTCCCACATATGCCGAGGACTTGTCGGCTACTTTTCCTTCACTCTGCGATCTAACTCATCCCAAACCATCTCAATTGGGTTGAGGTCGGGGGATTGTGGAGGCCAGGTCATCTGATGCAGCACTCCATCACTCTCCTTCTTTGTCAAATAGCCCTTACACCACCTGGAGGTGTGTGGGGTCATTGTTCTGTTGAAAAACAAATGATTGTTCCACTAAGCGCAAACCAGATGGGATCGCTGCAGAATGCTGTGGTAGCCATGCTGGTTAAGTGTGCCTTGAATTATAAATAAATCACTGACAGTGTCACCAGCAAAGCACCCACAGACCATCACACCTCCTCCTCCATGCTTCACGGTGGGAACCACACATGCGGAGATCATCCTTTCACCTACTTCGCGTCTCACAAAGACGGTTGGAATCAAAAATCTAAAATTTGGACTCATCAGACCAAAGGACAGATTTACACCGGTCTGATGTCCATTGCCCGTGTTTCTTGGCCCAAGCAAGTCTCTTCTTCTTATTGGTGTCCTTTAGTAGTGGTTTCTGTGCAGCAATTTGACCATGAAAGCCTGATTCACACAGTCTCCTCTGAACAGTTGATGTTGAGATGTGTCTGTTACTTGAACTCTGTGAAGCATTTATTTGGGCTGCAATTTCTGAGGCTGGTAACTCTAACTTATCCTCTGCAGCAGAGGTAACTCTGGGTCTTCCTTTCCTGTGGTGGTGCTCATGAAAGCCAGTTTCATTATAGCGCTTGATGGTTTGTACGACTGCACTTAAAGTAACTTTCAAAGTTCTTGAAATGTTCCAGATTGACTGACCTTCATGTCTTAAAGTAATGATGGACTGTTGTTTCTCTTTGCTTATTTGAGCTGTTGTTGCCATAATATGGACTTGGTCTTTCACCAAATAGGGCTATCTTCTGTATACCCCCCTACCTTGTTACAACACAACTGATTGTATCAAATGCATTAAGAAGGAAAGATATTACACAAATTAGTTTTAAACAAGGCACACCTGTTAATTGAAATGCATTCCAGTGACTAGCGTAATTGTACTACCTTCTAAATGGCATTACTTTGGCAGTTAGTGGAAGAGCAATTCAATGCTCCAGCTGATCTTACAATGGAAACCTGATCTTGCAGCGAAATATCTGGTCAATCTTTTCTTTTTCACAAATGTTATAGTGTAGGCTATATAATATGCCTCCCCTAAGTCATTGACAGTATTATGTATATTCAACTTCCAAAATATAGTGCACTATAAAGGGGATAGGGTGCCATTTGGGACACACACAAGATATTTGCTAGGCAATGGGTCCCTTCCCCTGCAGTGGTTCAATATTAGGAAGTCAGCGCAGGAGTAGTTGTATTGATTGTATTGGCCAACACATCTACTCTGCACTAATGGCCCTCTCCCAGCCTCTCTCTGACAGATCTGCTTTCCCTGACGACCGCTGGTGTTGCGTCTCAAGAGGGCCAGACTCCAGTCCATCTCAAACTGATACACAGATACATGGAGTCAGCAGCACTAGTCAGACGCCCAGTCTCTGTCACAACTCACATAGACGCAGGCAGACAGGCAGGCAGGCGTGCACACACACACACACAAATATTATGCATGTGCATGCACACACACACTTGTATGGATGCACACACATTTACTCAGCTCTGCTAAAGGGTGACACTCGAGTTCAGGTGCAGTCATTCACGCTGATATGAGCTAAACATTCTGTAATCAAATCAAATTGAATGTTATTGGTCACATACACATGTTTAGCAGATGTTATTGCGGGTGTAGCAAAATGCTTTTGTTTCTAGCTCCAACAGTGCAGTAATATCTAACAATTTCACAACAATACACACAAATCTAAAGTAAAGGAATGGAATTAAGAATATATAAATATTTGAATGAGCAATGTCGGAGCAGCATTAGAGTAGAATACAGTATATACATATGAGATGAGTAATGCAAAATATGTAAACATTATAAACATTATTAAAGTGACTAATGTTCCATTATTAAAGTGGCCAGTGATTTCAAGTCTAAGTATATAAGGCCTCTAAGGTGCTAGTGACGGCTATTTAACAGTCTGATGGCCTTAAATTGAAGCTGTTTTTTAGTCTCGCGGTCCCGGCTTTGATGCACTTGTACTGACCTCGCCTTCTGGATGATAGCAGGGTGAACAGCCAGTGGCTTGGGTGGTTGTTGTCCTTGATGATCTTTTTGGCCTTCCTGTGACATTGGGTGCCTTGGAGGGCAGGTAGTTTGCCCCCGGTGATGCGTTGGGCAGACCGCACCACCCCCGGTGAGCCCTGCGGTTGCGGGCGGTGCAGTTGCCATACCAGGCGGTGATGCAGCCCGACAGGATGCTCTCAATTGTGCATCTGTAAAAGTTTGTGAGGGTTTTAGGTGCCAAAACAAATTTCTTCAGCCTCCTGATGTTGAAGAGGCACTGTTGCGTCGATGTGGATAGGGGGGTGCGCTCTCTGCTGTTTCCTGAAGTCCACGATCAGCTCCTTTGTTTTGTTGACGTTGAGTGTGAAGTTATTTTCCTGGCAGCACACTCCCAGGGCCATCACCTCCTCCCTGTAGGCTGTCTCATCATTGTTGGTTATCAGGCCTAATGCTGTGTGTCAGTGTCACACAATGCAAGGCCCAAGTGACACAGTGAGTCAACTGTTTGTTTCCATTGCATACCATTTTCATCTCTGAACAAAATCTGATTTCAGACAACCTGTTAAGTGAACCTGCATTAGTAGGAATATGCCTACTAGTAATTGTGCACCCTTCCAGTGGCATTACTTTGACAATTTGTGGAAGAGCAGTTTAATGCTCCAGTTGATCTTACTATGGAAACCAGATCTTGCAAAGGAATTTCTGGTCGATTACCCCTCCTGTGAGAACCCAGTAACAACATTGTCCAATCTGATATTTAGGCGCCCTATCCTGTTGATATTACTAGGCTACTTGTCATAGACAAGTTTCCTACCTATCCTTTTTCACAAATGTTATATTGTAGGCTATATTATTTTGTATATTCAACTTCCACAATATAGGCTAGTGAGCTAGCTAAAGTATCAGTGGAAGTAGTTACACTGCAACTAGGCTAAACGAGGTCGTGGATTCACAGGAATGGAATGCCAAGAAAGGGTATTGATTATTTCAAGGAAAGTGTAACTATCAGTTTTTAAGTTGAGTTGTTGTGGGTCAGAGCAATGCTGTGGTTTCACTGTCCCATGTCATTTGTATTTAATTAGATTGAAGTAACCAAAACATTAACAGTTGTAATACTCATATGATTATACTTCTAAACGCCATCCCGGCCGTGTTATCATTATGCAGCGGACTTGTGTTACTCGGAAATAAAACAGAACGACTACCTACTTGTGTTATTGCAGCAAAACAAGGACATTCTTTATTGATCATTCTCAAAGAATACATGTCATCAATCTCACCCTCCAAAAACACCATAAAGCAATGTATCTATTGTGTTGTTTATTCTGAATTCAGTGTAGCATCTCTGTTATCGTGCGATGAAGGATTCACTACACTCGCTCTAATAACATCTCCTGCTCTGACACGTTTCAAGACACCCGCTATCGTCGTTCCAGAGAAAAACTGCGTATCGAAAACTTGAACTCACCTTCCTCCTCTCCCATTCGTTCGTCCTTCCAGTTACAACAGAACAGCATCAACCTCATTCACTCTCCGACTCGGAGCTCTATGAGAGCCTGCCTCTGATGAACAGATAACCGGTGTAGTAGTGTTGTGTGTGTGTATATGCAGCCCGCTGGACGCCCCTTACAGCTTGACACTACTTCGAAAGATATTCTGCGATTCATTCGCAGAAGAGAGGATGGGCGAATTAAAACATTCAGGCAGGGGAGAGGAAGCTATGGGTTGGCCAACCGACAACAATCCCTGGAATATTTGTCTGCGCAGCAAAAGCACAAGCAACTGAGGGCAGGGAGAGGAAGGGATGCGCAGTGCACCCATCACAGAAATAAGAGCTGTATCATCTAGTCAATGAGAGCAGGCTGGAATAGGCTAGTTGCATTAAAAGACTAGCCTACCTTCAGCCATTTTAAAGTTCTTGAATAACATTTGAGCCATTGATTCATTTTGATATGTTGGTGCAGATGGAAAAACGCTGATGCTGGGCACAAATGTGTATTCATTAAAACAATTTTATTTCGTTATTTTACTGAAGCAAATAAAAGGCCGGTATTGCTGGGCACAAGTGAAATGTGCATTGAAAATTAAAAAGTACAAAACCCCATAATTCCTTATTCTTTTTCTGTTTAAATCAGATGAATACTATCCCACGGCAGAGGGCAGCGGCCCCTGACAGGAGCGGCTCACACAGTTCATAAAAAGCACCACGGAGTTATTCTAGATTACACAAATCTGGAGATCGTCTACTTTTCTGACCAGAAACTTTTGAAACTTGAATAATGAGAGACAATTTGCATAAATTAAACTATAACTGCATGTGAAACTAGAATGATTCCAGATATGCATAACATTCTAGGCACTTAATCTTGGACACCAGAAAAAGTATACATAATTAAGAAAACAAAATGTTCATGTCATACATACATAATGTACAATACATGCCAGAGCAGTATCGAAAGGATTTCAGTTTTACTTTTACATTTTTGTAAAACCTGCATTTCTAAAAACTAAAAACATACAAATCATTTAAGAAACAAAACACACTGCATTTCAAAGGATTGGTACAAACCGACACAATGTATGATATGAATATCACTAAAGATCACCTAAAAATCTTTTGAACACCTTTGGATTGATTGTCATCAGCTTTCCCACATTCAGAGCAAAACCTGCTCTTCATACTTCACAAGTTTGGCGGAAATCAAGGTAAGAAGGCTGAAGATAGGCTACTTAAACCATGGCACTTAAAATAGTTACAGATGGCAGATGGACTGTGAAACCTGTGCCCACACACACCCGCTATGCCACTGCTATTTCACCCAGGGCTATAAATAGCAGCAGAGATGATAGAAAACTAGAGGAGGCAGTTCTGATACATGGCCAAAGTTTATCAGCACTTTACCAACCATACCTCTTGAAGCTCAACCCTTAGTTTGACGTGTCAGTATGTGAAGATCTCCAACTTTGGTACACACAGACACTAAGCAATTGGGGATACTGCAATAGAGGGATGTACAGTTACAGAACTGGTGCTTCTATAGCTGGAGAATCTTTCACATTCTCCTATCTACCCAAACACGCACACATCTATGGCAACACGTGCAAGTGCACACGTACACACAGCCACATAGGCACACATCCACGCAAACACGCCCACACACATGCAGGCACACACAACTACTGAGTATAGCTACTAAAAGGGGAGCACCGCAGGCATGTCAGTAAGAGATGAGGAACACCATGACCACTGTAACGATAAAGGCACAATCAATAACACTAAGTCACATCAAATGTGTGCAAAAGTCTGGGTCGGTGGGTTTGTATAAAAAATATCAAATAAAGTACAACATATCTTTACATACTGTAATGGGGGATTTTGTGCATATAAAATGTACATTCTAGATAATGCAGTAGCACCATTGTTTCTTGAGATTCAACTTCTTCTCAAGAACATCCTCTACTTCCGCCTTCCACAGTATTTGCTTTGGCATCCAGCAGCAGCTCCTCCTGTTCAGAAACCACATTGGAAGAGAGGATATTTGAAATGCATGCATTTGAAAGACGGTTTGGATTCATGCATTTCTACTTGGTTCGGAACCAGATGTATGAATTGTTTTGGTCACATGCCAGAGGATGTGTGTGTGTTTTATCGTACCTGGTCTGTAGCCTCCTCCTCCTGCTCCACCAAGGAAGCTCTGGAGTGGGCCATACTTGGCTGCTTTAGCTGCGGAAAAAGTTAGTGACCACAAAAACACCTTTGATTAACTTTTTTAAATTTTTTTACAGTGTTGGCAAGTAATATCCTGAGCAACTCTACTGTGTTTTTCTAACCACACTGCACAGATGGGTAAACTTTATGGACATCTGTTGCTTGAACACTGCAGCCAAGATCCCCAGCAACCTTGGTGAGTCAGTTAGCATACGCTAACAGGTTGGCTAGCGAACACTAACAGGTTGGCTGTCCTCATATGCTAAATACAGAGGGGCTATTGATATTCACTTGTGTTGCGACTGCAACAGATACTGCAAATCAATAGTGTTAATGAATAATTCTCAGCTATTACAAATGTATTGATTTGAACTGCAGGTATTCTACAGTAGGGTGCAGGCTGTACTCAGAGGTGTGAGAGGTATGCGTGTAATATAATGGGAATACTACTTGAACTATGCACCGTAAAGGGGCCTACATTGATAACAAGTCATAATTTATGATACTGTATTAGCGCAGATAATTGGCAATAGCACATAATTTGGCATAATGTAGATTAGACATTTAGACCATTCTTGTGATAAGTATAAACATGTGAAAGTTTTAAATAGTTATATAAAAACTGACCTGTGTGAGTGTAAGTCTTATGACTAATAATGTTGCTGTTGCTGTTGGTGATTCTCTGATCCACCTCTACGCAGACGACACCATTCTGTATACTTCTGGCCCCTCTTTGGACACTGTGTTAACTAACCTCCAGACGAGCTTCAATGCCATACAACTCTCATTCCGTGGCCTCCAACTGCTCTTAAATGCAAGTAAAACTAAATGCATGCTATTCAATCGATCACTGCCCGCACCTGCTAGCCCGTCCAGCATCACTACTCTGGACGGCTCTGACTTAGAATACGTGGACAACTACAAATACCTGGGTGTCTGGTTAGACTGTAAACTCTCCTTCCAGACTCACATTAAGCATCTCCAATCCAAAATTAAATCTAGAATCGGCTTCCTATATCGCAACAAAGCATCCTTCACTCATGCTGCCAAACATACCCTTGTAAAACTGCGCATCCTACCGATCCTCGACTTCGGTGATGTCATCTATAAAATAGCCTCCAACACTCTACTCAACAAACTGGATGCAGTCTATCACAGTGCCATCCGTTTTGTCACCAAAGCCCCATACACTACCCACCATTGCGACCTTTACGCTCTCGTTGGTTGGCCCTCGCTTCATACTCGTCGCCAAACCCACTGGCTCCAGGTCATCTACAAGTCTCTGCTAGGTAAAGCCCCACCTTATCTCAGCTCACTGGTCACCATAGCAGCACCCACTCGTAGCACGCGCTCCAGCAGGTATATCTCACTGGTCACCCCCAAAGCCAATTCCTCCTTTGGTCGTCTTTCCTTCCAGTTCTCTGCTGCCAATGACTGGAACGAACTGCAAAAACCTCTGGAGCTGGAGACTCATATCTCCCTCACTAGCTTTAAGCACCAGCTGTCAGAGCAGCTCACAGATCACTGCATCTGTATATAGCCCATCTGTAAACAGCCCATCTATCTACCTACCTCATCCCCATACTGTATTTATCTTGCTCCTTTGCACCCCAGTATCTCTATTTGCACATTCATCTTCTGCACATCTACCATTCCAGTGTTTAATTGCTATATTGTAATTACTTCGCCACCATGGCCTATTTATTGCCTTAACTTACCTGATTTGCACTCACTGTATATAGACTTTTTGTTTTCTTTTGTTCTACTGTATTATTGACTGTATGTTTTGTTTATTCCATGTGTAACTCTGTGTTGTTGTATGTGTCGAATTGCTATGCTTTATCTTGGCCAGGTCGCAGTTGCAAATGAGAACTTGTTCTCAACTAGCCTACCAGGTTGAATAAAGGTGAATTAAAATAAATAAATACAAATCTACTAAAAGTAATAAGAGCTAAGATATAGCTGAAAAAGTGGATTCCAATTAGTCAAGAACATATGCTGGGTAATTTCTCCCCTGTCAGTGCCAGTATACAGTTGTGTGCTCTTAGCAAACATATGCGCTGACAGAGAAGGCTGGTGGGAGGAGCTATAGGAGGATGGGCTCATTGCAAATACTGGAATGGAATACATGGAATGGTATCAAACACTCCGTTCCATATATTTATTCCATTCCAGCCATTACATTGAGCCCATCTTCCTATAGCGCTTCCCACCAGCCTCCTCTGGCGCAGCACTACAGAAATAGACTGACAGTGACTGTCCACCCAATTTCAGCACAGCACTACTGGAGTAGCACATCAAATCCTCTAAATCCTGACCTGTCATAGGTTTTATTAAACTAGCTGAGAAAAACCTGCCTTGCTTTTTGAAACATAATCCCACCGTCAGTAATCTTCCCTGTTCTCAGGAAAATTCAGATTATCAGACTCCACTAGACACTGGTTGGTACACCATCTGCACTGACAAGTACTCACTGTTCTATACACCCCCCATCCTCTCATTCTAATCTCATCCAAATAATATTATGTGATGTCGTCCTCCGCTAAGAACTGACTGATTATAATAAAATAGGAAATGTACCAGGTGTAGGAGAAAATCGGATTATTTCAAGCAAATCTTCCCCCCTTGCAATGCCTGTGTGGTGTAACGTTTGGCTGAGTAGGACAACAGTTACTTTTCAAGAGGCGAAAGAAGGAAGACACCAGTACCTTGTTGAGGAGTCAATGGTGCTGTCTGGCCTGCTCCATATGCTCCTAGTAAACAGACAACATTTACATTTAAGAAAAAAGGATTTGGAGTTTGGAAGGAATGAGATGATTTTTTGCTAAGGGTGTTTCATGTTTCATAGAGCACAATGTGGTAGAATCTTGAACAACTTTGATCAGAGAGTTTTTAGATAGAGGGTGAGAGAGCTGAAGACCCTTTCTTCATTGTGCATTGGAACACACAAAGCAACCAAAACACACTTGGTCAGATAGATAACCAATGGAAAGTGCCCGTGTTTTGGTGCGTCATGAACTAGAATGATCAGTATGGGTGATTTCTCAGGACTTTCTCAGTCAAAACAGGTATAGTCATAAGCACACTATCAATCTGATTAGGAAACAGCATAATCACAAGGGGATTTTCCCCATGTAATGATGACGTGCTTTGGAATTTATGTAAGACAAAATGTAGAGACTTTTCAAGAAAGTACGATTATGGTTGTGCATTATCTGATAGAGTAACAACCACATGCTTTTACTAATACTGCAATAGCAAAATACCATGTTTTGGTCTCATGACTGTCTTTGTAAACAAATAGTAAACAATTAATAGATATATAGTAAAGAAGCACACTGCAAGGGTAAAGCGTTCACTGATGCCAAATAGCATTCATCATCTGTATCCGTTTTGTCAGTAAACAGTCTGCTTTTCAGACAGGAATACGCAGCAGAGCTCATCGAGTCATCCAGAAACCAATTCATTATTCCCAAGGGTGGTCACACCATTGAGACATCGTGAATTCAATTATTATTTTTATCATGTCAAATGTAAGACATTGGAAATGAACGGTATTTACATGTTAAAAGAAAAAAGGCCCTAATAGAGATTACGTTCATTTCAGATATAATGCTAGATATCATCATCATGTTGCCAGACAAAAGTCATTGACAATTCAAGTTAACTCTATATCATCAGTAATAATTGGAATTAGGACTTTTACATTTTAACCTGTAAATTGAGGAGGTTACCAGGAGTGTTTGATGTTTTCTGTGTAAGTGGGCAATATTTGCACCATGGTAGTAAAACATTAATACCTGATTTGCATGGTCAGAGTAGCTATCGAATTCACAGAAGCTACAGTAAAAGTGAGAGTAACTAGCAACTAGGGACTACGCTAAGAGAGAGAGAGAGAGAGAGAGAGAGAGAGAGAGAGAGAGAAAGAGGGACCAACATTCCCAACACCACCTCAATCAAAAAATAATTATGATTATTTTCATAACCAATTAAGTGCTTAGAGCACATAATGTTCTCCCTCCATTCATTTAATTAGGGGAAACTAAACCGGGTATGGGGAAGTTGGCTGTTCCTTTAAATTTTCTCTAGATCAGTTCCCTTCTCTTTTTCTCTGGTTAGCTCTAATAGGAAAGCAACAGGCCTGAGGGCTGTCTGTCTGTTGTTGTGGGATACTTGTCTGTCGACAATTCGGCTTTAGTCCACCTCCTGATCCAGGCAGAAACAGGGGGTAATCATGGGCAGTGAAAGAGCCACCAGCGATCTGAGTCAGGTTGAATTTTTGCTGTTTTTATGTTATATTTTGGATTTACACTTCAGCTGGAAATGTAGAGAGGGAGACAGATAGTAGGGGCATAGGCAGAGGGTGGCTGAGACAAGGCTCAAACCCCTGTTGCCAGGGGGCATATGTGGTCAGGATAATAGGTCAGGTTTAATTGACAGCTATTCTCTTGATGGTTCTGTTGAGGGGATAGCCTATTTGACCTTGAAATAACTGTTGGCGACTATTTCTTAGTATTTTACACAGTTTTTTAAAATTATGTCAAGTTTGTCAAAAGTCTAAACTTACGGCCAATCGACACTTTTCTACATTTACTGTAAATGAACGATTGGGGCATGCTTACAAAGGGGAACTCAAAGTGAATGCCCTTGCTTCTGCTATCTTCACTGGATAGTAAAGATGAACAAATATGAACAAATACAATAAATCGAACACATCTATCAAATTTGGTTCAAACCACAAGCTCTTTTTGTTCTACTTTTATCTTTATAGTTCCTGGGTCACAACATCCCATTCTCTATAAAAAGCTATAACAGCTAAAAGCTGTTTTTCTCATTTTCCCTTTGTCTCTCTAGATGATAAATGGCTCTGTGCTGTTGTCTCTGTGGTAGTTGCCACTGATATATGGCACAGTCAGTGTTCACGATGGTTCTTGGGGTTCACAATACAAAACATGCTCCTTAGAGGAAATAACCTTTATGGAAAATTACCATCATCCACACACACACACACACACGCTATACATAAGAGATACTGTAACAACAACAACCCCATGTTTATGTACACATACTGTACACACAGTGCATCTGATTATCACATATAGCGGTTATACACATTACCCGGGTAGGCTTGCTGTGGGTAGCCGCCACCTTGCTGTGGGTAGCCCCGTTGTTGTGGGTAGCCACCTCCGTAACCTGGGACTGCACCAGCACCTGCAAGGGTAACACAGCAAAAATTAACAAAACAACACACAACAACACTACTTATACTGTATACATTGTATATACTAGTCTACATTTAGACAGGGTTACGTACTCTACTGCAGCTTTGGCCTCAGACTTAACTTAAGCATTGCTTTTTCCTCAACAATCAACGGCCGAGCCCAGAACACAACCAGTCAAATTACAACATGCACTATGAACTGAGAGATAGTATCAGGTCATATGCATGGTATATGCACATTTACCAGGCCAGTGTGTTTATTCAAACAATTTAGCTACAGGATTCATCAAAAGGCTAATGGTGCTGAATTCTCCTTGGGTAACAACATTTGCATACAGTATTAGCAAAGTTGTACCATATGTGATAGCACGTGAAACAGGCAAGATGTTGTACTGTGGGATGCTCTGCTCTCTATGTCAGGGAATATTTGACCAATGGTTGGTGGATAATAGCCTGCAGGCATTGACTAGTCAGTATCCGTGGGGCCTGAGGCAGAGAGCAGTCTCTCCACTGCTGGACCAGTGTGATAACACTCATCCCAAACAGCGAGGGAGAGGAGGAGAGGAGGGGATGCTGAAAGTTCCACAACCTTGGTGATACACTTCCAAGTATAATCCTAAACATAGTCAAAACCCTGCCAATGTGTTAACATAATCCTAACCATATGAAGACATGATATGTGCCATGCTAGTCTTGCGATGCCTGACTTGTCAGAGAAGTCTTTTCATCACAGTGTTTTGACAGTGAGTCTTAGTGAGGTGACACTATCCTGCTACCTATGTGTGTGCATTTTTACCAGTTTATGAACATGAGGATGAAACCTCACAGTTAACTACAGTAAACTACAGAAACTACAGCAGGACAGTCAGTCTCACCTGGATTATAACCAGCACCACCAGCACCCAGGTTACCATAACCTATTGAACAGGAGAGAGTGGAGCATTACTGAAGAGTTGAGATATAGTTGAACGATTTTCAAATACTATTTGAACCCAGGGCTGCTGTTGAATATGGCTACACTGTAGGCAGGAACATCTTGTATACAATGATGGAATCCTACTTCCCCTGGCAGAGCTCACGCAGTACCGTTATGGGCAGGGTAGAACAACTCTCCAGAGGTCTGTGCTGCTATCTCTAAACCGTCACACTTTGATGTTCCAAAGACCGTTACAAACTAATTCTGCCTCTGACGGTAATCAGTCTCCACTGGGAGTCTCCACTGGGAGTCTCCACTGGGAGTATCCACTTGTTTCTTCACTGTCTTGCCCTACAGAACTGTACCCTGGGGGATTCAGTGGTTGATATGACTCAATGATCAACATTTCTTACTACTTTTATGATAACTCTACTCCAAAATAAAGATAACAGCACTATGCTATGTTGTTCATATGTGGTAGTATGGAAAAGTAAGAGTAAAACGTGTAAGAGTATTAGTACAAAGCTGGGCTTTATGTGTCAGGGGTTTTACCTGGGGGTTTGGGTGCTTTTTGTCCTGCTCCTGCCCCAGCTCCCAGACCAACACCAGTGGGATACCTTGCACCTGAAACATGAGACTGGATTAGTTCTCCAATAGCCTCATGCCAGGCCTCTAGTGGGTGAGACTAGTCCTCCACTAAAAACATGGTTGAAATTTCACACACTACGTACAGTTGAAGTCGGAAGTTTACATACACTTAGGTTGGAGTCATTAAAACTCGTTTTTCAACCACTCCATAAATGTCTTGTTAACAAACTATAGTTATGGCAAGTTGGTTAGGACATCTACTTTGTGCATGACACAAGTCATTTTTCCAACAATTGTTTACAGACAGATTATTTCACTTAAAATTCACTGTATCACAATTCCAGTGGGTCAGAAGTTTACATACGCTAAGTTGACTGTGCCTTTAAACAGCTTGGAAAATTCCAGAAAATGATGTCATGGCTTTAGAAGCTTCTGATAGGCTAATTGACATAATTTGAGTCAATTGGAGGTGTACCTGTGGATGTATTTCAAGGTCTACCTTCAAACTCAGTGTCTCTTTGCTTGACATTATGGGAAAATCAAAAGAAATCAGCCAAGACCTCAGAAAAAAAATTGTAGACCTCCACAAGTCTGGTTCATCCTTGGGAGCAATTTCCAAACGCCTGAAGGTACCACGTTCATCTGTACAAACAATAGTACGCAAGTATAAACACCATGGGACCACACAGCCGTCATACCGCTCAGGAAGGAGATGCGTTCTGTCTCCTAGAGATGAACGAACTTTGGTGCCAAAAGTGAAAATGAATCCCAAAACAACAGCAAAGGACCTTGTGAAGATGCTGGAGGGCACAGGTACAAAAGTATCTATACCCACAGTAAAACGAGTCCTATATCGACATAACCTGAAAGGCCGCTCAACAAGGAAGAAGCCACTGCTCTAAAACCGCCATAAAAAAGCCAGACTGCGGTTTGCAACTGCACATGGGGACAAAGATCGTACTTTTTGGAAAAATATCCTCTGGTCTGATGAAACAAAAATAGAACTGTTTGGCCATAATGACCATCGTTATGTTTGGAGGAAAAAGGTGGACGCTTGCAAGCTGAAGAACACCATCCCAACCGTGAAGCAAGGGGGTGGTAGCATCATGTTGTGGGGGTGCTTTGCTGCAGGAGGGACTGGTGCACTTCACAAAATAGATGGCATCATGAGGATGGAAAATTATGTGGATATATTGAAGCAATATCTCAAGACATCAGTCAGGAATTTAAAGCTTGGTCTTAAATGGGTCTTCCAAATGGAAAATGACCCCAAGCATACTTCCAAAGTTGTGGCAAAATGGCTTAAAGACAACAAAGTCAAGGTATTGCAGTGGCCATCACAAAGCCCTGACCTCAATCCTATAGAACATTTGTGGGCAGAACTGAAAAAGCGTGTGCGAGTAAGGAGACCTACAAACCTGACTCAGTTACACCAGCTCTGTCAGGAGGAATGGGCCAAAATTCACCCAACTTATTATGGGACGCTTGTGGAAAACTACCCGAAACATTTGACCCAAGTTAAACAATTTAAAGGCAATGCTACCAAGTACTAATTGAGTGTATGTAAACTTCTGACCCACTGGGAATGTGATGAAAGAAATAAAAGCTGAAATAAATAAATCTCTCTACTATTGTTCTGACATTTAACATTCTTAAAATAAAGCGGTGATCCTAACTGACCTAAGACAGGGACATTTTACTGGGATTAAATGTCAGGAATTGTGAAAAACTGAGTTTAATTGTATTTGGCTAAGGTGTATGTAAACTTCCCACTTCCATTGTAGTTATTAGCTACTAGCTAAGTTATTATCTGTAGCGTTATATAATCAGCAACTGTTGATGACAGTTGAACCTATCTAGCTACACTAGGCAGTTAAGGACAAGCCATTTCCCCGGCTATGGTCAAGCTTTGTGTTGTTACAAAGCTACAACCGCATAACGTCCCAGAGGTCAATTGTTTAAGGGGAAATGAGAGTTTCAGCGGTTTGGTTTGGAAAGGGTGTTTCTAGCTCAGTGGGCAATGGGGTTTCAGACACACAGTCCCGTTGGCATCTCATTCCTGGCTCTGGTGTCTGTCACAGTCACCGCTCCTATCGCCTCATTGGTCACAGGAAGTGCAAGCCAATGACATTTCCTGGACAATGGTCACTCTGAGAGGCCAGAGTGAGGTAAAAGGGAATACAATATTGAGCTGGCCTGCTTCTCCTCTCTCATACATACCCTGTCCCTGTCCATAACCACCTTGACCATAACCATACGGGTATCCCCCTGAATCATGATGGAAAGAAAAGCAGTTTTATTCCTGACATGATGCCCTCATTGCGTAGGGAACACCAGAGATTGCCTCAGTCAGATTTACAGTGCATTTGGAAAGTATTCAGACCCCTTGACCTTTTCCACATTTTGTTACAGTACGTTACAGCCTTATTCTAAAATGCATTAAATTGTTTTCTCCCCTCGTCAATCTACACACAATACCCCATAATGACAAAGCAAAAACAGGTTTTAGAAATTGTTGCAAATTTATAGAAAATAAAAAACTGAAGTATTACATATTCAGACCCTTTAATCAGTACTTTGTTGAAGCTGCTTTGGCAGCGATTACATCCTCAAGTTTTTCTGGGTATGACGCTACAAGCTTGGCACACCTGTATTTGGGGAGTTTCTCCCATTCTTCTCTGCAGATCCTCTCAAGCTTTGTCAGGTTTGATGGGGAGTGTAGCTGCACAGCTATTTTCAGGTCTTTCCAGATATGTTCGATCGGGTTCAAGTCCGGGCTCTGGCTGGGCCACTCAAAGACATTCAGGGACTTGTCCCGAAGCCACTCCTACATTGTCTTGGCTGTGTGCTTAGGGTCGTTGATGCTGCCACCACCATGCTTCACCGTAAGGATGGTGCCTGGTTTCCTCCAGAAGTGACGCTTGGCAATCAGGCCAAAGTGTTCAATCTTGGTTTCATCAGACCAGAGAATCTTGTTTCTCATGGTCTGAGAGTCCTTTAGGTGATTTTTGGAAAACTCCAAGCGGGCTGTCATGTGCCTTTTACTGAGGAGTGGCTTCGGTCTGGCCACTCTACCATAAACGCTTGATTAGAGTGCTGCAGAGAAGGTTGTCCTTCTGGAAGGTTCTACCATCTCCACAGAGGAACTTTGGAGCTCTCTCAGTGACCATCGGGTTCTTGGTCACCTCCCTTCTCCCCTGATTGCTCAGTTTGGCCAGGCGGCCAGCTCTAGAAGAGTCTTGGTGGTTTAGTTGAGTTTTAATAAATGTGCAAAAAATATATATGTTTTCGCGTTGTCATTATGGAGTATTGTGTGTAGATTTGATGAGGAAATAAAGGTATTTAATACATTCATTTTAAGGCTGTAACGTAACAAAATGTGGAAAAAGGGAAAGGGTCTGAATACTTTCCGAAGGCATTGTATGTAACACAATGTTATACAGAGTTGATCTGAGGTTAGGGAGTATGGAGTTACAATAAGCCATTGAACTTATGGGATGGGGTTTAACTCAACATGTCTCTTTGTACGGCTCCATTATGGGGACATTGTGGATGTTGGCTCAGTAACACAGAAAGCTTGCTTATTTCCTAAGACGTGTACGAAACTGATCCCATACCTGCACCACCACCGGCTCCAGTAAGAGGAATACCTGCTCCTCCAGCCACACCGCCTGCTCCTCCGACAACTACAGGAGAGATACAAAACACAGTGAGTGAGATTATATACAGTGAGCTCCAAAAGTATTGGGACAGTGACACATTTTTTGGCTCTGTACTCCAGCACTTTGGATTTGAAGGTATTTTCATCCATTAGGGTAAACGGTTCAGAAATTACAGCACTTTTTGTACATAGTCCCCCCATTTTAGAGGACCAAAAGTATTGGGACAAATTCACTTATATGTGTATTAAAGTAGTCAAAAGTTTAGTATTTGTTCCCATATTCCTAGAATGCAATGATTACATCAAGCTTGTGACTCTACAAACTGTTGGAAGCATTTGCTGTTTTTTTGGTTGTGTTACAGATTATTTTGTGCCCAATAGAAATTCATTGTAAATAATGTATTGTGTAATTTTGGAGTCACTTTTATTGAAAATAAGAATATTTTGTAGAGTTTGTAGAGTCACAAGCTTGATGTAATCATTGCGTGCTATGAATATGGGACCAAATAGTAAACTTTTGTCTACTTGAATACATATAAGTGAATTTGTCCCAATACTTTGGTCCCCTAAAGTGGGGGGACTATGTACATACACAAAGTGCTGTCATTTCTAAACGGTTCACCCAATTAGGATGAAAATACCCTCAACTTAAAGCTGACAGTCTCAACTTAAAGCTAACATTTCAAACCCAAAGTGCTGGAGTAGAGAGCCAAAACAACAAAACATTTGTCACTGTCCCAATACTTTTGGAGCTCACTGTACTGTAGCTACATCTTTAATCAACACTTCTTATGACACAGTCATGCACTAACACACACCTGGAGGTTTCAGGGGCTTGGCTCCAGGAAGTTGTCCAGCTCCTGCTCCGTATGGAGCTGAGGAAATACAGAGATCATAAACGTAATCCGCACAGCCTATTTTTACTCTCTACTTCACAGTGACTGTAATGCAATATCACCAGGGATACGGAAATGTATTGAGATTAATGGACAAATACCTGAATAAACCAATTACAGTGATGGGGATTTAGTCTGAGTAGAAAGTAACCTAAGGCCACACTTGGCCTTCGTGAATTAAGTTTGAGACTCCATTACAATGATGCAGATAGAGAAATTGGCTTACTTCCATAGCCTCCTCCATAGGGATATCCACCAGCACCTGCACCTGTGGAGCAATATATGTCATTAAAACCCCATGGACATAACATACGGTCGGGTGTGGGGCTGGAAGGGATGCCACTACTGTAGTGTACCATCAAAGCTGTGGGATGGGACACTGATCTGAGATGGAATTATGAATGATGGTGGAGAGGACTATACAGTACTGCTAACGAAGGTACCTCCTGTCTATGCTGAATGTCACACGCAAGCTTTATTGTCCCAGCTCTATCAACAATAATGTCTTCAACATGACCTTGTGATTTGATAGTGAAGACCTACAGACAGCGTGAAGCTTTTAAAGTGATGACATAAGAGGTTTACTGTGAGGTCAGCCTACAGGTCAGAGTTCACGATCTAGTACATCTGGTCCAGTTCAAACTAGTGTTTGTTGTTTTCTTTCTTTGCCTATAATACTAATTTTAAGAGGATGTGGTGGAGTGGCCTCCTATCCTCTCCTCCTCCCCTCCTCTCATCTCCTCCTCTCCTCTCTCATACATACCCTGTCCATGACCATACGGGAGTCGTCCTGCTGAATCATGATGGAAAGAAAAGCAGCTTTATTCCTGACAAGGGAGCACCAGCGAGCGACTCCATCAGGTCATGTAGCTAGCATACTAATTCCAATAAAGTTAGCTGCCCCCTGCTTATATAATAAACTTTAATATGCTTTCAACATGTCAAAATATTACACAGCTTATCCCTGGCCTGGCCATACAATCCTAATTTTGATCTGACCTTTGATGCATTAATTTACAGAGAAGCGGCCGATACTGCTGTCCATTGCATATGAATCAGTCCTATGATTAATTAATGTGAATAAATCCTATTATTGATTAATGTAAAGAATGAGTCATGTTTCATCATTAAATCATAATGTATGATTAAATCAGCATATCCCTCATAATGTGTGTAGTGGATTGATTAATTATGCCTGTATAACATACTGAATGGTGTAAGTATCTGTATTATCTGTATTATTTCCTGCAATATATGGATCAAGCCAAGGTCACATCTCAGTGAAGTCATACAGTAGTTTGAAATAAAAACAGAGATGTGTGTGTGTGTGTGTGTGTGTGTGTGTGTGTGTGTTTAAGCAGTGAGTGTGTCTGCTGCTAGTGCAGTGATAAGGTTGTGGTATGCTCTTCTCCTCTCTCATACATACCCTGTCCATAACCACCATACGGGTATCCACCTGAATCATGAGGACAAAGAAAAGCAGCTTATTTTCTGACATGATGACCTCATCACCAGGGGACGCCAATGAATGGCTCAGTCAAAGAATGTTTGTTAAAACAATAAATCAGAACATCCTAATGCAGATTCAGTCATGCAAGGCCTTTCAGGTTTAAGACCTCACACATTCATTTTGCGCTCTCATCTAGTTTAAGATTTGTTGGCCAGTAGTCATACATGGGCCTTCATTATATGTTGTAATCCAAATATGTATTTAAATGCTCAATAGAAATGTTTCACAAAAATATATACATGTAGGCCTGAATTTGTTTCCTTTTTGCCTCTAGTGAAGGAGATACCCAGCCAGCTGAGACCGAGATAACATATTCAACACATTCACAGGAGTTCAGGCAGTTAAATTACTTTGAAATTGATGGTGCGGAACTGTCTCTGTCATCATGATGCAAATAGGTTCGCCCTAAAGCTTTACCTCATAAGGCATGGGTTTCAAAAAATGCACATAACAAACATGTGAATGTATACGGATGACTGCATCCACATGTCTAGATTCGGTCAATTCTTTAATATTACACGTCCCAACAGCACCTTATACGGCCTAATACATCACTGGTGCCAAGCTTCCTGCCATCCAGGACCTCTATATCAGGCGGTGTCAGAGGAAGGCCCAAATAATTGCCAAAGACTCCAGCCACCCTAGTCATAGATTGTTCTCTCTGCTACCGCACGGCAAGCGGTACCGGAGCGCCAAGTCTAGGTCCAAAAGGCATCTTTAACAGCTTCTACCCCCAAGCCATAAGACTCCTGAACAGCTAATCAAATGGCTACCTGGACTATTTGCATTGTCCCCACCCCCATTTTTACACTGCTGCTACTCTGTTTATTATTCATGTATAGTCCCTTTATCTCTACCTACATGTACATTTACCTCAATTACCTTGACTAACCGGTGTATATAGCCATGCTACTGTTATTTTATTGTTGCTCCTTAATTATGAGTTATTTTTCTATTTTTCTTATTTTTTATTTGTATTTGTATTTTTAATTTAGATTTTTTACTTCAGTTTATTTTAGTAAATACTTTCTTAACACTTACTGTATTTTTATTAAAACTGCATTGTTGGTTAAGGGCTTGTAAGTAAGCATTTCACTGTAAGGTCAACACCTGTTGTATTCGGCGCATGTGACAAATAACATTTGATTTGATTTGATTTATAAAGGCCCGAGACTACTAGCAAATATAACTGCACCTTTTACTATCATATACTGTTGACTTGTACTTATCTCTGTATATCTTTAATCAATATGACTGTCTTGCAATGGCTAACACATTTTAGGTATGTCAACAAAAATTGTGGCCTGGGTCAGCATTATTCATATATGATATATTACCATGGAATCATAATTCCTTTTAGTAGCAGTCCAGTCTTAATTGGATGTTTTGGTGCATTAGACCAGAGAAAAGGGCTGATGCTGCTGTTCTTTGTGTGTAAACAACTCCTGCTATTGACTTACTGTATGTAAAGAAGGTAATAAATAACATTCTTATCTGTCCAATAAGAAAGCATTTTATTCTGAATCGTGTGTATAAGGGTTGGTACATCACTACTACATGAATGTGCATAGGAGTTAATACATTTTATATAGGCATGTAAAAGTGTTCAATCACATTATTGGATGGGTTATGGATCTGAGTTGATGGTATCAATTTGAAGTTGTAAACAACCAGTGCTGTAATACTACTGCAATAATATGGTATTAGTAGGGTTTCAGAATGCTTACCTGCACCAGGGGGTTTAGGAGCTTTGCCACCTGCTCCGACACCCACACCTGTAAATAATATAAAGCCTAGCGGTTAGAGCGTTGGGCCAGAAACCGAAAGGTCGCTAGTTTGAAACCCCGAGACGACAATGTAAAACATCTGCCGATGTGCCCTTGAGCAAGGCACTTAACCCTAATTGCTCCAGTGTCGCCGTTGATAATGGCTGACCAAGGCTTTGACCCCTATCTCCAAGGGTGTCTCAGGGGGAGTTGGGATATGCAAAAAACACATTTCCAATTCACACATGCCTATAATGCACATGTGAAATAGGACAAATATAAACACCCACCAAATTATTATTATTATTGTATATTTAACTTTGCAACTGGAAACAAACTACTTAACAGCATTGCCTGCAGGAGTTTGTCGCCACCATGTGGCCAAACAATGTCACATACTCTGCTCCTTATAGTCCCCGCTATCGAGACACCTAACCTCCAGGCTCCTGTACTCCAGTAGCAACTACATGAGAAGTATTTGAAAGAAAAACAATACTATTTGAACCCAGGTCTGCTATGGTGGACACAACACTCACCAGGCTGAGCTGGGCCTGTACCAGCTGGAATCAAAGTGAAAAGTCTTTAACACACAGTTACAGAGGCATATCCGTTCTAAGTAATGATATATCAAAACCCCTACTAATGTTTGACTGTACAGTAAATTGAAAAAGAATAACAGGTCATGAACAATGAAGGTGAGCTGACAGTAAAGCTATCTAATATTGCTCTTCAAAGATAAGATAAGAAGAAAATATAAGAAAGTACAGAAAGGTTGATAGGTACAAGTAGGACACCATTTTTATGCAGAAGGAATTTTATGTTGTCAGGAGAATCTACTTACCACTAGGTTGAAGCACCCCTGCCCCAACTGTGAAGGCAATCAGGTCAATTATTACCAGTTAAGTCATAATTCTGACAGTTATAAAAGTTATTCCAAAATAGAATAACTTACCACTCAAAAAACTCAAATAAAATGTTGAGTGATTCTAATGACGTATGTTGCAAAACTATTGAATATAAAGTATAATTGATGTTGGCTTCATAAAAAAATACAACAACTGTTCTGCAGTGGTAATGGTCTAATACATACCTCCTGGTAATCCTGTGGCACCTGCAGCAAACCAACATAAACTTAATCAATGACGTGGTATACTAATACTATACATTTCCATGGAAATTAACAATAAAGTACTGTATCAAAGTACTCTATCTGAGATGCAACCAGACAGAGAGAAAATCAAACAAAATTAAATACCGTAAAGCTACACAAATGTTAGTTTCCCTACTGTGAAGAACAAATCTAAAGCAGGGGCTCCAAAAAATATGTGCTGGAAGAATGACACAGTAATATGTACTTTTGTGTCCATTTTTCTCTTATATATTTTTTTCAAACAATGTGGTATTTAGAATACAGTACTGTAAGTAAACATCAGGTAATAGCAAGGATATGATCCCCTGCTGTAGAAGATAGAGGGAGATGGACTTTAACTACCAAGGGGAAAGGGTGAGTGCATACAGTACATATCTACAGGGATATCAGGCACAATCTTCATCAGAGCAATCTTTATTGTGGAAGAAAAGCTTGTCACGATACAGTCTCATACCAGTAACATTAACAGTAACCAGTAACATTAAAGTATAAGTCAATCAAGTATTGACAAGTGTCAGATGAATCTTATTTGTTAAAAAGCAAGGGAGGGAGGAGAGAGCAGAAATGGGAGACATTTCAAGCGCAGCGAGCTGCAAAGTTAGTTGGGGGACAGAGAGGCGGAGCGTTTTAAGAGGACAAACTACTTTTAGAAAATACATTGGCAACACATTATTTTGTCAACACCCACATGAGCATTACTTTACATTCCTCTACATTTTTTTTTTTTTGCAGGAGGCCAAAACACTACAATGTTTTCACAAAGGAATCTAACAGAATCAACCGCTAACAACTGTCATATGGATTAAATGTTTATCAAAAGCCTATAAGTAATCGCATCAAATGTTAATGTAAGGAATTGTAAAGAACACATGTGTATACTACACTCTTCAAATGAAGTGTAACTATGTCCTTAGTCAGAAATGGTTTGATCATGCAAACACAGACAGCAGCAAGTCTTACTGGGCTCTGGCTCTGGGGCCTCTGTGGCCTGTGTGCCAATAGGTGTGGGATCTGCCAAAAGACAACAGGTTCCAGTTTCATCCATTGCAGTTGAAAAAGATATAGGGTAGGGGAAACTAGCATAGGGCAGAAGCCATTATGGGGATCCTTGGTACTGCCATGGCAGGAGGGGAGGGGATAAGCTCCTGCTCCAGTTGGTGAA
Source organism: Salmo salar (assembly GCF_965601325.2). NCBI lineage: Eukaryota > Metazoa > Chordata > Actinopteri > Salmoniformes > Salmonidae > Salmo > Salmo salar. The sequence continues at coordinate 134,125,109 of NC_138299.1, forward strand.
TAGCTATTGGATCATACAATGACACTAAAGGGGACAGCACTAGCAGAACAGATATTAGGCTGTCTCTTGTTTGAGGGTTTTGGGAGAAGAGAGGGGGGCAAAGAGGTTTGGGGTTTGGGAGGAGATAAGGCAGGGACTGGCTTGCGCGATACTGACGTTGCTGTTTGATACACCTGCAGTGGAGCGCAGTTAGCCAGACAGCAGTGGTAGTGGTAGAGGAGGGGGGAGTTAGATGGGATGCTAAGCCTGTATCTGTAGGCCGTTGATGTCCTGATGAGGCCTGCTGGAAAAGTCTGATGGGGCTTTGTCAGGTTATACACAGGTTATACAGTACATCAAACAAATAGGAAAACTTGCATTATAATCAGTCTCTATTATAGAATAAAATATATATTTGTATGGCATTCTATGGTACAGTAATTACTGCTTTTTTAACAGCTCTGTAAAATACAGTGCATATTTAAAATACAGTAACTCAGGGGTTCTCAAAAGGGGGTCTGAGGTACTGCAGGGGTCCACGGACAGATTATTATTATACATTTTTTTACATATATTTTTTTAATTAATATTATTAACAACAACAGATTAAACAAATTTTGGCCAAGGGATCCGTGGAATAAGTTTAGAAGGTGTAATACAATACAATAAAATGTAATTATATTAATTCACAATGTATGTTCTTAACCCTGGGCAACATGGGCCTCGCAGGCTCACATGGATATTGGTATCCACAATACTCTGCCAATTACCAATTTTTTTACATTATACTTTTTGTATTCCCCCAAATTGTTTTAACATAACTGCACTGTAATTTAAGCTTTAAAACGGTAAAGTTTTCTCTCTGCCCATGACAAAATGTGTAGAATTGCAGGAAAATGTTCCTTCCCAGGGGCCGAGACTTGGTTAATCCGGCCATGCACTGCCAACGTCATAGTTTACTACAGTCCTTGTATGCTATTTTTAACTCACTCGAGCTTTGTTCTTATTATGAGGGGGTCTCTGATGAATTTTCTATCACAAAAAGGGTCCCTGAAAAGTTGCAGTAACTAACACTTACTCTGTAGCTTTTGATATACAGTATTTGCACTGATCAATGAGAAATCAGTTGAATTAAATCCAAAGTCTTGTTGAGCGCTAAACATGTGGTTCTACCTGTTATGGGTCATAGTGTCACATTAGGAACTTTGTGGATTTTCTTTAAACCCTTCATTTTGGACCTAGTTGTGTAGTACTAGGAATTATCCTGAAGGAACTATCTAGGCTAGGAAAAATAAACCTAGCAAGAATCAAAGGTGAAACTAGTATCCATTTACCTGGCTTGCCTGCGATAGGTATCCCTGTGCCCAATGGTAAGTCAGTGCGCTCAACGGCAGTTCCTCCAACACCACCACCCACGCCCACACTTGGACTTGGAGTCGCTGCTGGCGCTGGCACACCTTCTCCACCGATGCCCACCCCATTTGGCTTACCTGTGGGCAGGTAAGAACATAGCTGAGGGTACAGTATAATCTCTTGAGCCATGGTGAAAATCTTGATTCAGCTAACAAGAGATAATAGGAACTGTACATAGACCACACAGAACAGACAAACAACATTGTTCTTTCACTGGTCTGCATTACCTAGACTAAAAGTTATGACAGAACAAGAGAGGCTCTTACCATATTTAGCAGCTTTGGCCGTGGGATCATATCCTGCAATCACAAGCATCACATCATTCATATTTACACTGTATTCTGAATCACCTTGATATCTCACAGAAAGACAGACCAGACCGTGACACTGTTTGAGCTCTTTCTGATGTCTTTACTATTCACACACATCCTCTGACGTACCTCCAGCTCCTACTCCACCAGGTACTCCACCCTGTACTCCTCCTGCTCCTCCAAATCCTCCTGCTCCTAAGCCTGTTCCTACACCTCCTGGGACTCCTGTGTAGAGGTTCACAAGGAAATTATATGATTTCAAAACCAGAGATGTGAGCATGAATTCAACTGATGTACAAATTCTGATGTTGCTGTTTTGAGTGATCTTACCATATTTAGCAGCTTTGGCCGCAGCAGGGTTATATCCACCAGCCCCAGTTACACCCCCTCCTCCTCCTGGTAATCCTCCTCCTGGTAATCCTCCTGCTCCTCCAGCTCCTATGCCTGCTCCTGCACCTCCGGGGACTCCTGTGGTAGAGGGCCACAAGAAAACAAATTGATTTTTAAGGAATGTCCAACTTCAGAACTGCCAAAGATACAGTAGACTTGTCACACCATGACTTAAGATAGACGTAAATTCAACCAATGTACCAATAATGAATGAGATTGATTGTTTTGAGTGATCTTACCATATTTAGCAGCTTTGGCCGCAGCAGGGTTATATCCTCCAGCCCCTAGGACTCCTCCAAGTCCTCCAGCTCCTAGGCCTGCTCCTGCACCTCCTGGAACTCCTGTGGCAGAGGGTCACAAGAAATTGATAGTTTGTTAAAGTAGACAGAAGTTTAAGTATGAATTTAACCAATGTACCAACTCTGATGTTGCTGTTTTGAGTGTTTTTTCTTACCATATTTAGCAGCTTTGGCCGCAGCAGGATTATATCCTGACATGCAAAAAGTTAATCAATTAAAGACATCATCCCTGATTTATGAACTCACTAAAACAATTGGGGGCGGTTACTAAAAAGCAAGCTCAATGGAGAATGTCCAATGAAAATGTTTTTTATTCCAGGATAAGTCTTCATCTCTGTCTAGGAAGCCACCCTTTACAGAGATCAACATAATGTGTAGCATATAGTACAGTACATTTACAGGGCAAAGCCAAAACGGACTCACCTCCATATCCAGCCCCGGGTACCCCTCCTGCTCTCCCGGCCACGCCAGCTCCTCCTGGAACTCCTACAGATCAGGCTCAGGATGTTATTATTTGGTGGTTTAAACAACATGTAATATCTAATGGTTGCTTCTTTGAAATCCAGTGGGAAAAAAACGAATTTATTTAGGGGGTTTGGCACCACCGGCAGTATATCAATACCGTTTATTAATACAACGGTTAGGCAGTACATTTTTCAAAATCATGGAGAGGATAAAATACCATATTTAGCAGCTTTGGCAGTAGCGGCAGCCCCTCCTGCTGGTACCCCTCCATATCCTCCATAGCCTGTAATACAAAACAAATAGCAACGTTTATAAATGACCTCATAAATGGTTTGATAAGACAGACCAAAGCTCCCCAATCATAACCAACAGTATTAACTCTTCCAGATGACATTAGATTTCAACTTCTGTGCAAACCTCCATATCCTGGTCCAGCCCCAGTCCCTGGCCCTCCTCCTGTTCCTCCTAGGCCGGCTCCTCCAGCTCCTAGGCCGGCTCCTCCAGCTCCTAGGCCGGCTCCTCCAGCTCCTAGGCCGGCTCCTCCAGCTCCTGGGACCACAAGAAGAAAATGTTATTATTTTGAAATAATGTCTCCATTCAGAACTGCCTAGGATACAGTATACTTGTTACTCTTCTTCTTCTTACCATATTTAGCAGCTTTGGCCGCAGCAGGATTATATCCTGAAATGTAAAAAATAAATAAATTAAAAACATCACTCTTGCACCCCAAGCCTCATGATACAGTAGTATTATTAACACTAGTTTATGCTATCAATTCATGAAATTACAGTATATCAAGTTGGTATCATTGGAAACGTACCTCCAGCTCCTGCCCCTCCTGCTGCCCCTCCTGCTGCCCCTCCATATCCCCCATAGCCTGTCAGTCAAAACATGGAACATCATCAACCTAGTAGCACTATAAGGCAATGTACCCCACTTTACCTTAAAACCAAACCCTCTGCTCAAACACACTAACTCCACAACTTAAACCTGTATATAAAGCCAACCTCTACCCCTATGCAAAGTTTACAAACTACATATTGTATTGTACATAGGAACAAATACATATTGTATGTGTGAACACTGCCTTTACTTCCACTCCTCCCCCAGACCCTTCCTTTGGTATACGTACTCCCAGGCCTGGGATATCCTCCAGCAGGCACACCACCATATCCACCCCCTGGCCCACCAGCAGCCCCCTGACCTACAACACAGGAGAGGGCACGTCATGAGAAGACACACGGTAGTACTGTAAAACATTGACAGAAATGTCATTATGAATTCAACTGATGTACATGTTTCTTACCGTATTTAGCAGCTTTGGCTGCAGCAGGATTATATCCTCCAGCCCCAGGGACAACCCCTGCTCCTCCTCCAGGTACTCCTCCCTGTATTCCTCCTGCTCCTCCAAGTCCTCCTGCTCCTAGGCCTGTTCCTACACCTCCTTGAACTCCTGTGTGTTCACATGGAAATTATCTGATTTAAAACCCAAAATGTCAGCATGAATTCAACCAATGTACCAACTCTGATGTTGCTGTTTTGAGTGACGTTTCTTACCATATTTAGCAGCTTTGGCTGCAGCGGGATTATATCCTCCAGCCCCAGGTACCCCCCCTCCTCCTCCTGGTACTCCTCCAGCTCCTAGGCCTGCTCCTGCACCTCCTGGAACTCCTATGGTGGATGCAGAAAGCAATAACGGACCAAATGTTTACCATAAATTCAACCAATGCACCAACGTTGATGTTGCAGTTCTGAGTGACGTTTCTTACCATATTTAGCAGCTTTGGCTGCAGCAGGATTATATCCTGGTGAATACATTTGAGTTAATAAATTAAAGATATCAGACTTGATATTAATAGTTATAACCCATTAACTATGATTAGGTACCTCCAGCCCCAGCCCCTCCTGCTCCTCCATATCCTCCTCCTCCTGCTCCTCCAAGTCCTCCAGCTCCTAGGCCTGCTCCTACACCTCCTGGAACTCCTGTTGTAGAGAAAAAATATTGTATTTAAAAGTCATGTATACCATAAACCAACACTGAATGAGACTAGTGTTGTTGTTTTGAGTACTATTACCATATTTAGCAGCTTTTGCTGCAGCGGGATTATATCCTAAAGCCCCAGGTACTCCTCCTGCTCCTCCAGCTCCTAGGCCTGCTCCTGCACCTCCGGGGACTCCTGAGGTAGAAAACATCAAGATTTTGTTGTTAAGTCATGGCTAACTTAACAATTGAAAAGATACAGTAGACTTTTCACTTTTCTTCTTACCATATGTCGCAGCTTTGGCAGCAGCAGGATTATACCCTACAAATAAATTAATTAATAGATAAAACATTTTTTTTTCAAAGTCACAGTTTCCAAGCCACATAATGCAGTAGCATACAAAACAGTGTGAATGGATTGGAGAAGTATCATGACTTACCTCCAGCCCCAGCTCCTCCTGCTGGTACCCCTCCTGTTCCTCCAAGACCTCCAGCTCCTAGGCCTGCCCCTGCACCTCCTGGGACCCCTATGGTCGAGGAAAAAAAACGAACATTGGATTTCAAATTCAACTATTGTATCAACACTGAATGAGTCTGGCCTGATAGAGTGATTTTCTTACCATATTTAGCAGCTTTGGCAGCGGCAGCAGGATTGTATCCTGAAATACAAAACAATGACAATAATTCAAAACATCACTCCTGACTTGGATAATATAACAAAACTGCATTTCCAGCCCCATATCCTGAAATGTAATACGATCATGAGATATAAATATCACTTTAGATAATCCTGTTGCCAAGCACTGGTTTCTACTATCGATTCATTAAATTGTTATAAGCCTTAGACCATGATGAGATACCTCCAGCCCCAGCCCCTGGTACCCCTCCTCCTGCTCCTCCAAGTCCTCCAGCTCCTAGGCCTGCTCCTGCACCTCCTGGTACTCCTATGGTGGAGGGTCACAATAAAAATATTAGCATAAATTAAGCAATGTACCAACACTGAATGAGCCGGAAATTGTTTAAAAATTGCCGGAAATTGTTTAAAAATTGTTTTAAACAAAATTACCATATTTAGCAGCTTTGGTGGCAGGGTTGTATCCTAAAATAAAAAATAATTAAATTATCTTACATCATCCTTCCTGGCTTGAATAGCAAAATACAACTGCATTTCTAATGATTCAAATGAACTTGATCATGAACATTTGTCTTACCATGAATTTCAGAGGTTCTTCAAGCAGTAGTTTATGCTATGAATGAATTCATGAAACTGCTACAAGCGTGAGATACTATAGTGCAATAATTAGACAAGGTACCTCCAGCCCCTGGAAAAGCCCCTGCTCCCCCAAATCCAGTACTCCCTGGAACACCTATAGGGAGGGTAACATCCATACAGTATATTACACTATACAGTATGATCATTTCTATTATTAAAAAAGACTGGTGTGAGTTGGAGCTAGCTAAGCCAAAGAACGAAGCCCTTCAGTGATGGTGTGTTAACAGCATTGTAAAGGCGGTGGCCTGGGCAGCTTTGGGATGTTTTGGTTAGTTATCCTCACCGTAATAGGGAGGCCTGGCTCCCACTCCATAGCCTGTTCAGAGATGATAAAAATGGTGATGGTGTTAAAGTAATCTGCTAGATTGAGTTTAAAGCTGCAGTGCCAATCCAGGTTAGTGCACTTGATAGGAGTCAAGACAATACAGAATTATAATGCATGTACAAGGATGTCTACAGGCAAAATGCACTGGTTACCAACTCTCAGGTTGGGGTCTGCTTGAGCAAGGCACATCACCTTCATAACAGCTTTATGCAGAGCCCAGTAGCTGGGATAATGTACAGTGGGGTACATAATTGTTGGCACCCTTGATAAAGATGAGCAAAAAATACTATTAAATAAATAATACAATATACTGTGGTATATTGTATGCGCCCGAAAAATTGTGGTATTATATTGATATTAATACAATTGACAATTGCTCAGAGAAATATAGCTAGATAAAAAATTATTGGCACACCTGTTTTCAATACTCTAGCACCCTCTCCTTTTGAGGATAAAGACACAGAGTTTTATGAGATTGGAGAACGTGTTGGGAGGGATCTTAGACTATTCCTCCAAACAGAACCTTTCCAGAACCTTAATGTCCTTTGTCAGCGGTTATGGACTGCACTCTTCAATTTAAACCACAGGTATTCAATGGAGTTCGAATCCGGAGACTGAGATGGCTATTGCAAAATGCTGGTTTTGTGGTAAATTATCAATTTCTTTGTGGATTTTGATTAGTGCTTTGGGTTATTGTCTAGCCAAAGATAGCCAAAGATCCACCATCCTATTTTACAGTAGGTATGCGGTACTTTTCTGCATATGCTTCTGTTTTCAATGCTAAACTCACCAGTGGTGTGCGTGGCCAAAGAGCTCTATGCTCATGTCATCTGACCATAGCACTGGTTCCAATCCAAGTGCCAATGCTGTTTATCAAACTCCAGGTAGTGCTATAGTCATATGACATGAAAACAGAACTCTTTGGCCATGCACACCAGTGGTGGGCTTGGCATCGAAAAACGGACCTTAAGCTTGGCCGTAAAGTGGATCTTCCATCAAGACAATAATCCTAAACAGACATCAACATCAACAAAGAAATGGTTAATTGACCCCAAAATCATCATTTTGCCATGGCCATCTCAGTCTCCGGACTTGAACCCCATCGAAAACCTGTAGTTTGAATTGAAGAGGGCAGTCCATAGGCGCAAATGAAGGATAACAATGATTTGGAAAGATTCTGTAAGGAGGAATGGTCTAAGATCCCTCCCAATGTCCAATCTCATAAAATATTTTAGACAAAGGCTCAGTGTCGTTATCCTCGCTGTCACGACTTCCGCCGAAGTCGGCTCCTCTCCTTGTTCGGGCGACGTTCGGCGGTCGACGTCACCAGCTTTCTAGCCATCGCCGCTCCATTTTTCATGTATCCATTTGTTTTGTCTTGTTCCCTGCACACCTGGTTTTCATTCCCCAATCAATCTACATGTATTTCTTCCTCTGTTCCCCATCATGTCTTTGTGTAAGATTGTTTGTGTTACGTGTGTATTGTTGACGGGCCATACTGGCTTGTTTTTCCGTGTTGTTTTCGCGAAGATGTTTATTGTTAAACATAATTCTTGTGACTGTTTTGCGCGTTTTGCACTTTTGCCTAAATAAAGTGTGCGCCTGTTCACAAATGTCAGCTCTCCTGCACCTGACTTCGCTACCAGTACGCACACACCTGACACTCGCAAGAACACTCTGAGCAATTGTATTAATATAAAATAATAGAATTTCCCCATTGTTTTGAGAACATAGGTCAATAATTGTATTATTTATTCAGTCTTTTTTGCTCATCTTTATCAAGGGTGCCAATAATTTTGGACATGACTGTACTTTAGTTTAAGCTATAGCTAGGCAAACATACTGTAGTAGGGGTATGTAGTATTTTCCTCCATACAGAGGTGTTTAGCCTACCTCCAGCTCCTCCTAACCCTGCACCTGCTGCTCCTGGAACTCCTGTGGGGGAGGGTGACATGAAAACAAGGGTTGGTTAAAAGTGGACAGACATTTCAGCATGAGCTAAAACCAATGTACCAACTCTGATGTTGCTGTTACGGGTGATGTTTCTTACCATATTTAGCGGCTTTGGCCGCAGCAGGATTATATCCTGAAATGTAAAATGTTAATTCATTAAAAAGGAAATTCCGCCAAGCCATTACAGTAGATATACAGTAGAGTCAAACTACATGACATCCTGCACCCCAATGGTGCTCCTTACTGTACCTCCAGCCCCAGCTCCTGGTACTCCTCCTACTCCTCCTGCAACTGATCCAGCACCTGGAAGGCCGCCTGCACCTCCTCCTGGGAGTCCTGTGTAGAGAGACACAAGAAAACCATTGGATTTCAGAAGAAGATGTCTAAATTCAGATAGTTAACAGTGGAACTAAATGAGTTAACAGTATGAATTCAATCAATGTACCAATTCTGATGTTGCTGTTTTGAGTGATTATTTACCATATTTAGCTGCTTTGGCCGCCGCGGGATTATATCCTAAAATGCAAAAAGTCAATCACTCGTGATTGTTATAGTCTAAAGATGATTAAAAATGTTTGCCAAATATAACCATCTAGTTTACAATATCATACCTGATTAAAGTCCTTCATCTACACAGTAAAGAGCAGCACCACTGAGATGAGATTAGTGATAAATGTGTGGTATACTTTTAGGCTCACCTCCAGTCCCAGGTACACCCCCCCCTCCTGGTACTCCACCAAGTCCTCCAGCTCCTAGGCCTGCTCCTGCACCTCCTGGAACTCCTGTGTGGCAAGATAAGACAAGAACAGTTAGTTAAAGGGATGATCTGCAGTTCAAACAATAACAAAGCAATCTCAAATTTATAGACAGCGCTACAGATGCAAGACTGACCATCCATGATATCAACATTATAGTTTTAACACTGTTTTGAGGCTATGCAGTATTTGTTTACAATAAAAAGGTTTACAAACAAAGGAGTAAAACATGTTTATTTTGGATTCTGATGGTATGACAGTTCAGCTAAACTAAGGAGGCATCTATACGTTATATTCTTCAAGAATATGTGGGTATATACAGTATCATTAATTAATTAATAAAAATGAATGTAGCAACTGCTGTTTGCACCTTTAAAGGTGAACAAAAATATGTACCACCTCTGTTTTGAGAGATTTTTCATACCATATTTAGCAGCTTTGGCCGCAGCAGGGTTATATCCTGAAATGCAAAAGTTTATACATTAGAAACCCACATTTTTATAGTCAAACTGTAATCACAAAAAAATGTGGCAGAATTCTGAACTAACTAAACTCACTGTAAGAGGTCTATCAGATTTTTAAGTTGTACAGTTACTTTCATATGTACCTCCAGCTCCTCCGGGTACCCCTCCAGGTACACCTCCAGGTACTCCTCCTGCTCCTCCTGCTACTGATCCAAGACCTGGGACGCCCCCTGCACCTCCTGGGACTCCTATGGTGGAAGGTCACAAGAAAACGATTCACATTCAGTCTTGTCTTACTATCTAAAACTCTGATGTTGCTGTTCTGAGTGATGTTTCTTACCATATTTAGCAGCTTTGGCTGCAGCAGGATTATATCCTGAAACATAAAAAAAGGCATTACTCTGAAAATCTTTAGATATACTCTGTCAGTATAGACCACAAAAAGAGTGAAAAAGCTATATGTTTAATTTGTATCCTCTGAATATCTATTGGTAGTAATGATGCTGTCCTGCAGTAACTGTAGCTGTCCTGTCTAGTAGTTTTGTTTGGTGGTACTGTACACTGTCAGGTACAGTAGTAGGTCAGAGATCTCTTTCTCACACACTCTTTCTCTCTCTCTCACCTCCAGGGTAAGCTCCTCCTGCTCCAGGGTAGGCTCCACCCAAACCAGGCACACCACCCAAACCAGCACCTAGGGGGGTGGGTGAAGAGAGAGAGAGAGAGAGAGAGAGAGAGAGAGAGAGAGAGAGAGAGAGAGAGAGAGAGAGAGAGAGAGAGAGAGAGAGAGAGAGAGAGAGAGAGAGAGAGAGAGAGAGAAAGAGAGATAGAGAGAGAGAGAGAAAGAAGGAAAGAGAGAAAGAGAAAGAGAAAGAGAGAGTAAACACCTCAAGAGTTAATAGTTGAAGTAAAGACATTTCAGTAGCCCTGTGATAGCGATCATTACCATACTTAGCAGCTTTAGCTTGAGCCTGGGCCGGGTTAAGACCTCCTGTCCCCACACCTGCAGAGAGTGGGGGAACATAGACAGAGTTACAGGTCTCATTTCCAACTCATTTAAGTAATAGAGAGCTTTTAAAATATATTTTCACATATATTTATGTAAGTGTTCTCCAAATCCCTACCAGTTCCAATGGGGTATCCAGGCTTGGATCCAGGACCTCCTTTTCCCCCAGGAAGGCCTGCTCCACCACCACCACCAAAGCCTCCGTATCCTGAAACAAGTGGAGAGAACCATCTACTGTACCGTACTGCTTGTACTACACACATACAATTACACATCCATAACACTTAAAACATTTACATATGAAAAACGTTCTGTACCAAATGGAAGTTTGCCTCCAGCTCCTCCAGCTTTCGCTCCATAGCCACCTGTGGAAACCATGGTGGCAAATAAACGGAATAGAGTAAAGGTTTTGAATATCCACTAGCACACTGTCAGAAAATCAATTACTACTTCAATGTTTTTGAACAGTCTTTGTTTTAAGTTATTGATTTATTGCTGATTTATTCATTCCAGATCCATCCAAATACATAAAACCACACAATTTCACTCTATTCAATTCACCAGTAAACGTTAATACATCTAATGTAGAGGGTTAGTAGTTCTACATTATTGTTAAGATTTGAGCCCAGTAGGTCATAGCTGAAGCAGTTTGGGTTTTTGCGTGTGTAAACACAGCTACATTTGTTTCTCATCAAACCGGTGTTGATTTGATTCAGAGATATGACCTAGCCTGCTACAAACATCGAGAAACATTCTGAAAACGAAGCTACGGAACAGACAAGGAGGATTTGTCAGTCCACCCAGATCTTACTATTGCCCCTGAGTGACTACAGATCTGTGAGGAGGCCGAAGGAGAGCTCTAACCTACTATATGCTTTTGGCTGCGTGACACTCTTCCCTGTGAGGGACCGCATACAGTAAATAGCTAACTAAGACCATGTTGTCTTAACACACATAATATTAACTGACATTGATTGAAGTGGTAGTCCCTTACAGGGAATGGGGTGTGAAGCAGCTAACTTACATACAATACATGACAGGAGCAATCACAGTTTTAGTGGGTTAAGGTTCGGAGGTATTGCACTTTTCAGATTCTCGAAGCGTCTTAGAGGAGAAGGTGGTAGATGTATCGTTCTGATTTTGAGGTCTTCCTAGAACGTGATGATGTGACTGCAACAACACATGGTGAAAAGGGCAACAACTCCGTTTTGAAGAGGAAAGAAAACACCCTTGTCCCAAAGCCAGGACCTGGGCCTCAAAAAGAGAACGATTCTCAGCAGCCAATTCACAATGATAAACCCACCATACATGACCTGATGCCTAGGAGGGGGGTAGCCATAGAACTGCCCGTGCACGTGGCCGTTCATGTGACCGTGGCCGTGCATGGGGCTGTGCATGTGGCCATAATGGGGGTGATGGGGATAAGACACTCTGTGCACTGGAGGGAAAGGAACTGCAACGCACGGTCAACAGTGTGTCAACTTCATTTAGAGTGACTGCAAACATCTGACATTTAACATCCATTAAACACTGGGATGAATGACGTTTAAGGACAATAGTCATAGTTGTTTTTAAGTAACTAATGGAGGATTGCCACCTCATGTTTAACTGCACACGCCAAATGACAATACACTTGTTTTAACACTAGCTATGTGTCCATTTCTATAGATTCCAAGATGTCAATGCAAAGACTGGAAAATGTAGCTTCATTATCAACATTTTACCTGTGAATTGATAGTAGGAAATATATCATTAGCAGTCATTAAATTGTCCGATGACATACCTTGTGTTTTGGGTGTTTTGAGTGGGTATCCATGGAATACTCCTGGCTGCATTGGTCCTCCGTAACCAACACGACCTGAGCCTCCTGGTCCCTGTTGTCCTCCACCTGCCACTGTAGAGGACAAATCATATCAGGCAAACACAGACAGACAGACAGACAGACAGACAGACAGACAGACAGACAGACAGACAGACAGACAGACAGACAGACAGACAGACAGACAGACAGACAGACAGACAGACAGACAGACAGACAGACAGACAGACAGACAGACAGAATAGACAGAATAGACAGAATAGACAGAATAGACAGAATAGACAGAATAGACAGAATAGACATGAAAACAATGTGATCTGTAGATGCATGCTACAGGTATCCCAATCAAATGTTACATGATTTGGGATTGAGTCCGTTCCCAGTGGCCACACCGGGCAGCACTCCGCGACCACCAAACCCTGCAGACATGAAGAGGAGGGGATCAGAGAATTAGCTAGTGAATGGATTATGGTTGAATGGCGGGAACTCGGTTACCGAGATTTACCGAGATTTACCGCCCAAAACCACTCCCTTTTCCCGGGATAAATAACTGCGAGAAACTGGTAAATTATAATAAATAATTTATATGAACAGCATGGCGTGAAATGGCGTTAAATGATATGCGATGTCTAAATATGGCTTCCCTGCAGCCTCTGCATGATGAATCAACACTTAGGGTGGGGACAGACAGCTCATCTCAGTATGGAGCGCAGTTCACAATGCATGTAGACCTACTTATCATCTCATCATGGTAACTTTTTTTCTTGTGACAGGTAGGCCTACATTTGGTGCAGCATAGCCTATGCTACAGTAATATAAATACCAAATGGCATCTAACTTACGCATCTCCATCTGGCTTTCAGGGATCACCTTGTTTTTTATTTGTAAAGATTATTATTATTATTTTAGTTGCAGATGCACAATTTTAAAACAGAATATCACTTGAATATCGTTGCTTTAAATCAGGGCAGATGCGAGCACTCGCTCGCACTCTCTCTCTCTCTCTCTCTCTCGCTATCAACTCCATTCAAAGCGCATCCAAAATAAACTATCCTGTTCTAGATTGATATATAGCCCTATATAAAGATGTCCTAGCCTACCTCTTTCAGGTAATAAATTCAATGCAGTATTAGCCTTATATTTAGCTAATTAATGATGGGTTATGCATAATAAGCTTCTAATTTATATCCTCCATCTCTTGCGCAATACGCACGCAGCTTTGCTCCGCTGGCCTCTCTCCTTAAAAAACGCTCCTTAGCTCTTGGAGTCCCATGCAGGATAAGCTAGACTACAATAGCTTGTTGGACATAATTAAAAAACATTTTTTATACCACTAGACTATTCGAAGAGGGACACAAGCTCTTTTTTGCTGAATGTTAAGTACAGCAGCCAATAGAACTCATGGGTAGTTTGAAAGAAGAGCGAATGCGCGATGGCGGTAGGCTTTAGCAATTACTTATTCAGACCCATAACCATTCAATCTTCGTGAAGCGAATTGAAAGCCTTCTGCATCTAATTCTAGTCCTATATTATTCAAGGATGTCATTAGAATGACGAAGATAAGGAAAACAAAACTTATTTAATTAACTGTTGAAAATGAGGAAGGAATGAAGCAACAACAGAGAAAGTGGAGGGAGGCTAATAACATTAAGGGAAATATTAATTATACAAATAGGCCCTATTATATTTCAAAGTTAAAATCAAATTCTCTAGCCTATTCTTGTAACTTTGTAGGCTACGTGTGCTGCACCAGAATCATATGTTCTCTTCTGCTTTATCATGGTTTATGTAATACAATACAGTACAGTAATACAGTTCACACTAAACAAGATTAGTCTACTGGAGCTAGTTTCATTTATTTACTCAAGAGAGCATATACAGTGCATTCGGAAAGTATTCACACCCCTTCACTCCCCCCCCCCCCCCCCAGCCTTATTCTAAAATGTATTAAATTGTTTTTTAATTCATCAATCGACACCCAATACCCCATAATGACAAAGCAAAAACAGGTTTTTAGAAATAAAAAAACAAACAGAAATATCACATTTACATAATTGTTCAGACCCTTTACTCAGTACTTTGTTAAAGTACCTTTGGCAGCAATTACAGCCATGAGTCTTCTTGGGTATGACGCTACAAGCTTGGCACACCTGTATTTGGGGAGTTCCTCCCATTCCACCCTCTCAAGCGCTGTCAGGTTGAATGGGGAGCATCACTGCACAGCTATTTTCAGGTCTCTCCAGAGATGTTCGATCGGGTTCAAGTCCGGGCCCTGGCTGGGCCACTCAAGTACATTCAGAGACTTGTCCCGAAGCCACTCCTGCGTTGTCTTGGCTGTGTGATTAGGGCCGTTGTCCTGTTGGAAGGTGAACCTTCGCCCCAGTCTTAGGTCCTGAGCGCTCTGCAGCAGGTTTTCATCAAGGATCTCTCTGTACTTTGCTCCGTTCATCTTTCCCCCGATCCTGACTAGTCTCCCAGTCCCTGCCACTGAAAAACATCCCCACAGCATGATGCTGCCACCACCATGCTTCACCGTAGGGATGGTGCCAGGTTTCCTCCAGAAATGAAACTTCGCATTCAGGCCAAAGAGTTCTTGGTTTCATCCAACCAGAGAATCTTGTTTCTCATGGTCTGAGAGTTCTTTAGGTGCCTTTTGGCAAACTCCAAGCAGGCTGTCAGGTGCCTTTTACCGTGGAGTGGCTTCCGTCTGGCCACTCTACTATAAATGCCTGATTGGTGGAGTGCTGCAGAGATGGTTATCCTTCATGAAGGTTCTCCCATCTCCACTGAAGAACTCTGTCAGAGGGACAATCGGCTTATTGGTCACCTCCCTGACCAAGGCCCTTCTCCCATGATTGCTCAGTTTGGCCGGGCGGCCAGCTCTAGGAAGAGTCTTGGTGGTTCCAAACTTCTTCCATTTAAGAATGACGGAGGCCCCTGTGTTCTTGGGGACCTTCAATGCTGCAGGATTTTTTTGGTCCTCTTCCCCAGATCTGTGCCTTGATACAATCCTGTCTCGGAGCTCTACGGACAATTCCTTCGACCTCATGGCTTGGTTTTTGCTCTGACATGCACTGTCAACTGTTGGATGTTATATAGACAGGTGTGTGCCATTCCAAATCATGTCCAATCAATTGAATTTACCACAGGTGGACTCCAATCAAGTTGTAGAAACATCTCAAGGATGATCAATGGAAACAGGATGCACCTGAGCTCAATTTTGAATCTCATAGCAAAAGGGTCTGAATACTTATGTAAATAAGGTAAATAACATTTAAAAAATCTTGTTTTCACTTTGTCATTATGGGGTATTGTGTGTAGATTGATTAAATAAATGTTTTTCCTAGTCAATGTTAGAATAAGGCTGTAACGTAACAAAATGTAGAAAAAGTCAAGGGGTCTAAAATCTTTCCGAATGCACTGTAGCTAGCTACATCTATGGGCTTTTTGGTGCTTGGGCTCATTAAATGTATTTAATATATGGCTCATCAGGCTCAGGTAGCAGTTACATCAATCTATATTTAGCCCCAGAGGGGAGGATATGGTGAAACACTCTGTTTGATATATATTGTGATTCATGTGGGTTTGTTCTGTGGACTTTCAGAAGAATAGAAGAGACACACCTTGTCCTGGCACCTGGCCACCTTGGTAAAGTCCAGGCACCCCCACACCTGCAAAGATCAATAAAATCAATTATTTTATACTGGATCCAATGGCCTTCATCAGATATTGTACACATAAACCCACGCTCACCTGGCACTCCTCCTTTTGGAGCCTTTCCTTTTCCGGCACCAGGTCCCAGCCCACCTCCAGGTAGTCCAGTCTGAGGAATAACAGGTGCTGAAAGAGACATATGGGAGAGACATTACATACTGTAGTTACAACTACTCATATACCAGTGAGTCCCCAGTCACTATTGTGAATCAGCATAGGTACATTAAACATCTAGAGGATAATGATAAAACATTGAATATTGTCAAGATAAAAAAGTAGGACTGGATGGCATGATTTGAGCTTTGTGTGTGTGTGTCTTACCTCCGGCAGGCACTGCAGCTCCTGCTCCTGCGCCTCCAGGTCCCCCTGAGTTTGTCATCATCATCATCATCATCATCATCATCATCATCATCATCATTAACACCACAGTGATCAAATAATGTGGACAATGCTAATCTTTATCCAGAGTTGTTTTGAGAGGCAGAGGTTCTATGGTACTCTAATCTGTATAAAGTGTATGTTGGGAATAGGGTGCCATTTGGGACACCGAACACAATAATGCATGGCATTCATCTTGCCTCATCAAATGCTTTATTTCTTTGGCTCTTTGGTTATTCCCTACGCAGGAAATGAGCTGTCAGCTCTGGCTCTTGGGGGCTTGGCAGTCAGATGAAAAGTTTTCATTTATTTATTTAACCTTCTCTTTCTATCTTAAAATCCACCAATCCCTCTCTCTAAGGAACAGACATTACGCAGTGCCTTTAGTATGTGGTGAACGAATGAGGAGATTCAGAGAAACAAGGGAAGGCTGGCAACAGAAAGAATGGAGAGGAATGCTGCTGTTCTGTTCTATCTGAAAGGGGTTTGGATGAAATGGGATTATTTTGTTGGAATACCATGAAAAGAGTCAAGATAGGGTTGAGGAGCATTGCACAAGAGCTGTATCGGCCTGTGACTGAGGGCCTTGTCGACTGCCAACCAATATTTAAGCGCAGGCTCTTTTCCATAATGTTAAGCCATGATACCCTTCATTGAACATGTACACACATACTCTAAAACAATGTAGTTCAGGCAATATTGTTGCTTAAACTATCTAGACTACGCCAACTTATAAATCATGTCAAAAGTTTGGATGCAATTGATGTGAAACATTTTCTCATAGCATGTGAGCACACAAACGTATGTGTTATTTAAGGTTTTTACAGTTAGTGAGTGCTTTTAAGATCAGATAACCTCTGCTTTCTTATGTCTCTAGTCTATTGGGAATATAATCTAACCTCGTTTGGGTGGTTTGGGACCCTTTCCTGCAGCTCCAGTGAACAAGAGATACAGAAGGTACAGTATATATAGAAAGTAGCTCACTAGTTCTAAAATGACCGCTGCGACTGTAGGATTTCAATAGGTCATGGGACCTTGGGTGCAAATATGGCCCACCCATGCCACTCACCTAGACCTGGCTGTAATCCACCACCGCCATAGCCTGTAGAGAAACACAGAAACAATATGGTTGGATTATAGTTTGATGTGATATATGTGTATTTGGTTGTTTTATAGCTTTCCAAAACACAGAGAAGTCCATAGCAACATTATTGAATGGCAATAAAGTGTTCTTTGATACAGACTCTACTCACACAACCCTCTAGTCTAGGGCCTGTGTTTCTCAAACATGTTGGCACCAGGGACTGGTAAGCCATGGTTCTCCTCTTTGGAGTACAGCTTTGGTTAAAACTACGACTTGAAAACGTGAGGAATGGTAAGTTATAGTATCGATCACATGGACTGCTGCATGGATTGCCCACAGAATGAGGGTTGAGAAACAAAGCTCTAAGGATCTGTCCTGTCTTGTGTAGTGTGTACTGTACCTGGCTGTAGTCCACCCCCGGGTAGTCCACCTGCACCATAGCCTGAAAGAAACAAAGATTTATAGCTCTGACATATTTCTAAATGTATATTGAAAAACATGTCACCTAGCTATCTTAAGATGAATGCACTATTTGCAAGTCGCTCTGGATAAGAGCATCTGCTAAATTACTAAAATGTACATGTAAATTGCAATACTATCACGGAGACCAGTGGTTCCCAAACTTGTTATAGTCCAGTACCCCTTCAAGCATTCAACCTCCAGCTGCATACACCCTCTGCCACGCCCTGACCAAACTACAATAACAAATAACGTCCTGACTAGTATAAGGGGTTATTTGTTATTGTAGTTTGGTCAGGGCGTGGCAGGGGGTGTTTGTTTAGTGTGTTTCAAGGTTTTGGTTTATGTTCTATGTTTTCTATTTCTATGTGGTTTTTCTAGTTTTCTATTTCTATGTTGTGTTTTTTCAATGACCTCCAATTAGAGGCAGCTGGTTGTCGTTGTCTCTAATTGGAGGCCATATTTAAGTGTGTTTGTTTTCACTTGTGTTTGTGGGTGGTTGTTTCCGGTTTAGTCTGTGCACCTTACTGGACTGTTATCGTCGTTATTTTTGTTTAAGTGTGTTTGCCTTCAATAAAGACGAAGATGAGCAATATACCCGCTGCATATTGGTCCGATGATTTCTCCTCTTCAGACGACGAAGTTTATGACACTGTGCCTGTATTTAGTTTTCTTGCTAGTGAGGGCCGAGAATCCACTCTCACATAGGTACGTGGTTGCAAAGGTCATCAGTGTCTTAACAGCACGATTTGCCAAGGCAAGAAACTCTGAGTGCAGCCCTATCCAGAAATCTGGCAGTGGCTTTTGATTAAATACAATTTTCACAGAACTGCTTGTTGCAATTTTGATGAGGCTCTCTTGTTCAGATATTGGTAAGTGGACTGGAGGCAGGGCATGAAAGGGATAACGAATTCAGTTGTTTGTGTCGTCCGTTTGGGGAAAGTACTTGCGTAATTGCGCACCCAGCTCACTCAGGTGCTTCGCTATATCACATTTGACATTGTCCGTAAGCTTTGCACACAAAAAATCATACAATGATGGAAAGACCTGTGTGTTGTCCTTGTTAATGCAGACAGAAAAGAGCTCCAACTTCTTAATCATAGCCTCAATTTTGTTCAGCACATTGAATATAGTTGTGGAGAGTCCCTGTAAACTTAGATTCAGATCATTCAGGCGAGAAAAAACATCACCCAGATAGGCCAATCGTGTGAGAAACTTGTCATCATGCAAGCGGTCAGACAAGTGAAAATGATGGTCAGTAAAGAAAACTTTAAGCTCTTCTCTCAATTAAAAAAAAGGTGTCAATGCTTTGCCCTTGATAACCAGCACACTTCTGTCTGTTGTAAAAGCGTTACATGGTCGCTGCCCATATCATTGGATAATGTAGAAAATACACGAGAATTCAGGGGCCTTGCTTT
The DNA here is from genome assembly GCF_965601325.2 of Salmo salar. Lineage (NCBI taxonomy): Eukaryota > Metazoa > Chordata > Actinopteri > Salmoniformes > Salmonidae > Salmo > Salmo salar. Next base: position 134,144,592 of record NC_138299.1, read on the forward strand.
AACAAAGTTAACTATTTTCACTGTAGTGTCCAAAATGTATTTCAAGCTGTCAGGCATTCCCTTGGCAGCAAGAGCCTCTCGGTGGATGCTGCAGTTTACCCAAGTGGCGTCAGGAGCAACTGCTTGCACATGCGTTACCACTCCACTATGTCTCCCTGTCACGGCTTTTGCGCCATGAGTACTGATACCAACACATCTTGACCACCAAAGTCCATTTGATGTCACAAAGCTGCCCAGTACTTTAAAAATATCCTCTCCTGTTGTCCTGGTTTCCAATGGTTTGCAGAAGAGGATGTCTTCCTTAATTGACCTCCCATAAGCGTAATGTATATATACCAGGAGCTGTGCCAGGCCCGACACGTCTGTTGACTCATCCAGCTGTAACGTATAGAATTCACTGGCTTGTATGCGAAGCAGTAATTGTTTCAAAACATCTCCTGCCATGTCACTGATTGCGTCGTGAAACAGTGTTGTTTGATGAAGGCATTGTCTGTATAGTTTTTTTGGCCTTTTCCCCCAGCATTGTCCCAGCCATATCTGCAGCAGCAGGAAGAATTAAGTCCTCCACAATAGTATGGAGCTTGCCTGTCCTAGCCACTCGGTAGCTCACCATATAAGACGCTTCTAGCCCCTTTTTATTAATGGTATCTGTTACTTTTATACGTGTCTTACTACTCGAAAGTCGTCTTTATTCTCGCTCAAAAAAGTCCTGTGGCTTATTTTTCAAATTGTCATGTTTCATTTCTAAATGTGTGCGCAAGAGTGAAGATTTCCCGCGAGAGAATAACGGTTAATGTGATTGGATGTTAATTATTTGACTAGGCTACCTGTATTTGACATTGTGTTGTTATTTCAGTGAACACTAACTAGATGGTTTAATTTTGTTTTTGGCAGTGAAACAAGTCTATTCAGGCGAGAAAAAAACCTCACGCAAATGTATAGCCCCGTTGGAAAATTTAAATGTACTGTTTGAAAATGTGAAGAAAAATGTGAATCACATTTTTATTTGGCGTACCCCCGACAGCATTGCGTTTGGGAATACCTGACGTAGACCAATGCTGGTCCACAGAAGTACAGTAGAGAAACATGGCTTTGAGAATCTATTCTGTCTGTACAGTACCTGGTTGTAGTCCAGCTCCTGCCCCATAGCCTGGTTTGGGTCCTGCCTTCTGTCCCAGACCACCTCCAGGGAAGAAGCCCCCAGCACCACCTCCTCCATAAGTCGAGCCTCCATACGGCGAGCCTCCTCCATAACCAGCTGAGGAGAGTGACGGTGGGGGGTTATTAATCCAACCCTTTAACACTCTCAGTGTCTCATTTTGTGAAGCGCTCTAATATGGCCAAGAGTGATGGGTAGCCCAAGTGGTCATTTAGCATAATATTAGCTTGAACAGCACTAAGACATAGGGTCAGTACTACTGGTGATCCAAGAACTTGAAGTCACACTGTGCTACTGCACCTCCAGGCTTAGCGTATCCTCCTCCTCCAAAGCTTCCTGTTCCTAGACCGGTGGCTCCAGGACCAGCTCCATATCCTCCACCACCAAGACCACCGCCCCCAACACCACCAGCACCAAGGTTTCCATAACCTCAGAGAGGAGAGGGAGGAAGGGAGAGTATGAGGCAGGGTTAGTGAACAACATAATTTCAGATCCACATGAAGTGCATAGGTTGTGGATAGAAGATAGAGATTTGACTTGGTTGTATATATACTGTAGTAGGTCTGCAGAAGTGCTGGTGGTGGTAATGTCAGATTGTGACCACTAGAAGGAGTCAGAGGCTGAGAGGAACAATTATTCTGTAGTGGCAACAGGATTTTGGCACACAGCAACAGTCTCTATGGGGAGAAAAAAGTATTCTTCCTACATGGTAATCATACATAAATTAAGTCATATTCCAGCTTGGGTTTCTTATTGCTGACAAAACAGCAGGAGGGGGAGGCGGGGGAGAAGAAGGGGGAAGAGGGGGAAACTCAGGCAGCGAGAAATGCTCTGTCTTTTCGCCACCTTTAAATATTTCACAATCCTTAATCAGACATTGACCTGTGGCTAAACCCTCACATTGCAATTCATTCAATTACAGACAGTAAGATGTTTATTTTATTTAACTAGGCAAGTCAGTTAAGAACAAATTCTTATTTACAATGACGGCCTACCCAGGCCAAATCCGGACGACGCTGGGCCAATTGTGCGCCGCCCTATGGGACTCCCAATCACGGCTGGTTGTGATACAGCCTGGAAGCGAACCAGGATCTATAGTGACATCTCTAGCACTGAATTGCAGTGCCTTAGACCCTCAAAAAACCTCATCCTCCACATGACAAGATAACTAAGGAAGACACACGGAGCCAGCCACCCCTGACATTGACAAAATAGCTGTAAGAATAATTCAGTTAATGGACACTCCTACTGTCGTGAACTTAACTTTTGGGGGTGATAAAACATTACCTAAACAGCATTGAATATGGTAACAGTCGCCCCAGTCTCTGGCCCTGGGAAGGAGGCAGTGCAGTCTCGCTGTAGATAGTAGGTACATTATTCTGCTCAGTTAGTCTCTTGTGACAGAGTTAACAAATAAAATGTTAAATTGAGGAGCTAGCTGACCAGAGCACACGTAAGTTTTGGGTGTTGAGATGACTACTCAGTAAACACGACCTACTCCATGACCTCCTCCAGCCCAGAGGGGTCCTGTAGGGGACTGAGTAAGTCACTGGGAGTGTTAGTAAGATTCTTACAGTCTATTAGCAGTAGCTGGGCCACTATGTTTTACAGGGGTCGTAGTGCACTGGGTTGATGAAGTGGAGAGAACCGGCATGAGGTGTAAGCATGCACCCATGGAGTGGACTACGACCCAATACAGGCCTGCAATGTAAATACTGAACATCCCTGTAAAGCTGTGTGGCTGTAAAGCTGTATGGTTGGGGAATTATATAAAATCATTTAATCTTAATCTATCAAAGGCTAAAATGAAATTACTTCTGTGAAAGACCCAGACTAGACCAGAAGAGATCTTGGTTTGGTCTTGGTTTGAGGTGTTGTAGGCTGTGACAAGGGGGTGAGAAGAATAGCCAACTGTGAGGCGTCTGAGAACGAGGGAGGAGAGAGGAAAGAGGAAAGAGAGGAGGGAGATGATTATGAAGATGGCCCAGCTGTCTGCAGAAAGCAGAGGAAAGAGGGGAGAGAGGAGTGGAGGAATGCAAGGGGAGAGAGCGAAAGAACAAGACAGAGGTGTGGGGTTTCATCCTCTAGTCAAAACAATCATGGGCAACGTCCTGCCAAGGCATTGACATCCCCACCACACTAAGCTAGATGTCCTTCTGCTAATCCTACCTCCTCCAGACCTCCTCCTCACCCTCCTCCACCTCCCGTTGTCCAACCGACAGCTGACAGGCTTCTTAGAAGCGTGGAAGTGATGAGGAGGAGGAAGAGGCGAGACAGACGCTAAGCTAAATAGCCTCGGACTAATTCACCTCCTTCAAACCTTCTTCTCATTCCATTGCTCAACCAACAGACATTCTTTGAAATGAGGAGGTGATGAGGAGGAGGCAGCACAAGGTTGAGGAAGAGGCAAGACAGGGTCGTACATTAGTCTAAATGGTAAAGTACACTCCCTTGGCCTGGGGTTGGAGAGCCAGTCTATCTCAAAGCTGTTGGTTTTTCCTAACTTTCAGAGGAGACAAAAGACCAGCACAGGGTTGGAATGTTTCACTGGCAGCTCTCTGTTTGGGAGAGGAGCACGGGTCTGAGGGTGTGTGTGTGTGTGTGTGTGTGTGTGTGTGTGTGTGTGTGTGTGTGTGTGTGTGTGTGTGTGTGTGTGTGTGTGTGTGTGTGTGTGTGTGTGTGTGTGTGTGTGTGTGTGTGTGTGTACGTGTGTGAGAGAGAGACACACATACGGCCTCGCTCTTTCTCTTTTGGCTGTGTGAGACATGCTCAGCACTCAGGGTTGACCGCCACCTGCTACGCTGCTCTGAACCCTCTGATCGCAGACCAGGAGACGAAAGGCAGACACCACCAACTCTTCCTGAGAGGGAACGTATGTGTGTGCGTGTGTGAGTGAGAGAGAGAAAGAGAGAGAGAGAGAAAGAGAGAGAGAAAGGCAAGGAGAAAGAGAATACGAAAGAGAGGGAGTGGGCAGACTCTCACACCAGGTTCAAAGACAGTAGAGACAGCAAGGCCGTCCCAGTCACCACAGGACTCCATTTTCTTTGGCTCCAACATCACTGGATCTCACTTCTATAAAACAGCTGAAAGGGAAGCTACAGTAACCGTAATGCCTACAAAGTCATGTCTCTTTCTCTTTAAGGGTAAGAGAACACAGCAACATGCTCCGTCCGGACCCTTGCTGATTGGCAACCTTCCACAGATTGTATCACCGAAACACATAAGAGCTCAGTACAAAAGCCCTTTGTTTTAGTCATATTTACTCAGAGCTGTCAGCTCCAAGAAGCAGGCCTTTGTCTGAGGCCTATTATTACAGTATGTCAGTTCACACAAACATGTCTGTCTTAGCTCACACATTAACTTGTTGGAAGCGAGTGTACTGCAAGACCCACGTTTGTTTGTTGTAATGAACCACACACATGGAAACTCCGTCGGCGTGACCTCGACTAGCTGTGAAACACACTGTTTCTTAGTTGATGTTTAGACATTCAATTTGCAGATTACTGACAGGTCATTATGGTGTACGTAAGCCAAAATGGCCGTCTGTCTATGTGAGACATGCGAGCCCCAGCAGAGACACCATAGGGCTAATGGAAACCAAATTGGCAGCGGACCCGTGACAGAGAGAAGCCGTGAAAAGGTCAACGACTTTAAATACAAGACAGAGAGGATAGAGAATCCTGTACAGGAGAGAGAGAGAGAGAGAGAGAGAGAGAGAGAGAGAGAGCTGCAGAGCCAGGAAATTATAAGGTGACTGATAATAATGCAGTTTAATGCATCACACTTTCCCTCTGTTTGAAACGGCACTACGTGTGGTGTGTCAAGATAGGTTTAAAGTGTTAGCGTGTTTAGCAGAGAATTTCCATTCAGAAGGGATCTCTTGTTGTTGCAGCTGTGCAGTCAGTTGTACAGTATGTGTACCTGGTGAGGTGGAATATGGTGTTTTTCTTGAAGCAAATTAGTGTATTGGGCACAGCATACTTTCTTCATAAATTAAAATGTGATGAATGACATATTGGACCAATGTTCCTATCACATACTACATCAACATTGGACTGGAGCTGGCCAGACAAACTGGCAAAACAAACGGGTGCCTTCAGGTCATCGTGTATGTTCTCGGTCTGAGTCTGTATGTCACGTCCTGACCATAGTAAGTTGTTATTTTCTTTGGTAGAGTAGATCAGGGCGTGACAGGGGGTGTTTGTCCATTTTTGTATTTCTATGTTTAGTTTCTTGTTTTGTATTTCTAGGTTAGTTTTTGTTTGGCATGACCTCCAATTAGAGACAGCCGGTTGTCGTTGTCTCTAATTGGAGGCCATATTTAAGTTGATGTTTGTCCCACTGGTGTTTTGTGGGTGATTCATTTTGTGAGTAGTGTATGCCTGCTCTGCGTCATGGCTTTCTTGTTTTTGTATTTCAAGTTTATTGTTTATTGCATTAGTTTCACGATTTATTAAAATATGTGGAACTACGATCACGCTGCGTATTGGTCAGATCCTTCTGAAAGCCCTGACACTGTAGCTACAGTACAGATAAAAGAGAAGAGCTCATGTAACGGAGAACAGTGGGTCTGGTTTCAATAGTGTCTCAAATACGCCCTCCTATTCTCTCCTCTCTGTTACCACATACAGTGGCAAGAAAAATATGTGAGCTCTTTGGAATTACCTGGATTTCTGCATAAATTGGTCATAAAATTTGATCCGAGTCACAACAACAGGCAAACACAGTGTGCTTAAACTAATAACACACAAATTATTGTATTTTTCTTGTCTATATTGAATACATAATTTAAACATTTACAGTGTAGGTTGGAAAAAGTATGTGAACCCCTAGGCTAATGACTTCTCCAAAAGCTAATTGGAGTCAGGAGTCAACTAACCTGGAGTCCAATCAATGAGACGAGATTGGAGATGTTGGTTAGAGCTGTCCTGCCCTATAAAAAACACTCTCAAAATGTGAGTTTGCTATTCACAATAAGCATTGCCTGATGTGAACCATGCCACAAACAAAAGAGATTGCAGAAGACCTAAGATTAAGAATTGTTGATTTGCATAAAGCTGGAAAGGGTTACACAAGTATCTCTAAAAGCCTTGATGTTCATCAGTCCACGGTAAGACAAACTGTCTATAAATTGAGAAAATTCAGCACTGTTGCTACTCTCCCTAGGAGTGGCCGTCCTGCAAAGATGATTGCAAGAGCACAGCGCAGAATGCTCAATGAGGTTAAGAAGAATCCTAGAGTGTTAGCTTAAGACTTACAGAAATCTCTGGAACATGCTAACATCTCTGCTGACGAGTCTACGATACGTAAAACACTAAACAAGAATGGTGTTCATGGGAGGACACCATGGAAGACGCCACTGCTGTCCAAAAAAACCCATTGCTGCACGTCTGAAGTTCGCAAAAGAGCAGCTAGATGTTCCACAGCACTACTGGCAAAATATTCTGTGGACAGATGAAACTAAAGTTGAGTTGTTTGGAAGGAACACACAACACTATGTGTGGAGAAAAAAAGGCACAGCACACCAACGTAAAAACCTAATCTCAACTGTAAAGTATGGTGGAGGGAGCATCATGGTTTGGAGCTGCTTTGCTGCCTCAGGGCCTGGACAGCTTGCTATCATTGACGGAAAAATGAATTCCCAAGTTTATCAAGACATTTTGCAGGAGAATGTAAGGCTATCTGTCCGTGAATTGAAGCTCAACAGAAGTTGGGTGATGCAACAGGACAACGACCCAAAACACAAATCAATGTAAATCAACAACAAAATGGCTTCAACAGAAGAAAATACGCCTTCTGGAGTGTCCCAGTCAGAGTCCTGACCTCAACCCGATTGAGATGCTGTGGCATGACCTCAAGAGAGTGGTTCACACCAGACATCCCATGAATATTGCTGAACTGAAACAGTTTTGTAAAGAGGAATGGTCCAAAATTCCTCTTGACCGTTGTGCAGGTCTGATCCGCAACTACAAAAAACGTTTGGTTGAGACTATTGCTGCCAAAGGAGGGTTAACCAGTTAATAAATCCAAGAGTTCACATACTTTTTGTACTGTGGATGTTTACACAGTGTGTTCAATAAAGACATGAAAACATATAATTGTTTGTGTGTTATTAGTTTAAGCAGACTGTGTTTGTCTACTGATGTGACTTAGATAAGATACAATTTTCTGACCAATTTATGCAGAAATCCAGGTAATTCCAAAGGGCTTAAATACTTTTTCTTGCAACCGTACAATTTACGTGAGGCAATCCAATAATCGAGATTTCTAAGATCTCTCTCTCTCCATCTCCTCCCTTCCCCTTCTCTCTCCCCATCGTCTAGTCTGGTCTGGTGAGGTCAGGTCACAGTGGCTCTGCACATCAGGCTTGTTGAGTTAAAAGGAGCAGGCAGAGGGAGCCAAAAGAAAGATGGATCCACTCTACCCACACTCTATCTTTCAGCCTGTCTTCTCTCTCTCTCCTTGTCTCTTCCCTCCTGTCTACTCCCCCCCTCTCTCTCTCTCCCTGTCTCTTCCCTCCTGTCTACTCTTCCCCCCCCCCCCCCCTCTCTCTTTTTTCTCTCAGGAACCAGCTGGGGCTGGTGAGGGGTTTAATTTAAGAGAGTGGAGAATTCCATGGCAAGGTTCCACAGTAACTGACAGCAGGTGGGGTGGTGAGAGCGAGACCTGGGATAGGAGCTTCAGAGCCAGGACATCTCTGGGCCCTCTTCCTCTCTCTCCAGTGGAGTAGAATTACCTCCGAAAAATGATAAGTGTGAGACTGCAGCCAGAGATTATTAGTGTGGAGCCTAACGGAGCTAGCATACAGGACACTATAGGTTTCTACTTTCCCAGCCCTGGGTTTGTGTCTGTTTGAGAATATTGAGCTGCCCAGTCGTAATAGGTTAGATAGAGAATGTGGAAGGATGTGGACAGATGATACGGTAGGATAACCAGGCATACAGTCAGGCATGATCTAATACCAACACTGATAATGACACTGCCAGTGAGATAGTCTGAGATTGTCCTCTGATGTTCTGATAAGGCGTGAGTCTGAAATCCTGTGGATGTCTATATCATTAAAGCTACAATCCGCTCTCATGTCCTTGGAGAGTCTGTGGTTAGCTGTGACTGACAGTTGGACTCCAGCCCCCAGCCTCCACTTTATAGGCCCAGTACACATCATAATAGATGTCTTTCACTGTCATTACAGCCGATGGTATCAGTAATCAAATGATCATGATGTAGGATGATATAGTGGCTCATCTGGGTATGGTGCATTCTTGTGTTAGTAGCGCACGATGATGTTGGATCAGAACAAGGAGGAGTGACGTTAGGTACTAGCGGTGATTCCAGATCGCGTGAGTGGAGCACGCCATAGCTCCCCCCTTCATCTCTCTTCTCTCCTCCTTCATCCCCCTTTCTCTCCCTCTGGTGACTTCCCCTGCTCCTTGTCACTTCCCGGTTTTCCAAGCCGTCAGTCATGAAGCAGCTATGCAGAGTGGATTTAAGACGCATGCTGGACTAATTAAACACACACACTTGCATGCACACACACACACACACACACACACACACACACACACACACACACACACACACACACACACACACACACACACACACACACACACACACACACACACACACACACTCCCCTGGTCGGTGACAAAAAGCCAGGCTCTGAGTCGGCGATGAGCCCTTTGTTTTCTCCTTCCTTTCCATGGAGTCATTGTCAGAGAGAGGTCCCATGCCAGAGGACCCCAAGTACTGAACTGTTAGGGAGTTTCGGCTTCTACAAACAGGTCGGGTGGTGGTGGTTTCAGGCCCAGGGCTCTTGGGCAGCTCTCATTCAGTTTGTGTCGATGCCTTCGGGCCAGTGTCCAGGCCCAAACGAGTGGAATAAATGCTGGAGAAATTGGAGGCATTTTTTGGGCCCGCCTAGCCAATTTCCTGATTTTCCAACGTTGTTGAGGATCATTATTTTCATTTGGTCGTTATAAGAATTGGTCCGGGTTCAGATTTGTTTGTCCTGTGGTTGATGGATACTCTGTGCAGAGCCTGGCATCGATGCACGTTTTTGCACAATCTAGCTAATACACACCCAAATACACCAAGACACACATTTACACATACACACACACTCTGTGGGGGCGAGCAGCTCTTTCGAATGGCTCCAATTTACAGGCCGTTGTAAAACGATCCATTGGACTTATGTGGATTACAGCGAAGCCACCGGGCCAAGCCTAACCTAGCCGAGTCCTGCCTAGCGACGTCCACTCACACCACACGCACATGCACACACACACAGTATATGCTTACATATGCACTTACATGCCCAGTGACAACGTCAGAGCCGTCTTCTTCTAACTAACCCTCCCAACGAACCTCCATCCTCCATCTCACCATGACAACATCTGTCTAATCACATGCCTTGATGTAAAGAAGTTATCACACTTGATTATCGTTCTCATTCATACAGAGCAGCGTGAGTCACGAGTCATGACATATCCACTCATTGAGTTTGCGATGAATGACATAATTGTTTATGCCTCAATTCATACAGTATGTCACCCGTTGCTCTTTTCTTTTTCAAACAGACCACACAGCCTCCTGCTCTCCATTTCTATTAGCTCTCAACAGTCTTTCTTAAGGCTCTGTACGAGAGAGAGAAAGAGATTCTGACATGCTAATATCCTGATACTTTTTCATCCTGGTCCAAAGGAATATCACAGTTGCTGTGCCAGCTCTGAGCCCTACAATAGGTCAGAAGTATATCCCCAGACCCATCTCTCATTCCGACCAACACATGTATCTGCTCCCACACACGCAGGCACGCAGGCACACACACACGCACACGCACACACACACACACACACACACACACACACACACACACACACACACACACACACACACACACACACACACTTTAAACACAAATACCTGCTCATTTCTGTCTATGATTTATTATGTCTGAGGAGAGCAATTGTCAAAACATGCAGGGAGAGAAAAACAGTGGAGCCAGTGACCATGGTATGTAAAGCTGGATATGCACATAACATCACCCAGATGGTCCACATATGCATTTCACTGCCTGCCCGCTGAATCCCTTCTTGACAAGTCAGTGTTGAGAAATGATACTAGCATTAAACAGGTCTCGAACACACACTGTAGCTATGTCCAAACTCTGCCTTGCCTTCTACTTACTAAAACGACATACTGTGTACTAATCAATCATACTACATACTAATATTTACAGCATAATGTTTAGTAAAAACATATGCAGTAACCAATAAATATCAACATACTTATCGTCCATACTGCGCCTGTTCCCTGCCAGTCATTTATTTTTGTGGAGTGCGTCCCCTATTCTGTCAAACACAAGTGGGTGTGAAAAGACGATTATCTTCCTCAATAGTGTGCAGCCTAAGTAAGTATGACATCCTGGCATTTAAAGCATAATACATTTTCAAAATTGCACATACTTTAAAACTTTCTATTTTTGTATTACCAAAAAGCCTACTATTAAAAACGCAAGTATGGATATTCGGACACAGCGCATCTCTCACACACACACACACACACACACACACACACACACACACACACACACACACACACACACACACACACACACACACACACACACACACACACACACACACACACACACACACACACCTCGTGAGTTCAGGTTCATCATATCATCCTCAAAAGCATTTTTTGAAGTTCCCTGTTAATTACAACACAATGTTCACAGGCCAGCCATATCAACACATGGGATAAACCCTGAGGGATCACACTTAGAGAGAAAGCTCACCTGTCAGTGATGAACAACACACTACACAATAACACAACAAATCAAGTCATAACATGATACTGTATCAGCTAAGACACCCACAAAGCATCCTTTACAGTGAGTATAGGATAATAAACCTACCCACATTTCCTACAAGCCCACTAGGCCTATGTGTTAAAGCTTGTAACAGTACGTAGAGTTGGGAGCTGCATAATGTAACCAGCTTTCCAAAATAATAGGGTGATGTTATAGCTATTAGGCGATAAACGCTGTCTAGTTACATTTCTAACTGTGATTGATTCATACCATGTTTATTCCAGGCTTCATTTTCTTTCACTTGGATACTGTGCCAACAGAAGACTCAGGCCTAGGACCTAGGATTCTATTCAGTCTCAATCGCTGAACCGATTGAGATTAAATATGCAGTGTTTACCGTGAATGCAGTCTCCACAAATGCAGGAACATTGACTTTACATGTTGATCACGCTGTAACGCTGAACTTCCGCCACACAGATTGAATAGAGCCCCTAGTCTGACAGTGACTGTAACTGAGGTCGGTCCAGTGATGATTTAGCTTTATGGACGGCTGGGGAAATGGGAGCATAGAGATTTCTCCATCCCTGCATAAACAACACTTAGGCCTCTCTGCCAGATGGACGCGGAGAGAGCTGCTCGCTCCAGACCAGAGCCACTGGCAGACACTGTGCAGGGGAGAGAGCTGCTCGCTCCAGACCAGAGCCACTGGCAGACACTGTGCAGGGGAGAGAGCTGCTCGCTCCAGACCAGAGCCACTGGCAGACACTGTGCAGGGGAGAGAGCTGCTCGCTCCAGACCAGAGCCACTGGCAGACACTGTGCAGGGGAGAGAGCTGCTCGCTCCAGACCAGAGCCACTGGCAGACACTGTGCATGGGAGAGAGCTGCTCGCTCCAGACCAGAGCCACTGGCAGACACTGTGCAGGGGAGTGGCTGGGGCTGCACAGTCAGACACACTGGCAGGGTTAGGAGAGGGGAAAGGAAAGGAGGGAGGGGGTGAGGAAAGGGGAGACTGTACAGGTATGGGATGCTCGCTTTAGACCCACTGGCAGCAAACCTTAAAGACAGGGGAGAGGTGGAGGCTTCAGTCCAGAACCACTGGCAGATTGTGTATGGAAGAGAGGTTGAGGAGGCCAGGCCAGGAGACACATGGGGAGTCTTCCACTGACCACAAACCGCTAATAACTGTGAGAACATGGTCAGCAGAACGAACAAGACCACAGAAACACAAAGAGACCATCGTGAGAACACAGCTGGTACAGCTGGTACTGAATATAGTAACTTGTAGCACAAGGAAGTCAGCTTGTGTCACAAAACAGTATTCAGTTTAATCTTTAAGATACAATAAAGCAACAGATAAAATTCCATGAGAAAACTCATCAGAATCGATAGCCCTCTGAATTTTAAGTCCATCTTACCGGGCCTGGACAGAGTGGAGTCATTCACAAAGATAACAAACAACCATAACAAACTTTTTTTCTATTTTCTTATTTTTTCAAAACTATTTTAATAAAATGTACAAACAATATAAACATACACAGACAAAAGACAACAGGCTGATGCACACAAACATCAACAGCATCACCCCTGCCCATCACCCCTGCCCATCATCCCTGCTCCCAACGCCCATCTCCAGCACCACTTCCACATGACTTCAAACTGCACCCCTCTGCCCTTCTCTGTTGCCTACACCCTTTCAATATTCAAATAATAATGCATTTGATTCATTATTCCAATGTCACAACGATGGAGGATCATTTAATGCCAGTTTTTAAGCAAATTATTATTATTATTTTTTTAACTCACCCTCAGGCCAAGGGCCAACGATGTGTCCCCACACACACACACACACACACACACACACACACACACACACACACACACACACACACACACACACACACACACACACACACACACACACACACACACACACACACACACACATAGGGCTGTTGTGGTGACCGTATTACCGCCACACCTCCAGTCATGAGTTATGACAGCAGTAAAATTCTACATGACTGTTGAGTCATGGTAATCTCCTCTTATGCACTCAGGCCATGTATTGGTAGTATCCAACTCACCAATGGCCTGGAACTCAGGGCTATATTGTCCTTCTAACCACTCTGACATCAATGCAATCGAAAATCACATCAAACACTCAAACACAGTATTGTGCTTTTAAAACTCAGCTCACTGTGATGATCAATTTGAAGAAAGAAGTGCAACAACAGGTTGAAACTGAGTGGAAAACATGGTCGTTGTGGATGTTTAATGAAATGGACAGTGCTCTCATATGCATAATTAGAGCTTACACATATGCATGCATAGGCCTATATATATATGAGCCCAAGCTTGAAAAAAAAAAGAATTAAAATAATGATTATACAATACATAGCGCATGCAGAATAACATAAAAAAAAGATTTAAAATGTATTTAATTGGTTAGCCTATAAACATATTCTAGTAATCACCTTTGAGTGTGGACTGTATTATTATGCATACTAGATGGACTGGTTACCTTATGCTACACTCCAAAGTTTCTATTCATGAGTCTCAGAGAGAAAGTATAGGCCTAGGCGATGTTGTTGGTTCAATAGTACATTTCTATCCGATTTTGAATAGCCTGGTAGTACCCAGGGAATTTTTTGTATTTTCATAATTTTTTATATTTTCATAATTAATAGGCTACAGAATATTTCACCACCGTGCGTTTCCATCTACTTCCCCTCTCTCCTTCATGACTTGCTCAAGCACGCAGAGAGAGGAGCTGTCAACAGTTTAATTAAATATGTTTCATTGTGAAAACATGTTACTTTCGATGTTCCCGAACAGATGTCACTTGATTAAGCACTTGTTATGTGCAGGAACAGTGTTGGGGAGCCCATAGCATACAGAGTTTGGGCGGAATATCACCTGTTGAGCAGGGAGAGACTGCATGCCCCTCAAACAGTGGTTGATGCATGGAGTGAAAAAACCAAAGTAGCCTATCCGAACGAACAGGCGGGACAGCGCCTCCATTCGTTATTCCAGAGCATCGGTGGATGACCTATTTTTTCCCCCTGCACCTGTTCATCTGATAATGGGCCATTCTAAATCGAAACTAATTTAACATATTAGTAAAGACAATATTAAATTGAGAATAGTCTGATGGGTGATAATATGATCAATTGAGGAGAGAACAGTGTGTGCAGCCTGAGGTAAAGAACAGTGTACAAGCTTTTTTTGCGATGATCAATAGCCTATAGCTGCATCATGCATCCCAGATATGTTTTGATTTGTAAGATATTCTAAGGTTTGAATTATTAACAATTAAAGTTGCAAAATAACAATAATAATCTAGCGTAGCCTATAGGATCTGTTTCAAATGGTGACTTGTATGCTCAACATAGCTTTCATACGCGCAATGATAAAAATATCCTTTACATTTTATTCAGCTAAGTTCAATTCTATTCTTACTATAAAATCATATCATATAAAATAAGCATATCATGTCTGCTAAATGAACAAGCCTACAGCCTATGATAGCCTGATGACATACAGTAGGACAACTCATATTCTGTTAATCTGAAAACATTTTCTTCATATCATAATGTTTCTTTAGACCTACCTAAAAAAAAGAATGGATTTATTGTTATGGTGTATATCAAGTTGATTTATTATACTTATTAAAATGTAGATGTTCCAAAGGCACCCATAAGCAGCTTGTGTGTGTGGAGGCGTGGAGATGCTACACTTGTTCATGTTTGCATGACAATGATTGTATGACAAAATGTAATGACTGCCACATCGCACGGACACACACACACACACACACACACACACACACACACACACACACACACACACACACACACACACACACACACACACACACACACACACACACACACACACACACACACACACACACACACACGTAGTGCCATCTGGGAATTAACAAAGCCTAGCATCTCCCAGCTCGTCTTCTGTTGGCTAAGCACTCGCATCATATCTCTCACTCACTTTCTTTTTCCTGTTTTGACTCATTTCTTTTTTTCCTACTCCCTCTGTCATTTTCTCACTCCTCTCCAATTATTTTTTGTCATGGTGTTCCAGTCTCTCTCATTGCTCTCTCTCAATCATCCCTCTATCTTTTTCTCATCCCTCCCTCTTTCTCAACCCCATCTCGCTCAGTTCAATCCATCCTCTCTCATCTCTCTGAGTCACTCCTTCCTAGGTGAATTCAACATCCCTTCTCAAAGGATAAAATAGAGCTTCGGGTCAGCCTTTTTTTCAAATCCCAGGAAGCTCACATACAGAGAAACACCCTCCAATATTTCACTGCTTCATTTTGCAATATGATAATGTGAAGCCTTCTGAGTCGGAAGTTTGACTGGTTGTGTGAGATCATTCCAGACAGATACAGACAGTAGGTCAGCCCAGCTGTGTACAGTACAGTCTGACCTGACCTGCAGCCCTGTTCTATGAAGAGTGACCTGCAGACCTGACCTATGAAGAGTGACCTGCAGCCCTGGCCTATGAGGAGTGCTTGCAGCCCTGACCTATGAGGAGTGCCTGCAGACCTGACCTATGAGGAGTGCCTGCAGGCCTGACCTATGAGGAGTGCTTGCCCTGACCTACACTCTTAGAAAAAAGGTGCTATCTAGAACCTAAAAGGTTATTTGGCTGTCCCAATAGGAGAACCCTTTGAATAACCCTTTTTGGTTCCAAGTAGAACCCTTTAAGGTTCCATGTAGGTCCATTTCCACAGTGGGTTCTACATGGAACCAAAAATAGTTATCCTATGAGGAGTGCCTGCAGCCCTGACCTACGAAGTGTGCCTGCAGCCCTGTCCTATGAGGAGAGAGTATAAAGAGAGCACATCACTTCCTTCGCGTGTCACTCTTAACTTTGAATAAACGGACGCGGATCTCATACCACCACTGACACACTGGGCCCTGTGTGTGTACAGTATGTGTGTGTTCCTGAGAGTTTTACTTATCATCTTTTTCCTGTAATGAAATTACAGAATTAGCAAAAACAGCAATGTTGTCACGTTCTCTATCTTCAAATTCCCTATCATATATGAGCCAAGGCGCAGCGTGCCGGTAATTCCACATCTTTATTTGAAGAAAACCGAACCAAAACAATAAACAGGTAAACAGCAAGAAACGTAACGCAACTGTGGCGTATACACACAGAAATAATAATAACCCACCAACACAGGTGGGGAAAAGGCTGCCTAAGTATGATTCCCAATCAGAGACAAGGAACGACAGCTGCCTCTGATTGGAAACCATACTCGGCCAATAAAGAAAAACAACATAGACATACAACACATAGAATGCCCACCCCATGTCACACCCTGACCTAACCAAACAGAGAAAAATTACTCTCTCAGGACAGGGCGTGACAGTATCCCCCCAAAGGTGCGGACTCCTGGCCGCAAACCTGAACCTATAGGGGAGGGTCTGGGTGGGCATCTACTCATGGTGGCGGCTCTGGTTCGGGGCGTAGCCCCCACACCGCCCGCTGATCCCCCCGCTTCTGTGTCGCCGGAGGAACCAGACCATGGATCAGCGCCGGAGGCTCTGAACTGCCGACCGCCACTGAAGACTCTGGGCTGCAGGCCGCCGCTGAAGACTCTGGGCTGCGGACCGTCGCTGAAGACTTGGGGCTGCGGACCGTCGCCGAAGACTCGGGGCTGCGGACCGTCGCCGAAGACTCGGGGCTGCGGACCGTCGCCGAAGACTCCGGGCTGAGGAGCGTCGCCGGAGGCTCCGGGCTGAGGAGAGTCGCGGGAGACTCCGGGCTGAGGAGTGTCGCTGGAGGCTCCGGGCTGAGGAGCGTCGCTGGAGGCTCTGGGCTGGGGAGCGTTGCTGGAGGCTCCGGGCTGGGGAGCGTCACTGGAGGCTCCGGACTGGGGAGCATCGCTGGAGGCTCCGGACTTGAGAGTGTCGCTGGAGGCTCCGGACTGGAGAGCGTCTCTGTAGGTTCTGGACAGGGGACCTTCACTGCAGGCTCAGTGCCATGGATCATCACTACTGGTTCCGCGCCATGGATCATCACTGGAGGCTTTGTGCCATGGATCATCACTGGAGGCTCCAGGCCATGGATTATCACTGGAGGCTTCATGCCATGGATCATCCCTACAGGCTCCGGGCCTTGGATCATCACTGGAGGCTTCGTGCCATGGATCATCCCTACAGGCTCCGGGCCATGGATCATCACTGGAGGCTTCGTGCCATGGATTATCACTACAGGCTCCGGGCCATGGATCATCACTGGAGGCTTTGTGCCATGGATTGTCACTGGAGGCTTCGGACCATTGATCATCACTGGAGGCTTCCTACGGGGAGCTGGAACCGGTCTCACCAGACTGGGGAGACACACAGGAGACTGGGTGCGCAGAGCAGGCACAGGGAACACTGGGCCGTGGAGGCGCACCGGAGGTCTGGAGCTCAGGGCTGGCACACCCTGTCCTGGCTGGATGGTCACTGTAGCCCAGCAAGGGCAGAGCGCCGGCACAGGATGAACAGGTTTGTGCTGATGAATGGGGGGTACCGTGCGTAGAGCTGGCGCAGGATAACCTGGGCCGAAGAGACGCACTGGAGACCAGGAACACTGAGCCGGCACACTTCTTCCTGGCTCACGGCCAACTCTAGCATGGCAACTGTGAGGAGCTTGCACCGAGCGCACCGGGCTGTGAGTGCGCACTGGCGACACAGTGCGCATCACCGCATAATACGGTGCTTGCTCGGTCACTCGCTCCCCACGATAAGCACTGGGAGTTGGCTCAGGTCTCAACCCCGACTTCGCCAATCTCCCCGTGTGCCCCCCCTCCCCCAAAAAATTGCCGCTGCCTCTCGGGCTTCTGTTGTTGATTCTCCCTGGTCCAGCTCGTCTTCCCAGTCAGCGCACGCTGCTTGGCCTTCTTGTGGTGGGTTATTCTGTCACGTTCTCTATCTTCAAATTCCCTATCATATATGAGCCAAGGCGCAGCGTGCCAGTAATTCCACATCTTTATTTGAAGAAAACCGAACCAAAACAATAAACAGGTAAACAGCAAGAAACGTAACGCAACTGTGGCGTATACACACAGAAATAATAATAACCCACCAACACAGGTGGGGAAAAGGCTGCCTAAGTATGATTCCCAATCAGAGACAAGGAACGACAGCTGCCTCTGATTGGAAACCATACTCGGCCAATAAAGAAAAACAACATAGACATACAACACATAGAATGCCCACCCCATGTCACACCCTGACCTAACCAAACAGAAAAAAACTACTCTCTCAGGTCAGGGCGTGACAAATGTTGTCCATGTTTCTTGTTATGCAGTCTCCCTGCTAACTCTTAGTGACAAGACGTTATTTAGAAAATCAAAACATTTGTAATAAGTTTTGTCCAGGTTTGGCAAAGAAACAAACAATGTAGGAGGAATCCACCTTAGCTTTAGGAGAGATTGATGAGACCAGGTCCAGGGCCCAGCTGCGCTCTGTTCTCTCTTCCCTCCCCCTCTCTCTGCCCCCCACCTCTCACCTCCCCTCTCTCTCTCTGTCCCTGCTCTCTCTTTCTCTACCTTCTTCTCTGGTCCCGATCGACTCGTCCAACGCATGCACACATACACTGACGCTGACAGGATTCACAATTGGTTTAGTAGTCTAGCGTTTTACAAGGCTTGGCACGCGTCTGACAATGATTCAGCTGTCACGCCACTTTGATCACGAGCTGCTGTTCTCTGTCAGGGCCAAGGTGTGTGTGGGTTTGTGTGTGTGTTAGTGTGTGTGTGTGCCAGGACCAAGGTGTGTGTTTGAGGTATGCAGCTGATGCTCCACTTCAAGTTTCAATCACCAGAGAGGTTATGATGAAAAGTGGGTCTCGGCATGGGGAAAGAATCCACAAGAGAATTCTAGAATGCAACAGGTGTCTGGTTTAAAAGCCAATCCTCACATCTGTTTAGCTCAGGATAGAATACTCTGTCAACATGTCAATGGACAGAGTAACCCTCCCCTAGCCTGAATACCTGGCGGCGTTTGGTTTCATTAAACATGGTCCCTACCTGCACTATTTCATATTAGCGTGTAGCTACAGTATCTCAGCCAACTATCAGATCGCATTACCATCTACACAAAGGCTAATTGATCTGTATGGATCCAAACCACCCTTGTTTTGTGAGACAACTTAGGTAAACGTTGCTCTGTGTTTGTAATGGAAACTTCATCTCTGTGTATAAAGTTAGCTGGTTCCAGCCCAAGTGCCCTCGAGTGAAACACCAAATCTGGATAGCTTCAGTCAACACCCCAGCTGTTGGAATGGATACATCTCAAATGTCATCTTGCATGAAAAGCCCTTGCTGAGCAAAATAATGAAGAAGGGGCATTACAATGCTGTTGTGACTACTAATATCTTGTTCTCGTTCCATTCAAATTGATTAATTCCCTCAGCTGACCCTAACAGTTCCAGCTCGACCTACCCCATATGTTTTCCCACTTTGCCTGTTTGGAGCGACTGGGAGCAGCCTGTTTCCTTCATTCTCAATAATCAAATTTCGAAGAGAGCGAGAGAGAGAGAGCGAGAGAGAGAGAGAGAGAGAGAGAGAGAGAGAGAGAGAGAGAGAGAGAGAGGAGAGAGAGAGGAGAGAGGAGAGCGAGAGAGAGCTCTAACTCTTACAAAAGCCAAAGCATTATACTTCCCAATCTGAGCTCTGAGGCGCTGGTGACCCAAGCCAAAGTCAACTTCCACCTAATATCCAATATTAGGACGCTTTTACAAAACAGATTTCTGAAACTCAATGACTTGATTGAGAGACGGAGGAAAAAACACTTCACTACAGTAAGCCGTTCAAAATCTTATCAGACTTCAAGACGATTACTCCATTCCTTATCTCTCCAAGCACATAGCTGTGGTGGTGGCCTAGATGAAATCATCTCTGCTTTAGGAAATTAAATAATGGCTGAACATTGCTAATGCCCTAATACTGTGTTCCACAATATTTACACAACATTATCAGTGGAAAGGACAGTGGCAAAACTTCAACAAGGAGGTTTCCAGATATTGTGTCGGCCTAACGTTACAAAAACAATCAGCGCATTGGTGGGAGTTCACACTGTCAATCATCACTCAGTCTGGGACGTGTAGGGGTTGAGGAGGGGTGAAGCGATGTTGTGATGGAGGGATGGAATAGTGGCGGAGAGGTTGAGGGAGGGAGGAGACAGGGTCCCCCTGTTCTCATCAATGGAACACATTGGGTCAAATCCCAGACAGGACTTCCCAAATAGCTGCCAAACCCGGGGAGACTCAACCACGATGAAAACACAGGGGTGATAAGGGAGATGTAGCTGACAGTCCCTCAAGAGAGGTAGCCCTTCATTGAACTACAGTATGCTACACTACAGGTTTCGCCCGTCATTGGCATGCACTCTAATGCATTCTATACAGATTAGCTCATAGCTACATTACCCACCTCCTGCTCTCATTAAGAACTCTCATTTCCTTCCTCTTTAAAACACTTCAGTAAGTTTTCTTAGACAACAATGTATGAGAGAAATTTCCCTAGTTAAAACCATAACAGGATACTCTGACTTGATACTACCAGACTAGTCTGGTACAGTACCGGTACCTGCCTTGTGCTTTCTAAAGAACTGTAGAAAACGGTATAGAGTGCGAAAGAGTGAGTTGGAGCAGATAGCTTACCAGGTTTGGGGCCCTTTCCACCGACTCCTGTTGAACAAAGCACCCAATAATTAATCTACAAATGATAGAAATACACTATAGTTGAATAAACATATTTAGTTTCATCATTGACACTGCACATTCAAAGAGAGTGCTATAGTTGACAGTGTAAGTGCTTTAATATAAATGTTGGAGTTTCAACTTTCAATGTTCTGTAGATAAGTACACACCTCCTCCTCCGAGGCCTCCTGCTCCTATGCCTCCTGCCCCGCCACCAGGGACCAGACCTCCAGCACCAACACCACCCCGTCCTCCATATCCTCCAGCTGGCGGAAACATAAGGTCTGGTTAGACAACAGGTCTTTGTCATTACCGTCACCGTCATCTTCTTTATCATCAACACTTACTACAGTATGTCAGCCTATAAGACAACACTTTCCTTACTGCATAGCCATTCCCTGACAGCAACACAGAACACACCCAGATGGGGGACAGGACAGCACGCTGTGGTTTTATAGGTGTGAGGAGAACACTCTAACTTCCTGTACACCTTATTAAACCAGACTTAATGACAGTGGTCGTGTCTGAGCACTGTGTTGCCCAACAACAACATGTCATTAGAACCAACACCATGACTAAACTATTAGCTTAGCTTGTGGCCATGTGGTTGAGTGGAGGAGAACTCACACCTTGAGCTTTCCGAGATGGAACCAGGCTAAACCGTGCAAAACTATGCCTATTCTCCATCAGTTTTGTGAAATAGCTACAGACTTAAAAAGTGTGGTGGCGTGGTAGTTAACGTGGTGTACTGTAGTGGTCAGGGTGTTCAGTATGCATGCTGCTGGGTGTGTCTCTGCTATGACAGTGTGATAAGACAAAGGCCATATATAATAGCCACTCTCCATATCTCTCTATGTGAGTTGCTGTGATGAGGGTGGCCTGGTGTTTGTAACCCACTTCAGTCCCCTGGCCTACACGCAAGACAGGGAGCTCAAGCTCTGTGACAACGTTGTGGTTTTGAAAACCCTGTATCTGTAGTCATTGTTCACGGAATGACTGTAGGTCTCAACAGCAGCATACTGTAGATGTTGTCTCTATTGGTCCAGCTAAGGGATACCTATTAGAGGAGGGTATTACTTGTTTTCTACTCACCACCAGGTTTAGCTGGTTTGTAGCCTGCTCCTGAGGGTATCCCACCAGCTCCTGTTGGTAAAACAAGAAAAGCAAAAGAAAACAGAAGAGAAGTAGAAAAAAAGAGTTAGAGTGAAAGGCTTGATGTTTGTTTTAGCTCTCCCCCTGGCTGCTCCCTCCCTCACTTCGGTCTCTGACCTGACCAGATATCTCCACACTGAGACTAGACCACTGTGGTGGGTAGGAGGCTCTAAATCTCTACATCTTTAAATCTTCTAAGTTTGAGTCCCAAATGGCAACCTATTCCCTATATAGTGTACCACTTTTGACCAGGACCCTAGTCAGAAGCAGTGCACCATGTATGGAATAGGGTGCCATTTGGGACACACACTAAATCTCCAACTGTATCACAGAGACATCTTCCAACCTCAGAGTGAGGAGTGGAATGCAGAGAGTCGGTGTGGCAACTCACGCTTCCTCACACTGTATTTCACTGTAATTTATGGCCTCAATGATGTTACAGTGAAAACCTACAGTACAGCTACATTATACTTATCCAGAGGGAAGTGGTAGAGTACATGGGAAATAGTAAGGTGCGAGAGAGAGAAAAAATACAAGCGATATTGCGTTTTTGTGTATGACGGTAATGATTAAGAGAGCCACATATGAGACAGACGCTTCGGACCATTTCAAGTTGCCCGGCTCGGCCTGCCCGTCATTTAAGGCTGGTTTTAAGGCTGAAGGTGTGTGGTTCAACTGTCCTGGAGGTTGTTAATATTTTACGTGCTGAACACAAGTGAAACCAAACAGCCACGGTCGGCTCTTAGTGGGTTTGGAGAGAGAGAGCAGTGGTGATCGCCGGTTGGTTTGTGGTTGAGTTGGAGACTTGCAGTACTGTACACTACAGGCACAGGGCCAATGGTTAAACTGTGGGTTGCAATAATAGACTGTGACCCAACATGTGGC
Organism: Salmo salar; assembly: GCF_965601325.2. NCBI lineage: Eukaryota > Metazoa > Chordata > Actinopteri > Salmoniformes > Salmonidae > Salmo > Salmo salar. The sequence goes on from NC_138299.1 coordinate 134,167,323, forward strand.
TTTATTTCTTCAATAAGTAATGCTACAGTAATTTAGTCATACAGGCTTTGTGTTGTGTGCTGGGAAACATGAAAGGTGTATGTTGTATGCTGTACAGTACGCTGTATGATCTACACTACATGGCCAAAAGTATGTGGTCACCTGCTCGTCCAACATCTTATTCTAAAATCATGACCATTAATATGGAGTGGGTCCTCCCTTTGCTGTTATAACAGCCTCCGCTCTTCTGGGAAGGCTTTCCACTAGATGTTGGAACATTGCTGCAGGGATTTGCTTTCATTCAGCCTCAAAAGCATTAGTGAGGTTGGGCACTGATGTTGGGCGATTAGGCCTGGCTTGCAGTCAGCGTTCCAATTCATCCCAAAGGTGTTTGATGAGGTTGAGGTTAGGGCTCTGTGCAGGTCAGTCAAGTTCTTCCACACCGATCTCGACAAACCATTTGTGACTCGTTTCAGGAAACTAGGCGTATGTTACGCGTCACTAATTTACAGGAGAGCCATTTGAACGCAATTTTTCTTTTTAATCAAAATGTTTTTTTGTTGTTGCAGAAATGCCTTCTGGAACATGTGAAGTTTCATGTCCCTTAATAACAAACTTGTATGCCATCTGTAAATACAAATACAACTGTTAAATTACGAGCCTAGTTGGTTTAGCCACAGAAAAAGTCAGCAACCTTCCCGCTAGCCATGATTGGCTGAGATAATGAATGGACATGCCGAGAGATTGAGTTTTGAAATCAGTGGAATTAGAGTATGATAGCTAAGGAGATGGAGAAAACACCTGTCTTCGGATTACATTACATCTAGCAAGCTACATTTTCAGATATTACACGTTTCTAATTTTGTCAGAAAGTCATTTTTATTTAGCTAGCTAGCTAGCTAATGTTAGCTGGCTGGCTAGCTAGCTAACGTTACATGTATGAGCACAGAATAACTGACAAATTTACGAACACTCAACACCCATTGAATATGGTCGGTGTCTGTAAACGTTGGCAACAAAACGTAATTAAATTGATGCCAGCATTACAGTTGCAGTCACCAACACTCTGGATAACATAAAAACAGCCTAACCAGCTCTGCTAGGGAGAGTAAAATGTTCAGAGTGAGCGGTTCTCTCATTTGTGTCTGGAAGTAGCTAGCAAGCTAGCCAACATTAGCCAGGTAGCTTGGGTGCTTGACTGCTGTTGTTAGTTCAGAAAGCTCGGATCAACCCTACTCCTCGGCCAGAGCGTCCAGTGTGAG
>NC_138299.1:135973563-136178563 GCF_965601325.2 Salmo salar
TAACACTAGCTACATGTCCACACCCAGTTCAACCCTAACCATAACCCTAACACTAGCTACATGTCCACACCCAGTTCAACCCTAACCATAACCCTAACCCTAGCTACATGTCCACACCCAGTTCAACCCTAACCATAACCCTAACACTAGCTACATGTCCACACCCAGTTCAACCCTAACCATAACCCTAACACTAGCTACATGTCCACACCCAGTTCAACCCTAACCATAACCCTAACACTAGCTACATGTCCACACCCAGTTCAACCCTAACCCTAAACCCTAACACTAGCTACATGTCCACACCCAGTTCAACCCTAACCCTTAACCCTAACACTAGCTACATGTCCACACCCAGTTCAACCCTAACCATAACCCTAACACTAGCTACATGTCCACACCCAGTTCAACCCTAACCCTAACACTAACTACATGTCCACACCCAGTTCAACCCTAACCATAACCCTAACACTAGCTACATGTCCACACCCAGTTCAACCCTAACCCTAAACCCTAACACTAGCTACATGTCCACACCCAGTTCAACCCTAAACCCTAACACTAGCTACATGTCCACACCCAGTTCAACCCTAACCCTAAACCCTAACACTAGCTACATGTCCACACCCAGTTCAACCCTAACCATAACCATAACCCTAACACTAGCTACATGTCCACACCCAGTTCAACCCTAACCCTAACCATAACCCTAACACTAGCTACATGTCCACACCCAGTTCAACCCTAACCCTAAACCCTAACACTAGCTACATGTCCACACCCAGTTCAACCCTAACCCTAACCATAACCCTAACACTAGCTACATGTCCACACCCAGTTCAACCCTAACCCTAAACCCTAACCCTAGCTACATGTCCACACCCAGCTCAACCCTAACCCTTAACCCTAACCCTAACACTAGCTACATGTCCACACCCAGTTCAACCCTAACCATAACCTTAACTCTAACACTAGCTACATGTCCACACCCGGCTCAACCCTAACCATAACCCTAACTCTAACACTAGCTACATGTCCACACCCGGCTCAACCCTAACTCTAATTTAAATTTCTATTGTCCTCCAAAAGTGTGGACAATACCTCCAAGAGTGCAATTGATGCACTGTGGTTGGATTATGAGGAGGTAGTAACAGTACTTTTCTCTTTGCTCATTTCAGTGATAGACACAGTGGGGATTGTTCTGCCTTTTACCTCTCTTGGCAAGGACTCTGTTGACATTCCGATTCAATGAAGATAAAGGTTAAATACTGTTGATACTCAGACTTAGCGAAAATCCCATAATAATATACTCCTACCATCACATTCTTGGCATATACCACTGTCATTAGAGTCATATCTGAATACATGTTTTCTTATCACGCAGTTTCATACCCAATGTTTATTCCAGACATTTCTAGTGACATTTTGAATGATGTGTGAATGAGTGCAAGTCTATCCATCTATGTACTGTGATGGGTTAACCCAGAAGTACTGTACCTCTCTGGCCCTCAGCCAGGTTGTCATGGGATGTTCTATTTATGTGTGTCACTCTGTCATCAATATGTCCCTTTCTATCTGCCTTTCTTCCTGTCTACCTGCCTGCCTGCCTTTCTGCCTTCCTTTCTGCCTGTCTACCGGACTGCTTGTCCGCTTTTCTGCCTGTCTACCTGTCTGCTTATCCGCTTTTCTGCCTGCCTACCTGCCTGTTTCTCTGCCGTCCTGCATGCCTTTCTGCCTGCCTGTCTGCTTGCCTTTCTGCCTGCCAGTCTGCTTGTCTGCCTGCCTGCCTTTCTGTCTATCTATATGCCTTCCAGCTTCCCTGTCTACCTGCCGGCCTGCTCTGGGCTATAAATAGCCTATTTGTGGCAGTGCCAGTGTGCATAGGAGACTGACTACTGCAGGTGAATGTCGCTATTGCTGGGTGGATGGGGAGCGCCTAGCTCTCTACCATGCTACCATGCTACCAATTAAGCAGCATCAAGCAACCAGTGTTCCCATTCCAAATCACATGCTCCAGTGAAGCCCGCGTCAGCGTAGTTACAGTCTTAGAAATAGCATTTTATTTGTATGGCTACAGTAGCCAGATCCCTGGGAACCTAAGCTGCATCCTAAATGGCATCCTATTCCCTATTTAGTGCATTTCTTTTGGGCCTCTTGTCAAAAGTAATGCACTATATAGGGAATAGGGTGCCCTACTATTGGCGCCCTACTCTCTGAGATTTGACTTGTTCACACTGATTCTGCAGCGTGTCCATGGTGACGCACCTCTTATCGTCTTCTCCCCCTGCTAGTTATTCTCTTTATTAAAACCCCAGTCAGCTCAGCAGTGTGGAGGACGGAGGAGGAGGATGGAGGACGGAGGAGGAGCACAGGGCATCACCACCTGGTCACATGGAGGGCTCTGCTCCGGCTCAGTTTAGGCTATTATTAGAACTGTGATTCCCAGGCATCAGCCCACTCCTCAGGGGCCTCTGGGAAGCCTGCATGTCTCCGGGTCACCTGCCTGTCAGGAGCTTCTTTTTCCACCTCAACCAGGGGATTTCCCAGTAGGCCCTCTGCTAACAACGAAAGCCTTTTCTCCTTCCTCTGTTGAAGTCGTGATCGGTCAGAGAGTTTCTCTCTCTCCTTCTCTCTCTCTCCCTCATCAAAAACAAAGGACATGGTGATTGACTTTGGAAGGAACACTACCATGCTCACACCATCACTGATGAAAGGTGAGCCTATCGAAATAGTGGAGGAGTACAAATACTGTGTTCTAGTCACAACCGGCTGTCCTGGGATCAGTGTACTGACGCTATTTTTAAGAAAGGCCAACAGAGAATTTATTTCCTACGGAAACTGCACTTTTTTAATGTTGATCTAACCATCATGGTTCTCGTTTATAAAGCATTCATTGAGAGAATTCTATCCTACTGCTTGACCTGCTGGTTTGGGAATATCAAGGTTGCACGGAAAAATAGGTTGGGCAAGATAGTCAGGACTTGCGGGAAAATCGTGGGGCAGCAACAGCAAGAACTGTCATCTCTCTACCTGGGCAGAGCCCTCCATAAGGCGAGTAAAATAGGAGTTGACTCCTCTCACCCACTCCACTCCAGTTTCCAGCTCCTTCCCTCTAGCCTCAGGTACAGACTACCTAAGGTTAAAAAAATAGGGCCAAGTACTCTTTTATTCAGAATGCAATTCTGCAGCTTAACAAAATGTTGGACTAATTGCACTTTAGCACTTGCGCTATGAATCTGTACTTACCCTGCCTACTGCCTTGTAAATATCCTTTGCTATTTTCTTTTATTTTTCATATGTGATATGTCCTATGACTGCTGCAAAAGGAATTGACTCTCTGAGGACAAAGTTTTCTGAAGCTGAATCTCTCCATCTCTCTTTCCTTCACTCTCTCATTCCAACTCTATCTCTCTCGTTGCCAATAAGATGACAGCCTGTGGTGTTCAGACCCCAGCAGAAAGAGGTGGATTAATGGAGGGCAGGAGAGGAGGTCAGAAATTAGAGCAAGTGAGAGAGGCAGGCAGTAGGAAGACGAAAGACAAAGGGAGCAGCCGGCAATCTAAGGCGGATGGATTTCCCTCTTGGGCTGGCCACAGACCATAATCCTTCTCTCTTAGTTTTGGTTGGACTGGAGGGTCAGGAGGTCTTATACAGTTTCAGGGTGTGTAGATTTATAGCCAGGCAGTGGGTTTAAGGCTAGCTTGGCTGTTCAAACATCCGCAAGCCCCATCTGTCTCTCTGCTCTGCCAAAGAGAGAGAGGAGAGCTTTTCAGACTGAGTCAGAATGGTCAAGGGCCCTACTAAAGCCCCGGTCTCCTCTCCCAGATAACATGTGCTTACCACACACATGCTCAACCATCCTGTTATTTTACCTGCCCACTCAGAACACACACAGTGGACTGAGTTGTCAAAATCCATTATACTGAGTGATTGAGATGCAGGCTTGTATTTAAATTACAGTCAGCCTCCCTCGTCTCACTCTTTTGCAACATTCGTAGATTTGGTTTATAATTCTTCTCTCTACCTCCCTCTTCTCTTTCACCTCCCTCTCTCCTTCCATCCCTCCCTCTGCACCTCCCTCTCTCCTTCCATCTCTCCCTCTGCACCTCCCTCTCCTTCCATCCCTCCCACTGCACCTCCCTCTCTCCTTCCATCCCTCCCTCTGCACCTCCCTCTCTCCTTCCATCCCTCCCTCTGCACCTCCCTCTCTCCTTCCATCCCTCCCTCTGCACCTCCCTCTCCTTCCATCCCTCCCACTTTACCTCCATCTCTCCTTCCATCCCTCCCTCTGCACCTCCCTCCCTCTCTCCTTCCATCCCTCCCTCTGTACCTCCCTCCCTCTCTCCTTCCATCCCTCCCTCTGCACCTCCCTCTCTCCTTCCTCTTCTACCAGTCTGATGCAGGAGGGGGTGGACCTGCGTCCCGGCAGCAGCAGTAGTCTGATTTTGAACCCAGGGAGATTTGACTTCGAGGTCTCTGAATGTTTCCTGCTGGGCTGTCCACTGGGTCTGGTGCTGGCCATGAGACGCACGGTACTGCCTGCTGTCCAGGGTAGGTGTTAGAGAAACACACCCACTTCTCACACTCCTCTGTGTCCAGGCAGTCCCTGATGCAACACCTTCCCAACAATGTTTAGCTACCTCTCTGATGGACCAGATCGATCTTCATACTTATTTTGCTTGTAAAGACCACTAGTTTATAATTCTACTACATACAGCAGATGCAGCTTTTTAGAGCCTTTCTAGACTACAAATATATGTATTTTTTATTTATTTATTTAACCTTTATTTAACTAGCCAAGTCAGTTTAGAACAAATTCTTATTTACAATGACGGCCTACCCAAAGGCAAAAGGCCTCCTGCGGGGAAGGGGGCATGGGATTAAAAAATATAAATATAGGACAAAACACACATCACAACAAGAGAGACAACACAACACTACATAAAGAGATACCTAAGACAACAACATAGCATGGCAGCAACACAGCATGGTAGCAATACAACATGACAACAACATGGTAGCAACACAACATGGCAGCAGCACAACATGGCAGCAGCACAAAACATGGTACAAACATTATTGGGCACAGACAACAGCACAAAGGGCAAGAAGGTAGAGACAACAATACATCATCCAAAGCAGCCACAACTGTCAGTAAGAGTGTCCATGATTGAGTCTTTGAATTAAGAGATTGAGATAAAACTGTCCAGTTTGAGTGTTAGTTGCAGCTCGTTCCAGTCGCTAGCTGCAGCAAACTGAAAAGAGGAGCGACCCAGGGATGCGTGGGCTTTGGAGACCTTTAACAAAATGTGACTGGCAGAACGGATGTTGTATGTGGAGGATGAGGGCTGCAGTAAATATCTGGGGGGAGTGAGGCCTAAGAGGGTTTTATAAATAAGCATCAACCAGTGGGTCTTGCGACAGGTATACAGAGATGACCAGTTTACAGACGAGTATAGAGTACAGAGGTGTGTCCTATAAGGAGCATTGGTGGCAAATCTGATGGCCAAATGGTAAAGAACATCTAGCCGCTCGAGAGCACCTTTTCCTGCCAATCTATAAATGGTGTCTCCGTAATCTAGCATGGGTAGGATGGTCATCTGAATCAGGGTTAGTTTGGGAGCTGGGGTGAAAGAGGAGCGATTACGATAGAGGAAACCAAGTCTAGATTTAACTTCAGCCTGCAGCTTTGATATGTGCTGAGAGAAGGACAGTGCACCGTCTAGCCATACTCCCAAGTACTTGTATGAGGTGACTACCTCAAGCTCTAAACCCTCAGAGGTAGTAACCACACCTGTGGGGAGAGGGGCATTCTTCTTACCAAACCACATGACCTTTGTTTTGGAGGTGTTCAGAACAAGGTAAAGGGCAGAGAAAGACACTAAGAAAGCTTTGTTGTAGAGCGTTTAACACACAATCCGGGGAGGGGCCAGCAAAGTATAAGACTGTATCATCTGCATATAAATGGATGAGAGAGCTTCCTACTGCTATGTTGTTGATGTAAATTGAGAAGAGTGTGGGGCTACCTTTCCCACACATCACATTTCATACACACAAGCCTTATAATTTATTAGTTCACAGACTAAGCGCTCCCTAATCTCGGCTGTTTGCTGTCCTGTGTCCCTCAGTAAGCCAACTCCGTCCTGCCTGCACCCAGATCTTCAACCTGTTCTACCCCTCGGACCCCTCTGCCTCCAGACTGGAGCCCCTGCTGGAGCCCCTCTTCCACAAGCTGCCCCCCTTCCCCATGCCGCGCTACCAGCGCTACCCCCTGGGAGACGGACGCTCCACACTTATAGGTGAGTCAGAGGGAAACTGTTAATACAAAATCAATTCAACTAAGGAGGCGATACCGGTGTATTCTCTGTTATAATTGTATCACTGTAATGTATTAATCATATTTTGGGTTTTGCATTTCAAAGTCAGTGTGAAACATTTGGAGAATTGTAAGTAGGTTGGTTCTATAGCTGCACCATTGAGAGCATCTTGACTGGCTGCATCACCACTTGGTATGACAACAGCTTGGCATCCGACTGCAAGGCGCTACAGAGGATAGGGCGTACAGTCCAGTACATCACTGGGGCCGAGCTCCCTGCCATCCAGGACCTCTATACCAGGCGGTGTCAGAGGAAGGCCCTAAACATTGTCAAAGACTCAAGTCATAGACCGTTCTTTCTGCTATCTGGGACCAAAAGGCTCCTGAACAGCTTCTACCCCCAAGCCATAAGACTGCTGAACAGCTCCTACCCCCAAGCCATAAGACTGCTGAACTGCTTCTACCCCCAAGCCATAAGACTGCTGAACAGCTCCTACCCCCAAGCCATAAGACTGCTGAACAGCTTCTACCCCCAAGCCATAAGACTGCTGAACAGCTTCTACCCCCAAGCCATAAGGCTGCTGAACAGCTTCTACCCCCAAGCCATAAGACTGCTGAACAGCTTCTACCCCCAAGCCATAAGGCTGCTGAACAGCTCCTACCCCCAAGCCATAAGACTGCTGAACAGCTTCTACCCCCAAGCCATAAGACTGCTGAACAGCTTCTACCCCCAAGCCATAAGACTGCTGAACAGCTTCTACCCCCAAACCATAAGGCTGCTGAACAGCTTCTACCCCCAAGCCATAAGACTGCTGAACAGCTTCTACCCCCAAGCCATAAGGCTGCTGAACAGCTCCTACCCCCAAGCCATAAGACTGCTGAACAGCTTCTACCCCCAAGCCATAAGGCTGCTGAACAGCTTCTACCCCCAAGCCATAAGACTGCTGAACAGCTCCTACCCCCAAGCCATAAGACTGCTGAACAGCTTCTACCCCCAAGCCATAAGGCTGCTGAACAGCTCCTACCCCCAAGCCATAAGACTGCTGAACAGCTCCTACCCCCAAGCCATAAGGCTGCTGAACAGCTCCTACCCCCAAGCCATAAGACTGCTGAACAGCTTCTACCCCCAAGCCATAAGGCTGCTGAACAGCTTCTACCCCCAAGCCATAAGACTGCTGAACAGCTTCTACCCCCAAGCCATAAGGCTGCTGAACAGCTCCTACCCCCAAGCCATAAGGCTGCTGAACAGCTTCTACCCCCAAGCCATAAGGCTGCTGAACAGCTTCTACCCCCAAGCCATAAGACTGCTGAACAGCTTCTACCCCCAAGCCATAAGACTGCTGAACAGCTTCTACCCCCAAGCCATAAGGCTGCTGAACAGCTCATGAAATGGCAACCTGAACAAATGTTTTTCTTTTATATATGTTTTCTTTTTATTTTGGGGAGTAAATCAGCTTAAATACTCTAGATAGACTGTAGCTTCCTTCAATGTAATTATCTGCATCATTTCCAATCCACCATATATATTTTTTTCAATATATGTATAAAATATATATATATATATATTTAAAATGTATCGTCCTTTATTATTTTCACCTAACCCTACCACCCCTCCCCAAATTGGAGTAAACTAATGGACAACAACACTTAGGCTTCTACTTCCAGCTTAAACATACTATATACATTTAACAGACACAATGTATTTTACATTAGTTAAGTTGTGTTTGTTTTTAATCCCATCCTTCAGCTACCCTCAACCCCTCCCATCTATCTCTGAAGACCATCCAGTTTTGATTTCTATTTGCCATGTATTTTTAAACTGTGCTGTGATGTTTCACAAATGTTCTGAACCTTTTTATTCTCATAGTTTCTACAGGTTGTAAATTAAAGATACACATTTTTATTATTATATTATTGATCAATTTATTATGACTTTTTAAATCACCCAGCAGTGCTATTTACAGAGTTAACTCCAGGTAAATGTTGCAATTCTTCAGCTACATTCCTAAACCTGCGACTATTTGCATTGTAGTTTTTTTTGTGGACTGACTCTATGCACACTCCCTGGACTCTACCCACACACTCACGCATACTACACTGACACTCCAACACACACACACACACACACACACACACACACACACACACACACACACACACACACACACACACACACACACACACACACACACACACACACGCGCACACATGCATATTGATGCCACACACACACTCATACAGACACACTTTGACACTCCTTCAACCTCTTCACATCCGCTGCTGCTACTCTGTTTATTATCTATCCTGATTGCCTAGTCACCTTTAACCCTAGCTACATGTACATTTTAACTCACTTACCTCAACTACCTCGTACCCCTGCACATTGACTCAGTACCGGTACTCCTTGTATATAGCCTCGTTATTGTTATTTTATTGTGTTACTATTTCCTTTTTTTATGTATACATTTTTTATTACGCTATAATTCTGCGTTGTTGGGAAAGGGCTCGTTAGTAAACATTTCACAGTTAAGTCTATACCTGTTGTATTCGGCTCATGTGACAAATACATTTGATTTGGTGTGTAGTGAGAAGGTAATGCTAGGATTTATTATATTCTGAAACACACACACAAATGCGTGCACATCCACACTCTCACACACACACACACACACACACACACACACACACACACACACAGTGGTGGAACTGAGGCTCTCACTGTCTGTTTTCCTAACAGAAACATAGGCGAGTCTGGCCCAAAGCCTTGCATTTCAAAGTCATTATAATTCATCCTCTTGTGTGTTACGTTAACCTGAGACCTCTCTGAGGATCAGACTCAGACGCGTGTGTGTGTGTGTGTGTGTGTGTGTGTGTGTGTGTGTGTGTGTGTGTGTGTGTGTGTGTGTGTGTGTGTGTGTGTGTGTGTGTGTGTGTGTGTGTGTGTGTGTGGTATTACTGGGCTAGATGTGTCAGGGTAGGTAGGTACTAGGTAGCACAATAATCCCAGCAGGGACAGGAGGGCTGGCTTTAACACTCTAATGAAGCACCGATTTATTTAAATAATGTTTTTAGCCTCCTTCTGGGACTTTGAGACTTAAACACCTTGCCTCTGCCCCTGCTTCTCTCAAGGTAAATCATAGGGCGATAGTAGTACGAAGGATGTACAGTACACTGCAACCTACGGCCGTTCTGGTTCTGTCCAGGGGGTGTACTTGTACATCAAGCTGCTTCACGCTACAGAAACAGGAGAAAGGCTTCTGCCCTATAGTTCATAAGGGAGTGCCACAGACATAAAATGCTGAAGGAAACCTACTTACATGAAGTAACCGCAAATAATTACAATAATGTCACAACAACGGCAAATTAGCTGTTAGCAACTCCCCACATTAGCAAACTGCTTACTGACAATATGTGTCATCCTATTCAGAAGTCCCTGTCAGTTAGAAAACATGATGTTTAATTAGAGGGGAGGAATCTCATGGTGCATCAGTAGTTTGCGAGACGGGTGTTCAGCAAGGAGACACTTTCACACTCTCACAGTCCTCCTATAGGGAATAGGGTGTCATTTGGGACACAGCCACAGCCTCTCACAGCATTGCTGATTTTTAATTACGCCACTAAATCCACTGATCAGGCTCAGAGGCTGTCAAAGTATGAGTTAAATTAAAACACACCCACGCAGCAGCACACACACACACACACACACACACACACACACACACACACACTGAAACACGAATTTCCTTTGGTGCTATAATGTGGAAATGATTTAAAGCGATGGTGACATGGAGAAGCGATATAATCCTACTCCAATGGTTAAGGCTCTACCATCAGTACCCATCCACATTGTGGAGGCTTTATTGTGAGGAAGGGCAGTAATACAGAGAAAATAATCTTTCTGTTTGGTTGTTTTTCTATTGACTGAAATGCAACTGTAATAGACAAACAGCCAAGGCTCTGCAACTGTCAACTGCTGAGTTTGTATGGTTATGTCTTTCATATCGCACAGGAAGAGTTCAGTCCTTGCATTGCACTGCAGCAATATTATACATATGCACACACACACACACAAACACACATACACACCCATGCACACACCACACACACAGAGAGAGAACAGTATGCCTTTGAAGCCAGGCTGTAGTAAAGAGACGTTTCAAGGCCCCAGTATAATCATGAAAATCTCCTCCTTCTGTCTGCTGTTCACAACAACATTGGTGCTTTCATTCTCCTTAACTCCCCTCCATTTCAATACTGATAGTGGAGTTGTGGTCTCTATCTCCTGGTTCTCCTGGTGCCTCCTACCCCCTTGCCCCCCTACCCACCTGCCCTCTCCTCTCACCCCTCGCCTACCCACCTGCCCTCTCCCCCCTCTCCTACCCACCTGCCCTCTCACCCCTCGCCTACCCACCTGCCCTCTCCTCCCTCTCCTACCCACCTGCCCTCTCCTCTCACCCCTCTCCTACCCACCTGCCCTCTCCTCTCCCCCCTCTCCTACCCACCTGCCCTCTCCTCTCCCCCCTCTCCTACCCACCTGCCCTCTCCTCTCACCCCTCGCCTACCCACCTGCCGTCTCCCCCCTCTCCTACCCACCTGCCCTCTCCTCTCCCCCCTCTCCTACCCACCTGCCCTCTCCCCCCTCTCCTACCCACCTGCCCTCTCCTCTACCCCCTCTCCTGCCCACCTGCCCTCTCCCCCCTCTCCTACCCACCTGCCCTCTCCTCTCCCCCCTCTCCTACCCACCTGCCCTCTCCTCTCACCCCTCGCCTACCCACCTGCCCTCTCCTCTCCCCCCTCTCCTACCCACCTGCCCTCTCCTCTCACCCCTCGCCTACCCACCTACCCTCTCCTCTCACCTCTCGCCTACCCACCTGCCCTCTCCCCCCTCTCCGACCCACCTGCCTTCTCCTCTCCCCCCTCTCCTACCCACCTGCCCTCTCCCCCCTCGCCTACCCACCTGCCCTCTCCTCTCACCCCTCTCCTACCCACCTGCCCTCTCCTCTCCCCCCTCTCCTACCCACCTGCCCTCTCCTCTCACCCCTCGCCTACCAACCTGCCCTCTCCCCTCTCTCCTACCCACCTGCCCTCTCCTCTCACCCCTCGCCTACCCACCTGCCCTCTCCCCCCTCTCCTACCCACCTGCCCACTCCTCTCGCCTACCCACCTGCCCTCTCCCCCCTCTCCTACCCACCTGCCCTCTCCTCTCCCCCCTCTCCTACCCACCTGCCCTCTCCTCTCCCCCCTCTCCTACCCACCTGCCCTCTCCTCTCCCCCCTCGCCTACCCACCTGCCCTCTCCTCTCACCCCTCTCCTACCCACCTGCCCTCTCCTCTCCCCCTCTCCTACCCACCTGCCCTCTCCTCTCACCCCTCTCCTACCCACCTGCCCTCTCCTGTCCCCCCTCTCCTACCCACCTGCACTCTCCTCTCACCCCTCTCCTACAGTACCTTCCTGCCCTCTCCTCTCCCCCCTCTCCTACCCACCTGCCCTCTCCTCTCACCCCTCGCCTACCCACCTGCCCTCTCCCCTCTCTCCTACCCACCTGCCCTCTCCTCTCACCCCTCGCCTACCCACCTGCCCTCTCCTCTCACCTCTCGCCTACCCACCTGCCCTCTCCCCCCTCTCCTACCCACCTGCCCTCTCCTCTCCCCCCTCTCCTACCCACCTGCCCTCTCCCCCCTCGTCTACCCACCTGCCCTCTCCTCTCACCCCTCTCCTACCCACCTGCCCTCTCCTCTCCCCCCTCTCCTACCCACCTGCCCTCTCCTCTCACCCCTCGCCTACCCACCTGCCCTCTCCTCTCCCCCCTCTCCTACCCACCTGCCCTCTCCCCTCTCTCCTACCCACCTGCCCTCTCCTCTCACCCCTCGCCTATCCACCTGCCCTCTCCCCCTCTCCTATCCACCTGCCCTCTCCTCTCCCCCCTCTCCTACCCACCTGCCCTCTCCTCTCCCCCCTCTCCTACCCACCTGCCCTCTCCTCTCCCCCCTCGCCTACCCACCTGCCCTCTCCTCTCACCCCTCTCCTACCCACCTGCCCTCTCCTGTCCCCCCTCTCCTACCCACCTGCACTCTCCTCTCACCCCTCTCCTACAGTACCTTCCTGCCCACTCCTCTCACCCCTCTCCTTCCCCCCTGCCCTCTCCTCTCACCCCTCTCCTACAGTACCTTCCTGCCCACTCCTCTCACCCCTCTCCTACCCACCTGCCCTCTCCTCTCCCCCCCTCCTACCCACCTGCCCTCTCCTCTCCCCCCTCGCCTACCCACCTGCCCTCTCCTCTCCCCCCTCTCCTACCCACCTGCCCTCTCCTCTCCCCCTCGCCTACCCACCTGCCCTCTCCTCTCACCCCTCTCCTACCCACCTGCCCTCTCCTCTCCCCCTCTCCTACCCACCTGCCCTCTCCTGTCCCCCCTCTCCTACCCACCTGCACTCTCCTCTCACCCCTCTCCTACAGTACCTTCCTGCCCACTCCTCTCACCCCTCTCCTTCCCCCCTGCCCTCTCCTCTCACCCCTCTCCTACAGTACCTTCCTGCCCACTCCTCTCACCCCTCGCCTTCCCCCCTGCCCTCTCCTCTCACCCGTCTCCTTCCCCCTGCCCTCTCCTCTCACCCCTCTCCTTCCCCCCTGCCCTCTCCTCTCACCCCTCTCCTTCCCCCCTGCCCTCTCCTCTCACCCCTCTCCTTCCCCCCTGCCCTCTCCTCTCACCCCTCTCCTTCCCCCCTGCCCTCTCCTCTCACCCGTCTCCTACCCCCCTGCCCTCTGCTCTCACCCCTCTTTTACCCCCCCCCACCCCCCCACCCTCTTCTCTCACCTCTCCTATGTCTCTGCCCTCCTCTCTCACCCCTCTCCTCTCACCCCTCTCGTACCTCCCTGTCCTCTCCTCTCACCCCTCTCCTACCTCCCTGTCATTACCTCTCCCCGCAGATACTGTCATCTCGCTCCCTATTTCTCTCTCTATCTTTCCCTATACCTCGCTCCCTCTCTGCATCTCGTCTCTCGTTCCCACCCTCTCTGTTTCACCCGCAGATTCTGCCTTACTTTCTTTCAAACATTTTATTTTATATTTTGCATTAAATGACAGTCAACAACATTCAGAGGATTCTGTCTTTCTCTCATCTCAATTCAATTAAATTCAAGGGGCTTTATTGGCATGGAAACATATGTTAACATTGCCAAAGCAAGTTAAGTAGATAATATACAAAAGTGAAATAAACAATAAAAATGAACAGTAAACATTACACTCACAGAAGTTCCAAAAGAATAAAGACATTACAAATGTCATATTATGTATATATACAGTGTTGTAACGATGTATAAATGGTTAAAGAACAAAAGGGAAAATACAGTTGAAGTCAAAGTTTACATTCACTTAGGTCATTAAAACTCGTTTTTCAACCACTCCACAAATTTCTTGTTAACAAAATTTAGTTTTGGCAAGTCGGTTAGGACATCTACTTTGTGCATGACACAAGTAATTTGTCCAAAAATTGTTTACAGACAGATTATTTCACTGTATCACAATTCCAGTGGGTCAGAAGTTTACATACACTAAGTTGACTGTGCCTTTAAACAGTTTGGAAAATTCCAGAAAATGATGTCATGGTTTTAGAAGCTTCTGATAGGCTAATTGACATCATTTGAGTCAATTGGAGGTGTACCTGTGGATGTATTTCAAGGCCTACCTTCAAACTCAGTGCCTCTTTGCTTGACATCATGGGAAAATCTAAAGAAATCAGCCAAGACCTCAGAAAAGAAATTGTAGGGCTAAAGTTCACCTTCCAACAGGACAACAGCGCTAAGCACACAGCCAAGACAATGCAGGAGTGGTGTCACGACTCCTGCCGAGGGTGACTCCTCTCCCTGTTCGGGTGGCGCTCGGCAGTCGTCGTCACCGGCCTACTAGCTGCCACCGATCCCTTTTTCCCTTTTCGGTTGTTTTTGTCTTGATTGTTTGCACCTGTATATGATTAGTGTTTAGTGGAGTATTTAAGCCCGTTTCCCCACCTGTTCTGTGTGCGGGCTTATTTTCTGTTGTCGACTGTTGTTTATGCAGTGGTACGTGTTATTGGATCATTGTGTTTGTTGGATCACACCCAGTTGTGTTTTCGTGGGTGTACTTTTCTTTTACGGTGCAATTCATTAAAAGCCCGTTAGCAACTACTCCTGTTTCCTGCGCCTGACTCCGCACCCACTACTGCAATCGTTACGAGTGGCTTCGGGACAAGCCTCTGAATGTCCTTGAGTGGCCCAGCCAGAGCCCGGACCTCAACCCGAACATCTCTGGAGAGACCAGAAAATAGTTGTGCAGCATCGCTCCCCATCCAACCTAACACAGCTTGAGAGTCTGCTTGGTTCATCCTTGGGAGCAATTTCCAAGTGCCTGAAGGTACCACGTTCTACTGTATAAACAATACTACGCAAGTATAAACACCATGGGACCACGCAGCCGTCATACCGCTCAGGAAGGAGACGCGTTCTGTCTCCTAGAGATGAACGTACTTTGGTGCGAAAAGTGCAAATCAATCCCAGAACAACAGCAAAGGATCTTGTGAAGATGATGACCATAAAGATAATGACCATCGTCATGTTTGGAGGAAAAAGGGGGAGGCTTGCAAGCCGAAGAACACCATCCCAACCGTGAAGCATGGGGGTGGCAGCATCATGTTGTGGGGGTGCTTTGCTGCAGGAGGGGCTGGTGCACTTCACAAAATAGATGGCATCACGAGGGAGGAAAATGATGTGGATATATTGAAGCAACATCTCAAGTCATCAGTCAGGAAGTTAAAGCTTGGACGCAAATGGGTCTTCCAAATGAACAATGACCCCAAGCATACTTCCAAAGTTGTGGCAAAATGGCTTAAGGACAACAAAGTCAAGGTATTGGAGTGGCCATCATAAAGCACTGACCTCAATCCTATAGAACATTTGGGGGCAGAACTGAAAAAGCATGTGCGAGCAAGGAGGCCTACAAACCGGATTCAGTTACACCAGCTCTGTCAGAAGGAATGGGCCAAAATTCACCCAACTTATTGTGGGAAGCTTGTGGAAGACTACCCAAAATGTTTGACCCAAGTTAAACAATTTAAAGGCAATGCTACCAAATACTAATTGAGTGTATGTAAACTTCTGACCCACTGGGAATGTGATGAAAGAAATAAAAGCTGAAATAAATAACTCTCTACTATTATTCTGACATTTCACATTCTTAAAATAAACTGGTGATCCTAACTAACCTAAAACAGGGAATTTTTACTAGGATTAAATGTCAGGAATTGTGAAAAACTGAGTTAAAATGTATTTGGCTAATGTGTATGTAAACTTCTGACTTCAACTGTAAATAAGCATAAAAATGGGTTGTTTTTACAATGGTGTTTGTTCTTCACTTGTTGACCTTCTCTTCTGGCAACAGGTCACAAATCTTGCTGCTGTGATGGCACACTGTGGTATTTCACCCAGTAGATATGGGAGTTTATCAAAATCGGGTTTGTTTTCGAATTCTTTGTGGATCTGTGTAATCTGAGGGAAATATGTGTCTCTAATATGGTCATACATTGGGCAGGAGGTTAGGAAGTGCAGCTCAGTTTCCACCTCATTTTGTGGGCAGTGTGCACATAGCCTGTCTTCTCTTGAGAGCCAGGTCTGCCTATGGCAGCCTTTCTCAATAGCAAGACTATGCTCACTGAGTCTGTGCATAGTCAAAACTTTCCTTAAGTGTGGGTCAGTCACAATGATCAGGTATTCTGCCACTGTGTACTCTCTGTTTAGGGCCAAATAGCATTCTAGTTTGCTCTGTTTTTTTGTTAATTCTTTCCAATGTGTCAAGTAATTCTCTTTTTGTTTTCCCTTGATTTGGTTGTGTCTAATTGTGTTGCTGTCCTAGAGCTCTGTGGGGTGTGTTTGTGAACAGAGCCCCAGGAACAGCTTGCTTAGGGGACTCTTCTCCAGGTTCATCTCTCTGTAGGTGATGGCTTTGTTATGGAAGGTTTGGGAATCGCTTCCTTTTAGGTGGTTGTAGAATTTAACGGCTCTTTTCTGGATTTTGATAATTAGCAGGTATCAGCCTAATTCTACTCTGCATGCATTATTTGGTGTTTTACGTTGTACACGGAAGATGTTTTTGCTGAATTCTGCATGCAGAGTCTCAATCATCTCTCTCTCTCATCTATCTTTCTCTCTCTCTGTCACTCTCTCAACCTCTGTTTCTCCTCCAGCAAACATTGTTAAAACCTGGTGTTGTTTCTTTCTCTCAACAGAGAGTGTGTCACAGTCAGAGTCCCCTGTCTGTGTGCAGTGTGCTGTGAAAGTCCCCACTAACACTAAAGTGACAGAGGATGAGGGCTCCACTGAGAGTAGATGGAACGGGGCTCATTAAAAATAGAAGATGTGTGCGTGCGTGCGCTCGTGCGTAAGCTCGTGCGTGCGCTCGTGCGTGCGCTCGTGCGTGCGCTCGTGCGTGCGCATGTGTTGTGTCAGGGTTAGTAGAATGTGGTGTCGGACATTTGGCCTGTGTAACGGCCGTTGTCAGAATTAGACCAAGGTGCAGCGGAGGATGTGTTCATCATTAGAATTTTAATTGAAAAAGAGAACACTTGACAAAAATAAACCAAAGACGACAGCAAAACAGTCCTGTCAGGAAAACACACTAACAGAATACAATCACCCACAAAACCCAAAGGAAAAACAGGCTACTTATGTGTGACTCCCAATAAGCAACAACGAACTACAGCTGTGCCTGATTGGGAGCCACACGCGGCCAAACCAAAGAAACAAACCAACATAGAAAAATAAACATAGAACGCCCACCCAATGTAACACCCTGGCCTAACCAAAATAAAGAACAAAAAACCCCTCTCTATTGCCAGGGCGTTACAGCCTGCAGCATTTTCATTTAAAGGGCATTTGAGAAATGTACTGTATCCATATGCATTGGGTGCGTAATGGTGTTCAGAATGACAAAATAACATTTAGATTATGGTTATTCCTCTTAACCATACATGCAACTCGACGACGCAAGAACATTTAGAAAAGGGGAGATCTAAAGATGCAATAACTAGCATGGATTGCTAATATGACTAGAATTGTGCCATTGGCTACTGGAGAAAGAAACCTCCCTACCGTTTCGTATATGCACTTGAATGGCAAATGGTAAGCGCACTTCAATTGACAAATAAAGCTCTTTTTAGTAGCTATTTTTAATTGTGGCCATCAAAACCGTTTTTAACACGTGATTGCATTTAGAATGGTTACGCAATCATTGGGCTTATAAAAGCACGTTTCACTCTAGCAGCAACATGAGCTGTTTGAATAGCTGTAGCAGCTCATAGGCTCTGTATCTGTACACTGTGCTTGTGTGATAAACGACTAATGAAAATACACACGCACCAATTGAATTCCACAAAATTATGCAAATGAACCTATAGACTGATAAGGATGACCGGTCAAATATATTTCCACTGACAGGTTTTTCCAACAATGAATAGGATAAAAAGCATTATTTTGCAATTGGATTTTTATTATTCTCCCTGACCGTTGGCTTGCACCAGTTTTATTTATCAGCTTTTCATTTTTTTGATAGGCTAATGGAAACCCTAGTGTATTTGTGTGTATGTGTGTGTGTGTGTGTGTGTGTGTGTGTGTGTGTGTATGTGTGTGTGTGTGTGTGTGTGTGTGTGTTTGTGTGTGTGTATTTGTGTGCACGTGGGTCCATTCATGTGCTTGCGTACATGCATTTGTAAAAGGATACAACAGATGAAGGAAAATATCTGTCACACCCAGTCACATCTTCTACACTAATTGCCATACAACAGAACATTAATTTCACTCTCATAGGCACACACTGTAGTATGCTGATTGTTTACATTCCAACATTTACTCAGCCCTGTGTGACACTGTGAATATGTATGTGACCATCCTTGCCACCTTTCCCCATGCCTATAAAAAGACCAGTCTAAACGGTTAGTTTTTCTTGGCCACCATAACCACAGGCCTGTATTAGCTCCACCTGATTCCCCCACACGCCTGCCTGGGAAAGCAGCCTGGAGTTGCTATTCTGCTGCGGCTGCCAGTCCCTTACAGACAGGGGAAATTAGACTGACAGCCGGATAGTGTGGAGGAGCATCCAATGCTTTGTTTAAACGCTCCACTAAAGGTCACAGCGGCAGCAACACACAAAGAGTTAACCTCACAGGAATGGATTGCGTAATGACAGTAGACATCCTTTAAGGTCCGAGCTGATAGACGATGGCTCACAATAACATATTTTGATATGCAGACATGCAAACACACAGGAATATAGTCACACACACACACACACACACACACACACACACACACACACACACAGACACAGACACACACACACACACACCGGGGCCAAGCTTCCTGCCATCCAGGACCTCTATACCAGGTGGTGTCAGAGGAAGGCCCTAAAAATCGTCAGACTCCAGCCACCCTAGTCATAGACTGTTCCCTCTGCTACCGCACGGCAAGCGGTACCGGGGTGCCAAGTCTAGGTCCAAGAGACTTCTAAACAGCTTCTATCCTCAAGCCATAAGACTACTGAACAGCTAATCAAATGGCTACCCAGAATATTTGCACCCCCCCACGCTGCTACTACTCTGTTCTTATCTATGCATAGCCACTTTAACAACCCTACCTGCATGTACATAATTATCTCAATTACCTCGACACCGGTGCCCCGACACATTGACACATTGACTCTGTACCGGTTCCCCCTGTATATAGCCTCCACATTGACTCTGTACCGGTACCCCCTGTACATAGCCTCCACATTGACTCTGTACCGGTACCCCCTGTACATAGCCTCCACATTGACTCTGTACCGGTTCCCCCTGTATATAGCCTCCACATTGACTCTGTACCGGTACCCCCTGTACATAGCCTCCACATTGACTCTGTACCGGTACCCCCTGTATATAGCCTCCACATTGACACATTGACTCTGTACCGGTACCCCCTGTATATAGCCTCCACATTGACACATTGACTCTGTACCAGTACCCCCTGTATATAGCCTCCACATTGACACATTGACTCTGTACCGGTACCCCCTGTATATAGCCTCCACATTGACACATTGACTTTGTACCGGTACCCCCTGTATATAGCCTCCACATTGACACATTGACTCTGTACCGGTACCCCCTGTATATAGCCTCCACATTGACTCTGTACCGGTACCCCCTGTATATAGCCTCCACATTGACTCTGTACCGGTACCCCCTGTATATAGCCTCCACATTGACTCTGTACCGGTACCCCCTGTATATAGCCTCCACATTGACTCTGTACCGGTACCCCCTGTATATAGCCTCCACATTGACTCTCTTACGGTACCCCCTGTATATAGCCTCCACATTGACTCTGTAACGGTACCCCCTGTATATAGCCTCCACATTGACACATTGACTCTGTAACGGTACCCCCTGTATATAGCCTCCACATTGACACATTGACTCTGTATCGGTACCCCCTGTATATAGCCTCCACATTGACACATTGACTCTGTATCGGTACCCCCTGTATATAGCCTCCACATTGACACATTGACTCTGTATCGGTACCCCCTGTATATAGCCTCCACATTGACTCTGTAACGGTACCCCCTGTATATAGCCTCCACATTGACTCTGTACCGGTACCCCCTGTATATAGCCTCCACATTGACTCTGTACCGGTTCCCCCTGTATATAGCCTCAACATTGACTCTGTAACGGTACCCCCTGTATATAGCCTCCACATTGACTCTGTAACGGTACCCCCTGTATATAGCCTCCACATTGACTCTGTAACGGTACCCAAATCAAATCAAATTTATTTATATAGCCCTTCGTACATCAGCTGATATCTCAAAGTGCTGTACAGAAACCCAGCCTAAAACCCCAAACAGCAAGCAATGCATGTGAAAGAAGCACGGTGGCTAGGAAAAACTCCCTAGGAAAAACTCCCTAGAAAGGCCAAAAACCTAGGAAGAAACCTAGAGAGGAACCAGGCTATGAGGGGTGGCCAGTCCTCTTCTGGCTGTGCAGGGTGGATATTATAACAGAACATGGTCAAGATGTTAAAATGTTCATAAATGACCAGAATGGTCAAATAATAATAATCATAGTAGTTGTCGAGGGTGCAACAAGCACGTCCGGTGAACAGGTCAGGGTTCCATAGCCGCATGCAGAACAGTTGAAACTGGAGCAGCAGCACGGCCAGGTGGACTGGGGACAGCAAGGAGTCATCATGCCAGGTAGTCCTGAGGCATGGTCCTAGGGCTCAGGTCCTCCGAGAGAAAGACAGAAAGAGAGAAAGAGAGAATTAGAGAGAGCATATTTAAATTCACACAGGACACCGGATAAGACAAGAGAAATACTCCAGATGTAACAGACTGACCCTAGCCCCCCGACACATAAACTACTGCAGCATAAATACTGGAGGCTGAGACAGGAGGGATCAGAAGACACTGTGGCCCCATCCGATGATACCCCCGGACAGGGCCAAACAGATACCCCCTGTATATAGCCTCCACATTGACACATTGACTCTGTACCGGTACCCTCTGTATATAGCCTCCACATTGACACATTGACTCTGTATCGGTACCCCCTGTATATAGCCTCCACATTGACACATTGACTCTGTACCGGTACCCCCTGTATATAGCCTCCACATTGACACATTGACTCTGTACCGGTACCCTCTGTATATAGCCTCCACATTGACACATTGACTCTGTAACGGTACCCTCTGTATATAGCATCCACATTGACACATTGACTCTGTACCGGTACCCTCTGTATATAGCCTCCACATTGACACATTGACTCTGTACCGGTACCCTCTGTATATAGCCTCCACATTGACACATTGACTCTGTAACGGTACCCTCTGTATATAGCCTCCACATTGACACATTGACTCTGTACCGGTACCCCCTGTATATAGCCTCCACATTGACACATTGACTCTGTAACGGTACCCTCTGTATATAGCCTCCACATTGACACATTGACTCTGTAACGGTACCCCCTGTATATAGCCTCCACATTGACACATTGACTCTGTACCGGTACCCCCTGTATATAGCCTCCACATTGACACATTGACTCTGTAACGGTACCCTCTGTATATAGCCTCCACATTGACACATTGACTCTGTAACGGTACCCCCTGTATATAGCCTCCACATTGACACATTGACTCTGTACCGGTACCCCCTGTATATAGCCTCCACATTGACTCTGTACCGGTACCCCCTGTATATAGCCTCCACATTGACACATTGACTCTGTAACGGTACCCCCTGTATATAGCCTCCACATTGACACATTGACTCTGTACCGGTACCCCCTGTATATAGCCTCCACATTGACACATTGACTCTGTAACGGTACCCTCTGTATATAGCCTCCACATTGACACATTGACTCTGTACCGGTACCCCCTGTATATAGCCTCCACATTGACACATTGACTCTGTAACGGTACCCCCTGTATATAGCCTCCACATTGACACATTGACTCTGTAACGGTACCCTCTGTATATAGCCTCCACATTGACACATTGACTCTGTACCGGTACCCTCTGTATATAGCCTCCACATTGACACATTGACTCTGTACCGGTACCCCCTGTATATAGCCTCCACATTGACACATTGACTCTGTACCGGTACCCTCTGTATATAGCCTCCACATTGACACATTGACTCTGTAACGGTACCCCCTGTATTTAGCCCCGCTATTGTTATTTACTGCTGCTACTTAATTATTAGTGTTTCTTACCTCTTACTTTTTAAATTTTTTAGGTATTTTCTTAAAACTGCATCGTTGGTTAAGGGTTTGTAAGTAAGCATTAAGTAAGCATTGTATACCTGTTGTATTCGGCGCATGTGAGGCGCATGTGAGAAATAACATTTGATTTGATTTGATCATGCACACACAGACCTCTCCTTAATGGAACGTTCTCCAGGTAGACACTCAAGACTGTCTGTTCCTTTCAGAGTCAATGTTAAATGTAATGAGATAGATTAACATGCTATACTGCAAGAGCCTTACATGTAACTGAGACAGAGGACAGACCGACAACAGACTGTCTCCATCACAAATGGGACCCTATTCCCTATAGTGCACTTCTTTTGAAAAGGGCCCTGGTCAAAAGTAGTGCACTATATAGAGAATAGGGTGCCATTTGGGACTCACACCGAAGGATATTGGATATTGTTATTGGGTTGCTTTTATGGATATTGATATGTCAAGGCTTTTCTTTTCTTTTTTACACTCAATTCACTGGCTTTGTCCTTTCCCTCCCTCTTTCTGTCTACAGTACAGTACACCATAGCATAGTTGTTACAGAAGGCCAATGATAATGTTGCCAGAGCTGGAGAATTGATTGGAACAATGTGGATGCACTCATATAACCTATACTACAGATAGCCTTTACTACAGCCTTTCATTACAATAAACAACGCTGTACTGTAACCATGCCAACCATACCTGAGCCCTAGTTATGCTGCTGCCAGAGACAGAGAGTATATTGTCAAGCTATTACAGACATATCAAATGGAAAGCAAATGGAAGAAAAGGCTAAAATAAGGGGAAAGGAACAAATACAAGTAGAATGAACAGTTGAATTGAATTGGATGAAGAGAAAATACATTGGCCTCAACATGTCTAGGAAATGATGACACATTTCCCTTGTAGTCTATCTGTCTCTCTCTTTTCTCTTCATTGCTCTCTGTCATACTATCTCTCTCTCTCCCTCCCACTCTCCTTCTTTATTCCAGAGAGGCTCCTGTGAAGTTCAACATAAATGTATCATTGAACAGAGGGAGCAGTCACTTGTCTCTCTAAGAATGATATTATTGCTGTGATCTGCTACGAGTATGCCATGTCTTGTAAAGACTATCCTACTGGTCCATGTTCTCTGATACAGCCATAGATATCACCGGGGAAGTTTCCTCCTTCAGTCTACGGGACAAAACATACCCATCCATCCAAAAATAAAGGTGATGAGTAACTAGGTCCATCTGGGCTGTAGTGTAGTTGTTTACAGTTTCCCTCACTGACCTCTCTCTCTCAGCACCTGGGGTTGGGTGTGTTGATTGGTCATCACCATCGGTCACAATCCCTGCATCATTACAAGCCCAACCTAATTACCTGACACTGTGTGTGTCCAAGGCTTTCCTCTAGGACGCACAAAACAAGCTAATACTACATACTAGCCTGTTAGACCATATAACAGTATTGATTTTTGATTTAAAACTTTACCCCTTTTTCTCCCCAATTTCGTGATATCCAATTGGTAGTTACAGTCCTGTCCCATCGCTGCAACTCCCGTACGGACTCGGGAGAGGCTAAGATCGAGAGCAATGCGTCCTCCGAAAAACAACCCATCCAAGCCACACTGCTTCTTGACACACTGCGCACTTAACCCAGAAGCCTGCTGCACCAATGTGTTGGAGGAAACATCGTACAACTGACGACCGAAGTCAGCGTGCATGTGCCTGACCGCCACAAGGAGTCACTAGTGCGCGATGGGACAAGGACATCCCAGCCGGCCAAACCCTCCCCTAACTCGGACGATGCTGGGCCAATTGTGCGGCCTCCTTATGGGCTTCCGGTTGCGGCCGGCTGCGACACAGCCCAGGATCGAACCCAGATCTGTAGTGACGCCTCCAGCACTGAGATGCAGTGCATTAGACCGCTGTGCCACTCGGGAAGCCCATAACAGTACTGATTCACAGAAAATGTTACTAGTCCATTGTTATATAATTAAACTCTCCCTCCCTCTCCCTCTCTCACTCTTTCTACCGCTCTCTCCCTCTGCCTCTCTCTCCCTCTGCCTCTCTCTCTCTCTCTCTCTCTCTCTCTCTCTCTCTCTCTCTCTCTCTCTCTCTCTCTCTCTCTCTTCTCTCTGTCTCTCTGTCTCTCTCTCTCTAGCTGACAGTATCCAAAGTCACCCAGAGGTGTTCCTGGAGGCAGAGCCCAGTCCTGGTGCCCCGACCATGCCCCCTTCCCCTGAGACAGACAGCAAGGGAGGAGGAGGAGGGCGCAGAGCCAGTGTGACCAGCGTGGACAGTGAGACGTCCTTCTGCTCTGTGGGCCGGATGAGTAGCACCATCACCAACAGTGAGTGGGATAGAGAATGAAAGAGAGACAGGAGAGAGAGAGAGGCAGAGAGAAAGGGCAAGAGAGAGAGAGGACAAGATGAAAGAAAGAAAGGCAGTGATATGAAGAGAGAGATATAGAGAGAAAGAGGCAGAGAGAGAGAGAAAGAAGCATAGAGAGAGAGAGAGAGAAGAAGCATAGAGAGAGAGAGAGAGAGAAGAAGCATAGAGAGAGAGAAGAAGCATAGAGAGAGAGAGAAGAAGCATAGAGAGAGAGAGAGAGAAGAAGCATAGAGAGAGAGAGAGAGAGAGAGAGAGAGAAAGAAGCACAGAGGGAGAGAGAAAGAAGCATAGAGAGAGAGAGAGAAAGAAGCATAGAGAGAGAGAGAGAGAGAGAGAAGAAGCATAGAGAGAGAGAGAGAGAGAGAGAAGAAGCATAGAGAGAGAGAAAGAGAAAGAAGCACAGAGAGAGAGAGAGAGAGAAAGAAGCACAGAGAGAGAGAGAGAGAAGCACAGAGAGAGAGAGAGACAGAGAGAGAGAGAGAAAGAAGCATGAGAGAGGAGAGAGAGAGAGAGAAAGAAGCACAGAGAGAGAGAAAGAAGCATAGAGAGAGAGAAAGAAGCATAGAGAGAGAGAAAGAGGCAGAGAGAGAGAGAAAGAAGCAGAGAGAGATAGAGAGAGAGGTGGAGGCTCATTTGCGATCAGAGGAAAAGGGCACATTGGGGCTTCGCTCTATACATTATTTAATCAATTATCTACGGTGGATACATATAGCCAGACTCAGGAGATCCAACTGTGCCTCTCCAGATTTTACCTCAGATTAATCTACTTCTTTCTATTGCTAATACTGTGGTGCCTAAAACACCAGATGAATAATACCATTAGTATCCACAAATCACTTCAAATAACTCCTAGAAAACCTTATTATCTTGATATTCCTGTGTTCATTCTCTCCATTCTGTGTGTTTCTCTCTCTCTCTCTCTGTGTGTGTGTGTGTGTGTGTGCGTGCGTGTGTGTTTTTGTGCGCATGCATGTGTGCCTCAGTTTCCAGTAGCTGGTGGGGCTCTAAGAGGTTGGACTATGCTCTGTACTGTCCAGACGTGTTGACCTCCTTCCCCACCGTGGCACTGCCTCATCTCTTTCATGCCTCCTACTGGGAGTCCACTGATGTAGCTGCGTTTCTGCTCCGACAGGTAACACCCACCCCTCCATATGTATATGTGTGTGTTTGTGGTTCTCGTGACTATTGAGCCTAGAATTCAGATAATGTATACCAAAAGTCATTATTTCTGCTGTGGATTGTGGCTGTGCGTGCTTGCATGCCTGCATGCATACGTGTGTGTGAGGTTGTGTGTGTGTGTGTGTATTATGTGTATGTCGGAGGTGTATGTGGATCTGCTCGTGATATCTTCAGACACTCGCAGAGTGAATAAAACCATCCGGCGTGTCGTGTCCAATTAAAACCCATTCTGACCAGTGACAGCCTTTTAACATGGTCATTAGAGAGCAATGAGATACACTACATGGCTAAAAGTATGTGGACACCTGCTTGTCGAAAATCTCACTCCAAAATGATGGGCAGTAATATGGAGTTGGTCCTCTGTTTGCTAATATAACAGCCTCCACTCTTCTGGGAAGGCTTCCACTAGATGTTGGAACATTGCTGCGGAGACTTGCATCCATTCAGCCACAAGTGCATTAGTGAGGTCGCCCAATGATTAGGCCTGACTCGTAGTCGGCGTTCCAATTCATCCCAAAGGCTTTCGATGGGATTGTGGTCAGAGCTCTGTGCAAGCCAGTCAGGTTCTTCCACACCGATCTCGACAAACCGTTTCTGTATGGACCTCGCTTTGTGCACGGGGCTGACGTCATGCTGAAACAGGAAAGGGCCTTCCCCAAACTGTTGCCACAAATTTGGAAGCACAAAATCGTCTATAATGTCATTGTATGCTGAAGCATTAAGATTTCCCTTCACTGGAACTAAGGGGCCTAGCCTGAACCATGAAAAACAGCCCCAGACTATTATTCCTCCTCCACCAAACTTTACAGTTGGCACTATGCATTGGGGCTGGTAGCGTTCTACTGGCATCCGTCAAACCCAGATTAGTCCGTCGGACTGCTAGATGGTGAAGCGGGATTCATCACTCCAGAGAACGCGTTACCACTGCTCCAGAGTCCAATGGCGGCGAGCATTAAACCACTCCAGCCAACGCTTGGAATTGCGCATGGTGATCTTAGGCTTGTGTTCCGGTGATCGGCCATGGAAACCCATTTCATGAAGCTCCTGATCGAACAGTTCTTGTGCTGACGTTGCTTCCAGAGGCAGTTTGGAACTCGGTAGTGAGTGTTGCGAACGAGGACAGACAATTTTTACGCGTTACGCGCTAAAGTAAAACATTTAATAAAAAGGAACATCGATACCGAGTCAATGTGAAGGGGTAAAGTGACTATGCATAAACAGTGACATGTAGGTAGGGGTAAAGTGACTATGCATAAACAGTGAGTAACAGCAGTGTAAAAACATGGGGGGGGGGGGTCAATGCAAATAGTCCGGTTGGCCATTTGATTAATTGTTCAGCAGTCTTATGGCTTGGGGTTAGAAGCTGTTAAGGAGCTTTTTGGACTTAGTGTTGGCGCTCCGGTATCACTTGCCGTGCGGTAGCAGAGAGAACAGTCTATGACTTGGGTGAACTAGAGTCTTTGACGATTTTTTGTGCCTTCCTCTGACACCACCTAGTATATAGATCCTGGATGGCAGGAAGCTTGGCCCCAGTGATGTACTAGGCTGTACGCACTACCCTCTGTAGCGCTTACGGTCAGATGACGAGCAGTTGCCATACCAGGCTGTGATGCAACCGGTCAGGATGCTCTCGATGGTGCAGCTGTAGAACATTTTGAGGATCTTGGGACCCATGTCAAATCTTTTCAGTCTCCTGAGGGGGAATATGGTGTTGAACGCTGAGCTGTAGTCAATGAACAGCATTCTCACATAGGTGTTCCTTTTGTCCAGGTGGGAAAGGGCAGATCTTTTTTTATGGTGATTGCATGGTTGTGTGCTCGATTTTATACACCTGTCAGCAACCGGTGTGGCTGAAATAGCTGAATCCACTCATTTGAAGGGGTGTCCACATACTTTAAGGAGAAGAGACCAGAGCAGCTTCCCAATACAGTAAGGGGTTGTGTCTCAAATTGCACCCTATTCCCTATATAGTGCACTACTTTTGACCAGGACCCATAGGGCTCTGGATAAAAGTAGTGCTCGATATAGGGAATAAGGTGCTCTTTGGAAAGTGCACCCATGGTGTTGGCTGTTGCGGTACCTCAGTCTTTTGTGTGGGAGAGTGACGTGAGGGGAATCAGAGAGTACACAGGAAATAAGAAGTATTATCAATCTCTGCCGTGAAGATAATAAACTGACTGATTGTTATCTTGGATCAGTGGGTTTCAGCTCCAATCGATATCCCATCATGGAAATGGATACGGACCTTATGACCTCACAAGCTTACTTCCAGTGGTTCGCACAAACTTACTGCCCTTTTCATTTATTTACTGTACTGTATTTAACGGCTGGTCTAGTAAAATCAATGACCTATTCTTACATAATTGCTGTGTAATAAGAGGTTGAATCTTAAACTGGGATCTTGTTAATACAGTCATGGAGTAAAGCTCCTTCTCTCACTGCGAACTCTCCTCTCCTCTCCTCTCCTCTCCTCTCCTCTCCTCTCCTCTCCTCTCCTCTCCTCTCCTCTCCTCTCCTCTCCTCTCCTCTCCTCTCCTCTCCTCTCCTCTCCTCTCCTCTCCTCTCCTCTTTGGAAACACATCATTAGCCCTGCTGTTTCATTAGCCTGGCTACACATTGATTAGGCTAAAGATAGACAGGTTTTTCTTCTCAACTTTTGAGATTAAATGTACATAGAGTCCACTCCATAGTGGATCGTCCTCTAGCTATCCTGTTAATACACCTCAATCTTCCTCTTGACAAATGAGCTCCAGTTAGCATCTGTGACTGTGTACGCCTCAAGACAATGACAGTCCTAGTTTCATTCTCTCTAAAGTGTGTTTGAGCACCAGAGGATGAGTATTCCATATAATTGTTTTGTCTGTAGGTCGTGTGACACTCCACTGATAAATGTGCATCAGGTGCCTAAATGTAGACTAGGATTCTGTTTGATAAGTGCCGTCATACTGAGTGGACTAAGCCGGTGGTGGATTAATGGACTGTGTGCGTGTGTGCTTGTGTGTGTGTTCATGAAGCTCATACGATGCGGCAGTGTGAAGACACAGGAAGCTGACAGCAAGGACTCAGCCCCCTTCTCTCCATCCAGCCCACGGGAGAAGTGGCTTCGCAGGAGGACGCCTGTCAAACTGAGGGTGAGGAAACCAACATGATTTATTAATGGAAGATAAAGGACAGTTCAGTAGGAAGTGTCAATATCACCTTTAGCCCCACACTGTTGATTCTATGGCTATGTCCGAAATGGCACCCTATTCCCTATATAGTGCACTACTTTTGACCAGGGCCCTGGATATAAGAAGTGCGCTATATAGAGAATAGGGTCCCATTTGGGACATATTTGGGACTACTGTGTGTATTGTAGAAAGAAGCAATTTGTAATATGTTCAATCGCTTTATGAGGAAATTCCAATAAATATTGAATCATCTTTAGTTGAAGTCTGCTCGTTCAAACATTTTATAATTCAATCTCAGTCAGAGACAAAGCGATAAGGACGTGTGCACACACACTCACGCATGCACACACACACACTTCTGCACACACTTTTACCGTCAGCTTCACACATCTTTTCACAGCTATAATCATTTTTGCCTCAATAGCCTTGGTCTCCTATAGATTAACATTAAAAAATACACAGACACTAAATGGGTCATTTATTTGCAATTGTTGCTTGTGTGTCAGTGTGTGGGCTGAGACCTGAATGTCGGAAAAAAGACTGTTTCATCTTCGATCATTGATGCCAGCACAACAAAACAGTTACCTGATGCTCCAGCATAAAAGGCAACATGACTACTGCCAGGCTGAAAGGTCAGCCCAGTCTATTTCTGGGACGTCTTTTAGTCACACTATATTCAAAGCAAATAATTCAATAACAACGGGCTTTTGTCCTGTTATATTATGTACTGCATGGCCCACTGGAACCTATCTACAGTATATTTAAGGAAACTGGCCATAGGTTTTATTGGACTGTGTCTTACATGCTCTGCTCCAGCCTCCAAGCCTGTGATCTGTCTCTTGTGTGGTGGTAGAGGAGCAACAGCTGGAGGAGCAGCTTGGAGAACATGACCTGAATATGATATCTGGTATAGCTGTATTGTTATACAGTCTCCTGGTGTCCTGTATAGACTTCATCTGGGCACTGCCAGCTCATCCAGGGGATAGTGATACCATTTAGAGGGCCCTGCCTGGCATCAGTTCACTATCCTAGTAAGGGGCTCTTTGTCACTGATGGAGTGGGGCCACCGCTGTAAGACAGGGGTCTACCTCTCTTCTCCATCTCCTCCTCTCAGTGTGTGTCTGAGGGTAAGGTGAACTCACCACTCACCCGGTGTGATAGCGATATGTTCTGCTATTTTCTCATAAGACAGGCATTCATGCAGAGATTCAGAGATTCAGCAATGACCTGTAGTAGAGACATGTGGCCACTGTCCAGATATTAGAATCAATCTGACCTTTCAGCCTATTCACAGACAGTGCTGCAGGCATGCCAGTGTGTAGAAGTCTGTGTGTGTGTGTGTGTGTGTGTGTGTGTGTGTGTGTGTGTGTGTGTGTGTGTGTGTGTGTGTGTGTGTGTGTGTGTGTGTGTGTGTGTGTGTGTGTGTGTGTGTGTGTGTGTGTGTGTGTGTGTGTGTGTGTGTGTGTGTGTGTGTGTGTGTGTGTGTGTGTGTGTGTTTGTCATGCTGAGATACCACAGCTTCAGCATGGCTCAGTACTGGCAAAGATTAATTATTGACAAACTTAATCAAAATGCAAATTGTGTTGTGTCTGGAAATGTTTAATTGCTTCATTAGATGACATTAGCTGGGTTGCCACTATTCATGATACAGGGACTACCACATCAGTCTACACCATATAGTATGTTAGTGTGCTCAATCTAGGCTCATGGAGCTATATTTTAAGAGTATTACATAGACCTTGATACAGTTCCTGACATTCCTGTTTTTTTCTTTGAATTGGATATTAGTTTTGTCCATGCAGCTTGTTCTTCATTAGGCATGTGTGTGATGCCCACTGAATGAAAGGTTTCAGTGACTGTAGGAAGTCTGTTTAGGAACATCAAGTTATTACAATATACTGCTTATTGTTTTTCCTTTAGATTTTGTAACCAAACAGTCAAATCGCAGGAATTCCAATCACTGTCCTTGGTGCTGTCTCCACTTGTAGCCTAGGCAATTTGCCTGTTCGTTTGTTTACCATTCACGTGGTTATAATGTTTGGGCAATGTCCAATTGTCCATGCCTAGAACATGCAGTGCATTTTCTAAATGTGAATGCAATGTGTAAAGTCAAATATTTCCATGTTGAAGCCAATAAAAACAAACTAGATAGGCTACATGTATGTTATAACTAGGTCTATTGTAGGGTTACTGTATGTTATAACTAGGTCTATTGTAGGGTTCCTGTATGTTATAACTAGGTTTATTGTAGCGTTACTGTATGTATGATATAACTAGGTTTATTGTAGGGTTACTGTATGTTATAACTAGGTTTATTGTAGGGTTACTGTATGTTATAACTAGGTCTGTTGTAGGGTTACTGTATGTTACAACTAGGTTTATTGTAGGGTTACTGTATGTTATAACTAGGTCTATTGTAGGGTTACTGTATGTTATAACTAGGTCTATTGTAGGGTTACTGTATGTTATAACTAGGTCTAATGTAGGGTTACTGTATGTTATAACTAGGTCTATTGTAGGGTTTCTGTATGTTATAACTAGGTCTATTGTAGGGTAACTGTATGTTATAACTAGGTTTATTGTAGGGTTACTGTATGTTATAACTAGGTCTATTGTAGGGTTTCTGTATGTTATAACTAGGTCTATTGTAGGGTTTCTGTATGTTATAACTAGGTCTATTGTAGGGTTACTGTATGTTATAACTAGGTTTATTGTAGGTTACTGTATGTTTGTTATAACTAGGTTTATTGTAGGGTTACTGTATGTTATAACTAGGTTTATTGTAGGGTTACTGTATGTTATAACTAGGTCTAATGTAGGGTTACTGAATGTTATAACTAGGTTTATTGTAGGGTTACTGTATGTTATAACTAGGTCTATTGTAGGGTTACTGTATGTTATAACTAGGTCTATTGTAGGGTTACTGTATGTATGTTATAACTAGGTCTATTGTAGGGTTACTGAATGTTATAACTAGGTCTATTGTAGGGTTACTGTATGTTATTACTAGGTCTATTTTAGGGTTACTGTATGTTATAACTAGGTTTATTTTTGGGTTACTGTATGTTATAACTAGGTCTATTGTAGGTTTACTGTATGTATGTTATAACTACGTCTATTGTAGGGTTACTGTATGTTATAACTAGGTCTATTGTAGGGTTACTGAATGTTATAACTAGGTCTATTGTAGGGTTACTGAATGTTATAACTAGGTCTATTGTAGGGTTACTGAATGTTATAACTAGGTCTATTGTAGGGTTACTGTATGTTATTACTAGGTCTATTGTAGGGTTACTGTATGTTATAACTAGGTCTATTGTAGGGTTACTGAATGTTATAACTAGGTCTATTGTAGGGTTACTATATGTTATTACTAGGTCTATTGTAGGGTTACTGTATGTTATTACTAGGTCTATTGTAGGGTTACTGTATGTTTGTTATAACTAGGTTTATTGTAGGGTTACGGTATGTTATAACTAGGTTTGTTGTAGGGTTACTGTATGTTATAACTAGGTCTATTGTAGGGTTACTGTATGTTATTACTAGGTCTATTGTAGGGTTACTGTATGTATGTTATTAATAGGTCTATTTTAGGGTTACTGTATGTTATAACTAGGTTTATTTTTGGGTTACTGTATGTTATAACTAGGTCTATTGTAGGTTTTCTGTATGTATGTTATAACTAGGTCTATTGTAGGGTTACTGTATGTTATAACTAGGTTTATTATAGGGTTACTGTATGTTATAATATTTCTATTGTAGGGTTACTGAATGTTATAACTAGGTCTATTGTAGGGTTACTGTATGTTATAACTAGATCTATTGTAGGGTTACTGTATGTTATAACTAGGTCTATTGTAGGATTACAGTTCGCTCTAACTAGGTTTATTGTGGGGTTACTGTATGTTATAACTAGGTTTATTGTAGGGTTACTGTATGTTATAACTAGGTTTATTGTAGGGTTCCTGTATGTTATAACTAGGTTTATTGTAGCGTTACTGTATGTATGATATAACTAGGTTTATTGTAGGGTTACTGTATGTTATAACTAGGTCTATTGTAGGGTTACTGTATGTTATAACTAGGTTTATTGTAGGGTTACTGTATGTTATAACTAGGTCTATTGTAGGGTTCCTGTATGTTATAACTAGGTTTATTGTAGCGTTACTGTATGTTACAACTAGGTCTATTGTAGGGTTACAGTATGTTATAACTAGGTTTATTGTAGGGTTACTGTATGTTATAACTAGGTTTATTGTAGGGTTTCTGTATGTTATAACTAGGTTTATTGTAGGGTTACTGTATGTATGTTATAACTAGGTCTATTGTAGGGTTACTGTATGTTATAACTAGGTTTATTGTAGGGTTTCTGTATGTTATAACTAGGTCTATTGTAGGGTTACTGTATGTTATAACTAGGTCTATTGTAGGGTTACTGTATGTATGTTATAACTAGGTTTATTGTAGGGTTACTGTATGTTATTACTAGGTCTATTGTAGGGTTACTGTACGCTCTAACTAGGTTTATTGTAGGGTTACTGTATGTTATAACTAGGTTTATTGTAGGGTTACTGTATGTTATAACTAGGTCTATTGTAGGGTTACTGTACGCTCTAACTAGGTTTATTGTAGGGTTACTGTATGTTATAACTAGGTTTATTGTAGGGTTACTGTATGTTATAACTAGGTTTATTGTAGGGTTACTGTATGTTATAACTAGGTCTGTTGTAGGGTTACTGTATGTTACAACTAGGTCTATTGTAGGGTTACTGTATGTTATAACTATGTCTAATTTAGGGTTACTGTATGTTATAACTAGGTCTATTGTAGGGTTTCTGTATGTTATAACTAGGTTTATTGTAGGGTTACTGTATGTTATAACTAGGTTTATTGTAGGGTTACTGTATGTTATAGCTAGGTCTATTGTAGGGTTACTGTATGTTTGTTATAACTAGGTTTATTGTAGGGTTACTGTATGTTATAACTAGGTTTATTGTAGGGTTACTGTATGTTATAACTAGGTCTATTGTAGGGTTACTGTATGTTATAACTAGGTCTATTGTAGGGTTACTGTATGTTATTACTAGGTCTATTGTAGGGTTTCTGTATGTTATAACTAGGTCTATTGTAGGGTTACTGTATGTTATAACTAGGTCTAATGTAGGGTTACTGTATGTTATAACTAGGTCTATTGTAGGGTTTCTGTATGTTATAACTAGGTCTATTGTAGGGTAACTGTATGTTATAACTAGGTTTATTGTAGGGTTACTGTATGTTATAACTAGGTCTATTGTAGGGTTTCTGTATGTTATAACTAGGTCTATTGTAGGGTTTCTGTATGTTATAACTAGGTCTATTGTAGGGTTACTGTATGTTATAACTAGGTTTATTGTAGGTTACTGTATGTTTGTTATAACTAGGTTTATTGTAGGGTTACTGTATGTTATAACTAGGTTTATTGTAGGGTTACTGTATGTTATAACTAGGTCTAATGTAGGGTTACTGAATGTTATAACTAGGTTTATTGTAGGGTTACTGTATGTTATAACTAGGTCTATTGTAGGGTTACTGTATGTTATAACTAGGTCTATTGTAGGGTTACTGTATGTTATAACTAGGTTTATTGTAGGGTTTCTGTATGTTTGTTATAACTAGGTTTATTGTAGGGTTACTGTATGTTATAACTAGGTTTATTGTAGGGTTACTGTATGTTATAACTAGGTCTAATGTAGGGTTACTGAATGTTATAACTAGGTTTATTGTAGGGTTACTGTATGTTATAACTAGGTCTATTGTAGGGTTACTGTATGTTATAACTAGGTCTATTGTAGGGTTACTGTATGTATGTTATAACTAGGTCTATTGTAGGGTTACTGAATGTTATAACTAGGTCTATTGTAGGGTTACTGTATGTTATTACTAGGTCTATTTTAGGGTTACTGTATGTTATAACTAGGTTTATTTTTGGGTTACTGTATGTTATAACTAGGTCTATTGTAGGTTTACTGTATGTATGTTATAACTACGTCTATTGTAGGGTTACTGTATGTTATAACTAGGTCTATTGTAGGGTTACTGAATGTTATAACTAGGTCTATTGTAGGGTTACTGAATGTTATAACTAGGTCTATTGTAGGGTTACTGAATGTTATAACTAGGTCTATTGTAGGGTTACTATATGTTATTACTAGGTCTATTGTAGGGTTACTGTATGTTATTACTAGGTCTATTGTAGGGTTACTGTATGTTTGTTATAACTAGGTTTATTGTAGGGTTACGGTATGTTATAACTAGGTTTGTTGTAGGGTTACTGTATGTTATAACTAGGTCTATTGTAGGGTTACTGTATGTTATTACTAGGTCTATTGTAGGGTTACTGTATGTATGTTATTAATAGGTCTATTTTAGGGTTACTGTATGTTATAACTAGGTTTATTTTTGGGTTACTGTATGTTATAACTAGGTCTATTGTAGGTTTTCTGTATGTATGTTATAACTAGGTCTATTGTAGGGTTACTGTATGTTATAACTAGGTTTATTATAGGGTTACTGTATGTTATAACTAGGTCTATTGTAGGGTTACTGTATGTTATAACTAGATCTATTGTAGGGTTACTGTATGTTATAACTAGGTCTATTGTAGGATTACAGTTCGCTCTAACTAGGTTTATTGTGGGGTTACTGTATGTTATAACTAGGTTTATTGTAGGGTTACTGTATGTTATAACTAGGTTTATTGTAGGGTTCCTGTATGTTATAACTAGGTTTATTGTAGCGTTACTGTATGTATGATATAACTAGGTTTATTGTAGGGTTACTGTATGTTACAACTAGATCTATTGTAGGGTTACTGTATGTTATAACTAGGTCTATTGTAGGGTTACTGTATGTTATAACTAGGTTTATTGTAGGGTTACTGTATGTTATTACTAGGTCTATTGTAGGGTTACTGTATGTTATAACTAGGTCTATTGTAGGGTTACTGTATGTTATAACTAGGTCTATTGTAGGGTTACTGTATGTATGTTATAACTAGGTTTATTGTAGGGTTACTGTATGTTATTACTAGGTCTATTGTAGGGTTACTGTATGTTATAACTAGGTTTATTGTAGGGTTACTGTATGTTATAACTAGGTTTATTGTAGGGTTACTGTATGTTATAACTAGGTCTATTGTAGGGTTACTGTATGTTATAACTAGGTTTATTGTAGGGTTACTGTATGTTATAACTAGGTTTATTGTAGGGTTACTGTATGTTATAACTAGGTTTATTGTAGGGTTACTGTATGTTATAACTAGGTCTATTGTAGGGTTACTGTATGTTATAACTAGGTCTATTGTAGGGTTACTGTATGTTATAACTAGGTTTATTGTAGGGTTACTGTATGTTATAACTAGGTCTATTGTAGGGTTACTGTATGTTATAACTAGGTCTATTGTAGGGTTACTGTATGTTATAACTAGGTTTATTGTAGGGTTACTGTATGTTATAACTAGGTTATTGTAGGGTTACTGTAGTTAACTAGGTTATTGTAGGGTTACTGTATGTTATAACTAGGTCTATTGTAGGGCTTGACTAGGGTGGGACTGTATGTTATAACTAGGTCTATTGTAGGGTTACTGTATGTTATTACTAGGTCTATTGTAGGGTTACTGTATGTATGTTATTAATAGGTCTATTTTAGGGTTACTGTATGTTATAACTAGGTTTATTTTTGGGTTACTGTATGTTATAACTAGGTCTATTGTAGGTTTTCTGTATGTATGTTATAACTAGGTCTATTGTAGGGTTACTGTATGTTATAACTAGGTTTATTATAGGGTTACTGTATGTTATAATATTTCTATTGTAGGGTTACTGAATGTTATAACTAGGTCTATTGTAGGGTTACTGTATGTTATAACTAGATCTATTGTAGGGTTACTGTATGTTATAACTAGGTCTATTGTAGGATTACAGTTCGCTCTAACTAGGTTTATTGTGGGGTTACTGTATGTTATAACTAGGTTTATTGTAGGGTTACTGTATGTTATAACTAGGTTTATTGTAGGGTTCCTGTATGTTATAACTAGGTTTATTGTAGCGTTACTGTATGTATGATATAACTAGGTTTATTGTAGGGTTACTGTATGTTACAACTAGATCTATTGTAGGGTTACTGTATGTTATAACTAGGTCTATTGTAGGGTTACTGTATGTTATAACTAGGTTTATTGTAGGGTTACTGTATGTTATTACTAGGTCTATTGTAGGGTTACTGTATGTTATAACTAGGTCTATTGTAGGGTTACTGTATGTTATAACTAGGTTTATTGTAGGGTTACTGTATGTTATAACTAGGTTTATTGTAGGGTTCCTGTATGTTATAACTAGGTTTATTGTAGCGTTACTGTATGTTACAACTAGGTCTATTGTAGGGTTACAGTATGTTATAACTAGGTTTATTGTAGGGTTACTGTATGTTATAACTAGGTTTATTGTAGGGTTTCTGTATGTTATAACTAGGTTTATTGTAGGGTTACTGTATGTATGTTATAACTAGGTCTATTGTAGGGTTACTGTATGTTATAACTAGGTTTATTGTAGGGTTTCTGTATGTTATAACTAGGTCTATTGTAGGGTTACTGTATGTTATAACTAGGTCTATTGTAGGGTTACTGTATGTATGTTATAACTAGGTTTATTGTAGGGTTACTGTATGTTATTACTAGGTCTATTGTAGGGTTACTGTACGCTCTAACTAGGTTTATTGTAGGGTTACTGTATGTTATAACTAGGTTTATTGTAGGGTTACTGTATGTTATAACTAGGTTTATTGTAGGGTTACTGTATGTTATAACTAGGTCTGTTGTAGGGTTACTGTATGTTACAACTAGGTCTATTGTAGGGTTACTGTATGTTATAACTATGTCTAATTTAGGGTTACTGTATGTTATAACTAGGTCTATTGTAGGGTTTCTGTATGTTATAACTAGGTTTATTGTAGGGTTACTGTATGTTATAACTAGGTCTATTGTAGGGTTACTGTATGTTATTACTAGGTCTATTGTAGGGTTTCTGTATGTTATAACTAGGTCTATTGTAGGGTTACTGTATGTTATAACTAGGTCTAATGTAGGGTTACTGTATGTTATAACTAGGTCTATTGTAGGGTTTCTGTATGTTATAACTAGGTCTATTGTAGGGTAACTGTATGTTATAACTAGGTTTATTGTAGGGTTACTGTATGTTATAACTAGGTCTATTGTAGGGTTTCTGTATGTTATAACTAGGTCTATTGTAGGGTTTCTGTATGTTATAACTAGGTCTATTGTAGGGTTACTGTATGTTATAACTAGGTTTATTGTAGGTTACTGTATGTTTGTTATAACTAGGTTTATTGTAGGGTTACTGTATGTTATAACTAGGTTTATTGTAGGGTTACTGTATGTTATAACTAGGTCTAATGTAGGGTTACTGAATGTTATAACTAGGTTTATTGTAGGGTTACTGTATGTTATAACTAGGTCTATTGTAGGGTTACTGTATGTTATAACTAGGTCTCTTGTAGGGTTACTGTATGTATGTTATAACTAGGTCTATTGTAGGGTTACTGAATGTTATAACTAGGTCTATTGTAGGGTTACTGTATGTTATTACTAGGTCTATTTTAGGGTTACTGTATGTTATAACTAGGTTTATTTTTGGGTTACTGTATGTTATAACTAGGTCTATTGTAGGTTTACTGTATGTATGTTATAACTACGTCTATTGTAGGGTTACTGTATGTTATAACTAGGTCTATTGTAGGGTTACTGAATGTTATAACTAGGTCTATTGTAGGGTTACTGAATGTTATAACTAGGTCTATTGTAGGGTTACTATATGTTATTACTAGGTCTATTGTAGGGTTACTGTATGTTATTACTAGGTCTATTGTAGGGTTACTGTATGTTTGTTATAACTAGGTTTATTGTAGGGTTACGGTATGTTATAACTAGGTTTGTTGTAGGGTTACTGTATGTTATAACTAGGTCTATTGTAGGGTTACTGTATGTTATTACTAGGTCTATTGTAGGGTTACTGTATGTATGTTATTAATAGGTCTATTTTAGGGTTACTGTATGTTATAACTAGGTTTATTTTTGGGTTACTGTATGTTATAACTAGGTCTATTGTAGGTTTTCTGTATGTATGTTATAACTAGGTCTATTGTAGGGTTACTGTATGTTATAACTAGGTTTATTATAGGGTTACTGTATGTTATAATATTTCTATTGTAGGGTTACTGAATGTTATAACTAGGTCTATTGTAGGGTTACTGTATGTTATAACTAGATCTATTGTAGGGTTACTGTATGTTATAACTAGGTCTATTGTAGGATTACAGTTCGCTCTAACTAGGTTCATTGTAGGGTTACTGTATGTTATAACTAGGTTTATTGTAGGGTTACTGTATGTTATAACTAGGTTTATTGTAGGGTTCCTGTATGTTATAACTAGGTTTATTGTAGCGTTACTGTATGTATGATATAACTAGGTTTATTGTAGGGTTACTGTATGTTACAACTAGATCTATTGTAGGGTTACTGTATGTTATAACTAGGTCTATTGTAGGGTTACTGTATGTTATAACTAGGTTTATTGTAGGGTTACTGTATGTTATTACTAGGTCTATTGTAGGGTTACTGTATGTTATAACTAGGTTTATTGTAGGGTTCCTGTATGTTATAACTAGGTTTATTGTAGCGTTACTGTATGTTACAACTAGGTCTATTGTAGGGTTACAGTATGTTATAACTAGGTTTATTGTAGGGTTACTGTATGTTATAACTAGGTTTATTGTAGGGTTTCTGTATGTTATAACTAGGTCTATTGTAGGGTTACTGTATGTTATAACTAGGTCTATTGTAGGGTTACTGTATGTATGTTATAACTAGGTTTATTGTAGGGTTACTGTATGTTATTACTAGGTCTATTGTAGGGTTACTGTACGCTCTAACTAGGTTTATTGTAGGGTTACTGTATGTTATAACTAGGTTTATTGTAGGGTTACTGTATGTTATAACTAGGTTTATTGTAGGGTTACTGTATGTTATAACTAGGTCTGTTGTAGGGTTACTGTATGTTACAACTAGGTCTATTGTAGGGTTACTGTATGTTATAACTATGTCTAATTTAGGGTTACTGTATGTTATAACTAGGTCTATTGTAGGGTTTCTGTATGTTATAACTAGGTTTATTGTAGGGTTACTGTATGTTATAACTAGGTCTATTGTAGGGTTACTGTATGTTATAACTAGGTCTATTGTAGGGTTTCTGTATGTTATAACTAGGTCTATTGTAGGGTTACTGTATGTTATAACTAGGTCTAATGTAGGGTTACTGTATGTTATAACTAGGTCTATTGTAGGGTTTCTGTATGTTATAACTAGGTCTATTGTAGGGTAACTGTATGTTATAACTAGGTTTATTGTAGGGTTACTGTATGTTATAACTAGGTCTATTGTAGGGTTTCTGTATGTTATAACTAGGTCTATTGTAGGGTTTCTGTATGTTATAACTAGGTCTATTGTAGGGTTACTGTATGTTATAACTAGGTTTATTGTAGGTTACTGTATGTTTGTTATAACTAGGTTTATTGTAGGGTTACTGTATGTTATAACTAGGTTTATTGTAGGGTTACTGTATGTTATAACTAGGTCTAATGTAGGGTTACTGAATGTTATAACTAGGTTTATTGTAGGGTTACTGTATGTTATAACTAGGTCTATTGTAGGGTTACTGTATGTTATAACTAGGTCTCTTGTAGGGTTACTGTATGTATGTTATAACTAGGTCTATTGTAGGGTTACT
The DNA here is from genome assembly GCF_965601325.2 of Salmo salar. Classification (NCBI taxonomy): domain Eukaryota; kingdom Metazoa; phylum Chordata; class Actinopteri; order Salmoniformes; family Salmonidae; genus Salmo; species Salmo salar. Next base: position 136,014,246 of record NC_138299.1, read on the forward strand.
GAATGTTATAACTAGGTCTATTGTAGGGTTACTGTATGTTATTACTAGGTCTATTTTAGGGTTACTGTATGTTATAACTAGGTTTATTTTTGGGTTACTGTATGTTATAACTAGGTCTATTGTAGGTTTACTGTATGTATGTTATAACTACGTCTATTGTAGGGTTACTGTATGTTATAACTAGGTCTATTGTAGGGTTACTGAATGTTATAACTAGGTCTATTGTAGGGTTACTGAATGTTATAACTAGGTCTATTGTAGGGTTACTATATGTTATTACTAGGTCTATTGTAGGGTTACTGTATGTTATTACTAGGTCTATTGTAGGGTTACTGTATGTTTGTTATAACTAGGTTTATTGTAGGGTTACGGTATGTTATAACTAGGTTTGTTGTAGGGTTACTGTATGTTATAACTAGGTCTATTGTAGGGTTACTGTATGTTATTACTAGGTCTATTGTAGGGTTACTGTATGTATGTTATTAATAGGTCTATTTTAGGGTTACTGTATGTTATAACTAGGTTTATTTTTGGGTTACTGTATGTTATAACTAGGTCTATTGTAGGTTTTCTGTATGTATGTTATAACTAGGTCTATTGTAGGGTTACTGTATGTTATAACTAGGTTTATTATAGGGTTACTGTATGTTATAATATTTCTATTGTAGGGTTACTGAATGTTATAACTAGGTCTATTGTAGGGTTACTGTATGTTATAACTAGATCTATTGTAGGGTTACTGTATGTTATAACTAGGTCTATTGTAGGATTACAGTTCGCTCTAACTAGGTTCATTGTAGGGTTACTGTATGTTATAACTAGGTTTATTGTAGGGTTACTGTATGTTATAACTAGGTTTATTGTAGGGTTCCTGTATGTTATAACTAGGTTTATTGTAGCGTTACTGTATGTATGATATAACTAGGTTTATTGTAGGGTTACTGTATGTTACAACTAGATCTATTGTAGGGTTACTGTATGTTATAACTAGGTCTATTGTAGGGTTACTGTATGTTATAACTAGGTTTATTGTAGGGTTACTGTATGTTATTACTAGGTCTATTGTAGGGTTACTGTATGTTATAACTAGGTTTATTGTAGGGTTCCTGTATGTTATAACTAGGTTTATTGTAGCGTTACTGTATGTTACAACTAGGTCTATTGTAGGGTTACAGTATGTTATAACTAGGTTTATTGTAGGGTTACTGTATGTTATAACTAGGTTTATTGTAGGGTTTCTGTATGTTATAACTAGGTTTATTGTAGGGTTACTGTATGTATGTATGTTATAACTAGGTCTATTGTAGGGTTACTGTATGTTATAACTAGGTTTATTGTAGGGTTTCTGTATGTTATAACTAGGTCTATTGTAGGGTTACTGTATGTTATAACTAGGTCTATTGTAGGGTTACTGTATGTATGTTATAACTAGGTTTATTGTAGGGTTACTGTATGTTATTACTAGGTCTATTGTAGGGTTACTGTACGCTCTAACTAGGTTTATTGTAGGGTTACTGTATGTTATAACTAGGTTTATTGTAGGGTTACTGTATGTTATAACTAGGTTTATTGTAGGGTTACTGTATGTTATAACTAGGTCTGTTGTAGGGTTACTGTATGTTACAACTAGGTCTATTGTAGGGTTACTGTATGTTATAACTATGTCTAATTTAGGGTTACTGTATGTTATAACTAGGTCTATTGTAGGGTTTCTGTATGTTATAACTAGGTTTATTGTAGGGTTACTGTATGTTATAACTAGGTCTATTGTAGGGTTACTGTATGTTATTACTAGGTCTATTGTAGGGTTTCTGTATGTTATAACTAGGTCTATTGTAGGGTTACTGTATGTTATAACTAGGTCTAATGTAGGGTTACTGTATGTTATAACTAGGTCTATTGTAGGGTTTCTGTATGTTATAACTAGGTCTATTGTAGGGTAACTGTATGTTATAACTAGGTTTATTGTAGGGTTACTGTATGTTATAACTAGGTCTATTGTAGGGTTTCTGTATGTTATAACTAGGTCTATTGTAGGGTTTCTGTATGTTATAACTAGGTCTATTGTAGGGTTACTGTATGTTATAACTAGGTTTATTGTAGGTTACTGTATGTTTGTTATAACTAGGTTTATTGTAGGGTTACTGTATGTTATAACTAGGTTTATTGTAGGGTTACTGTATGTTATAACTAGGTCTAATGTAGGGTTACTGAATGTTATAACTAGGTTTATTGTAGGGTTACTGTATGTTATAACTAGGTCTATTGTAGGGTTACTGTATGTTATAACTAGGTCTCTTGTAGGGTTACTGTATGTATGTTATAACTAGGTCTATTGTAGGGTTACTGAATGTTATAACTAGGTCTATTGTAGGGTTACTGTATGTTATTACTAGGTCTATTTTAGGGTTACTGTATGTTATAACTAGGTTTATTTTTGGGTTACTGTATGTTATAACTAGGTCTATTGTAGGTTTACTGTATGTATGTTATAACTACGTCTATTGTAGGGTTACTGTATGTTATAACTAGGTCTATTGTAGGGTTACTGAATGTTATAACTAGGTCTATTGTAGGGTTACTGAATGTTATAACTAGGTCTATTGTAGGGTTACTGAATGTTATAACTAGGTCTATTGTAGGGTTACTATATGTTATTACTAGGTCTATTGTAGGGTTACTGTATGTTATTACTAGGTCTATTGTAGGGTTACTGTATGTTTGTTATAACTAGGTTTATTGTAGGGTTACTGTATGTTATAACTAGGTCTATTGTAGGGTTACTGTATGTTATAACTAGGTTTATTGTAGGGTTACTGTATGTTATAACTAGGTTTATTGTAGGGTTACGGTATGTTATAACTAGGTTTGTTGTAGGGTTACTGTATGTTATAACTAGGTCTATTGTAGGGTTACTGTATGTTATTACTAGGTCTATTGTAGGGTTACTGTATGTATGTTATTAATAGGTCTATTTTAGGGTTACTGTATGTTATAACTAGGTTTATTTTTGGGTTACTGTATGTTATAACTAGGTCTATTGTAGGTTTTCTGTATGTATGTTATAACTAGGTCTATTGTAGGGTTACTGTATGTTATAACTAGGTTTATTATAGGGTTACTGTATGTTATAATATTTCTATTGTAGGGTTACTGAATGTTATAACTAGGTCTATTGTAGGGTTACTGTATGTTATAACTAGATCTATTGTAGGGTTACTGTATGTTATAACTAGGTCTATTGTAGGATTACAGTTCGCTCTAACTAGGTTCATTGTAGGGTTACTGTATGTTATAACTAGGTTTATTGTAGGGTTACTGTATGTTATAACTAGGTTTATTGTAGGGTTCCTGTATGTTATAACTAGGTTTATTGTAGCGTTACTGTATGTATGATATAACTAGGTTTATTGTAGGGTTACTGTATGTTACAACTAGATCTATTGTAGGGTTACTGTATGTTATAACTAGGTCTATTGTAGGATTACAGTTCGCTCTAACTAGGTTTATTGTAGGGTTACTGTATGTTATAACTAGGTTTATTGTAGGGTTACTGTATGTTATAACTAGGTTTATTGTAGGGTTCCTGTATGTTATAACTAGGTTTATTGTAGCGTTACTGTATGTATGATATAACTAGGTTTATTGTAGGGTTACTGTATGTTACAACTAGATCTATTGTAGGGTTACTGTATGTTATAACTAGGTCTATTGTAGGATTACAGTTCGCTCTAACTAGGTTTATTGTAGGGTTACTGTATGTTATAACTAGGTTTATTGTAGGGTTACTGTATGTTATAACTAGGTCTATTGTAGGGTTACTGTATGTTATAACTAGGTTTATTGTAGGGTTACTGTATGTTATAACTAGGTCTATTGTAGGGTTACTGTATGTTATAACTAGGTTTATTGTAGGGTTCCTGTATGTTATAACTAGGTTTATTGTAGCGTTACTGTATGTTACAACTAGGTCTATTGTAGGGTTACAGTATGTTATAACTAGGTTTATTGTAGGGTTACTGTATGTTATAACTAGGTTTATTGTAGGGTTACTGTATGTTATAACTAGGTTTATTGTAGGGTTACTGTATGTTATAACTAGGTCTATTGTAGGGTTACTGTATGTTATAACTAGGTCTATTGTAGGGTTACTGTATGTTATAACTAGGTCTATTGTAGGGTTACTGTATGTTATAACTAGGTTTATTGTAGGGTTACTGTATGTTATAACTAGGTCTATTGTAGGGTTCCTGTATGTTATAACTAGGTTTATTGTAGCGTTACTGTATGTATGATATAACTAGGTTTATTGTAGGGTTACTGTATGTTATAACTAGGTCTATTGTAGGGTTACTGTATGTTATAACTAGGTTTATTGTAGGGTTACTGTATGTTATAACTAGGTTTATTGTAGGGTTACTGTATGTTATAACTAGGTTTATTGTAGGGTTACTGTATGTTATAACTAGGTCTATTGTAGGGTTACTGTATGTTATAACTAGGTCTATTGTAGGGTTACTGTATGTTATAACTAGGTTTATTGTAGGGTTACTGTATGTTATAACTAGGTCTATTGTAGGGTTACTGTATGTTATAACTAGGTTTATTGTAGGGTTACTGTATGTTATAACTAGGTTTATTGTAGCGTTACTGTATGTTACAACTAGGTCTATTGTAGGGTTACAGTATGTTATAACTAGGTTTATTGTAGGGTTACTGTATGTTATAACTAGGTTTATTGTAGGGTTTCTGTATGTTATAACTAGGTTTATTGTAGGGTTACTGTATGTATGTTATAACTAGGTCTATTGTAGGGTTACTGTATGTTATAACTAGGTTTATTGTAGGGTTACGTGTATGTTATAACTAGGTCTATTGTAGGGTTACTGTATGTTATAACTAGGTCTATTGTAGGGTTACTGTACGCTCTAACTAGGTTTATTGTAGGGTTACTGTATGTTATAACTAGGTTTATTGTAGGGTTACTGTATGTTATAACTAGGTTTATTGTAGGGTTACTGTATGTTATTACTAGGTCTATTGTAGGGTTACTGTATGTTATAACTAGGTTTATTGTAGGGTTACTGTATGTTATAACTAGGTTTATTGTAGGGTTACTGTATGTTATAACTAGGTTTATTGTAGGGTTACTGTATGTTATAACTAGGTTTATTGTAGGGTTACTGTATGTTACAACTAGGTCTATTGTAGGGTTACTGTATGTTATAACTATGTCTAATTTAGGGTTACTGTATGTTATAACTAGGTCTATTGTAGGGTTTCTGTATGTTATAACTAGGTTTATTGTAGGGTTACTGTATGTTATAACTAGGTCTATTGTAGGGTTACTGTATGTTATTACTAGGTCTATTGTAGGGTTTCTGTATGTTATAACTAGGTCTATTGTAGGGTTACTGTATGTTATAACTAGGTCTAATGTAGGGTTACTGTATGTTATAACTAGGTCTATTGTAGGGTTTCTGTATGTTATAACTAGGTCTATTGTAGGGTAACTGTATGTTATAACTAGGTTTATTGTAGGGTTACTGTATGTTATAACTAGGTCTATTGTAGGGTTTCTGTATGTTATAACTAGGTCTATTGTAGGGTTTCTGTATGTTATAACTAGGTCTATTGTAGGGTTACTGTATGTTATAACTAGGTTTATTGTAGGTTACTGTATGTTTGTTATAACTAGGTTTATTGTAGGGTTACTGTATGTTATAACTAGGTTTATTGTAGGGTTACTGTATGTTATAACTAGGTCTAATGTAGGGTTACTGAATGTTATAACTAGGTTTATTGTAGGGTTACTGTATGTTATAACTAGGTCTATTGTAGGGTTACTGTATGTTATAACTAGGTCTCTTGTAGGGTTACTGTATGTATGTTATAACTAGGTCTATTGTAGGGTTACTGAATGTTATAACTAGGTCTATTGTAGGGTTACTGTATGTTATTACTAGGTCTATTTTAGGGTTACTGTATGTTATAACTAGGTCTATTGTAGGGTTACTGTATGTTATAACTAGGTTTATTGTAGGTTACTGTATGTTTGTTATAACTAGGTTTATTGTAGGGTTACTGTATGTTATAACTAGGTTTATTTTTGGGTTACTGTATGTTATAACTAGGTCTATTGTAGGTTTACTGTATGTATGTTATAACTACGTCTATTGTAGGGTTACTGTATGTTATAACTAGGTCTATTGTAGGGTTACTGAATGTTATAACTAGGTCTATTGTAGGGTTACTGAATGTTATAACTAGGTCTATTGTAGGGTTACTGAATGTTATAACTAGGTCTATTGTAGGGTTACTATATGTTATTACTAGGTCTATTGTAGGGTTACTGTATGTTATTACTAGGTCTATTGTAGGGTTACTGTATGTTTGTTATAACTAGGTTTATTGTAGGGTTACGGTATGTTATAACTAGGTTTGTTGTAGGGTTACTGTATGTTATAACTAGGTCTATTGTAGGGTTACTGTATGTTATTACTAGGTCTATTGTAGGGTTACTGTATGTATGTTATTAATAGGTCTATTTTAGGGTTACTGTATGTTATAACTAGGTTTATTTTTGGGTTACTGTATGTTATAACTAGGTCTATTGTAGGTTTTCTGTATGTATGTTATAACTAGGTCTATTGTAGGGTTACTGTATGTTATAACTAGGTTTATTATAGGGTTACTGTATGTTATAATATTTCTATTGTAGGGTTACTGAATGTTATAACTAGGTCTATTGTAGGGTTACTGTATGTTATAACTAGATCTATTGTAGGGTTACTGTATGTTATAACTAGGTCTATTGTAGGATTACAGTTCGCTCTAACTAGGTTCATTGTAGGGTTACTGTATGTTATAACTAGGTTTATTGTAGGGTTACTGTATGTTATAACTAGGTTTATTGTAGGGTTCCTGTATGTTATAACTAGGTTTATTGTAGCGTTACTGTATGTATGATATAACTAGGTTTATTGTAGGGTTACTGTATGTTACAACTAGATCTATTGTAGGGTTACTGTATGTTATAACTAGGTCTATTGTAGGATTACAGTTCGCTCTAACTAGGTTTATTGTAGGGTTACTGTATGTTATAACTAGGTTTATTGTAGGGTTACTGTATGTTATAACTAGGTTTATTGTAGGGTTCCTGTATGTTATAACTAGGTTTATTGTAGCGTTACTGTATGTATGATATAACTAGGTTTATTGTAGGGTTACTGTATGTTACAACTAGATCTATTGTAGGGTTACTGTATGTTATAACTAGGTCTATTGTAGGATTACAGTTCGCTCTAACTAGGTTTATTGTAGGGTTACTGTATGTTATAACTAGGTTTATTGTAGGGTTACTGTATGTTATAACTAGGTTTATTGTAGGGTTCCTGTATGTTATAACTAGGTTTATTGTAGGGTTACTGTATGTTATAACTAGGTCTATTGTAGGGTTACTGTATGTTATAACTAGGTTTATTGTAGGGTTCCTGTATGTTATAACTAGGTTTATTGTAGCGTTACTGTATGTATGATATAACTAGGTTTATTGTAGGGTTACTGTATGTTATAACTAGGTCTATTGTAGGGTTACTGTATGTTATAACTAGGTCTATTGTAGGGTTACTGTATGTTATAACTAGGTTTATTGTAGGGTTCCTGTATGTTATAACTAGGTTTATTGTAGGGTTACTGTATGTTATAACTAGGTCTATTGTAGGGTTACTGTATGTTATAACTAGGTTTATTGTAGGGTTACTGTATGTATGTTATAACTAGGTCTATTGTAGGGTTACTGTATGTTATAACTAGGTTTATTGTAGGGTTACTGTATGTTATAACTAGGTCTATTGTAGGGTTACTGTACGCTCTAACTAGGTTTATTGTAGGGTTACTGTATGTTATAACTAGGTTTATTGTAGGGTTACTGTATGTTATAACTAGGTCTGTTGTAGGGTTACTGTATGTTACAACTAGGTCTATTGTAGGGTTACTGTATGTTATAACTAGGTCTATTGTAGGGTTACTGTATGTTATAACTAGGTTTATTGTAGGGTTACTGTATGTTATAACTAGGTTTATTGTAGGGTTACTGTATGTTATAACTAGGTCTATTGTAGGGTTACTGTATGTTATAACTAGGTCTATTGTAGGGTTACTGTATGTATGTTATAACTAGGTCTATTGTAGGGTTACTGTATGTTATAACTAGGTCTATTGTAGGGTTACTGTATGTTATAACTAGGTCTATTGTAGGGTTACTGTATGTTATAACTAGGTCTATTGTAGGGTTACTGTATGTTATAACTAGGTTTATTGTAGGGTTACTGTATGTTATTACTAGGTCTATTGTAGGGTTACTGTACGCTATAACTAGGTTTATTGTAGGGTTACTGTATGTTATAACTAGGTTTATTGTAGGGTTACTGTATGTTATAACTAGGTCTATTGTAGGGTTACTGTATGTTATAACTAGGTCTATTGTAGGGTTACTGTATGTTATAACTAGGTTTATTGTAGGGTTACTGTATGTTATAACTAGGTTTATTGTAGGGTTACTGTATGTTATAACTAGGTCTGTTGTAGGGTTACTGTATGTTACAACTAGGTCTATTGTAGGGTTACTGTATGTTATAACTAGGTCTATTGTAGGGTTACTGTATGTTATAACTAGGTTTATTGTAGGGTTACTGTATGTTATAACTAGGTTTATTGTAGGGTTACTGTATGTATGTTATAACTAGGTCTATTGTAGGGTTACTGTATGTTATAACTAGGTCTATTGTAGGGTTACTGTATGTATGTTATAACTAGGTCTATTGTAGGGTTACTGTATGTTATAACTAGGTTTATTGTAGGGTTACTGTATGTATGTTATAACTAGGTCTATTGTAGGGTTACTGTATGTTATTACTAGGTCTATTGTAGGGTTACTGTACGCTCTAACTAGGTTTATTGTAGGGTTACTGTATGTTATAACTAGGTTTATTGTAGGGTTACTGTATGTTATAACTAGGTTTATTGTAGGGTTACTGTATGTTATAACTAGGTCTGTTGTAGGGTTACTGTATGTTACAACTAGGTCTATTGTAGGGTTACTGTATGTTATAACTAGGTCTATTGTAGGGTTACTGTATGTTATAACTAGGTCTATTGTAGGGTTACTGTATGTTATAACTAGGTTTATTGTAGGTTACTGTATGTTTGTTATAACTAGGTTTATTGTAGGGTTACTGTATGTTATAACTAGGTCTATTGTAGGGTTACTGTATGTTATAACTAGGTCTATAGTAGGATTACAGTACGCTCTAACTAGTTTTATTGTAGGGTTACTGTATGTTATAACTAGGCATCATTTATTTATTTCATTTGACTGATTTCCTTTTATGAGCTGTAACTCAATAAAATCTTTGAAATTGTTGCATGTTGCGTTTATATTTTTGTTTAGTACATTTCGAAATATTGTTGTTGTTGTTTTCCATTTAATTCGATAAGAAACCAAACTTAGTAGAAAGATTCACCATCCATGTATTTAGGTTGAGAAAACATACGTGCTTCGAATGCGATGAAATTTTGTCTGCTCTTTCTGAAGAAGATGGTTTCGTGATGTTTATAAAACATTACATTTGGGAGCAGTATAACAGCTTTCTCTTCATATTGGATCTTTGGATGTGTGTAAAACCCTCCATAGTCTACGTTGCCTTGACTGTATTATATGCCCACGGGAGGAATCACGGTGCCTGTAACTGTATTTAGACATAGCCTATTTTAAACAACTTGTTGTTAAAAAAATTATTAGAATTATATACACTTTTAGGCCTTATAAATAGCCTAGTGAATTTAATCTTGCTTATTGACTACGTTTGGCATGTCCATGTCCAGACTGTATTTGACCTATATCAGTGTGAATGCTATAACCAATGTTTAACGATGTAGTTCCATATTGAAGAAATGCAATTAGAACATTGTGGACTGCAAACATTTCAATATATGTAATGAATATGGGGCTGGCTAATTAACCCACTAGGCTATAGCGGACTAACACTTGAATTGGAGTTGATGAAAATGCAACACGTATATAAACAATTTGAAGCAACCACATGTTTAGCCATTGAGCATGTTCTGATTAGCCAGTGAGGCGTCAACCCTCGACACACACAACTTGTTTATTCATCAAAACCCAGCCCTTTCGCGCCACCGCCAGCTACTGCTCCCATAATTCCAGTTGTGAAAATAGCTAAAATATTTCTGACACACATTTCTGACACACACTTAGAGGGTAATTTCTAAGGGTTGTAGCGCTATAGGTGCTATATTTAGAAATATATATATAGGTGCTATAGCGCTACAACCCTTAGAAATTACCCTCTAAGTGTTCCTGAAAGTTTCCTTCAGTCAAACCTGTCCCCTGTCACCAACGACCTGTAGTTGTAACTTATGTTATGACTGAGGTAACGCAGCATGGCGTTACTGTAACAGAGCCAGGGAACTACATCTGCAAACTCCTCTGCTTTCATTTGTCATTACTATCCCACCAGCTCAGCAATGAAGTTGGTTTGTCTCCCAAATGGAACGCTATTCCCTATGTAGTGCACTACTTTTGACTAGAGCCATATGGGCCCTTGTCAAAAGTAGTGTGCACCACATATTGAATAGGGTGCCATGTGGAGTTCAGCTCATTTAGGGTTATTCATCCTGCTCTTTGAAATGAGATGTAGTGAAGGGGAACCAGAACCACACTGCTACTATAGCCAGGCTTCATGGAGATTTGAAACCCTCTTTTGGTAAGGTCCTGTAGTGCACACTTCTGAGACTCCTTCGCCACACATTTCAAATGTGATGCATCAAAACAGGGATAAATTGAAAAATAAGGCTATTTTTCATCCTTCTTTTGACATCCCATTTCCTCCTGCCGATGTAAACACTACGTCTGAGGAGGAGTGATGCAGAAAGTAATGAAAGACAAATACGGAGTCCCAAATGGCACCCTATTCCCTTTATAGTGCACTACATATGACCAGTGATCATAGGTCTCTGGTCAAAAGTAGTGCACTATATACGTAATACACTCTTAGAAAAGAGCGTTCCAAAAGGGTTCTTCGGCTGTCCCCATAGGTTAAACCTTTTTGGTTCCAGGTACAACCCTTTTTGGTTCCAGGTAGAACCCTTTTTGGTTCCAGGTAGAACCCTTTTCGGTTCAATGTAGAACCGTCTATGGAAAGGGTTCTACATGGAACCCAAAAGGGTTCTATCTGGAAGCAAAAATTATTCTTCAAAGGGTTCTACTTGTAGGTTCTAGATAGACCTTTTTTTCTAAGAGTGTAGGGTGCCATTTGGGATGCACACAAAGCCAAAGAGAAGTGACAGTAAATCTCTTCTCCTCATGCAGAATGTGACTGGCAACCACAGGGTGAATGATGTCATCGCCACAGAGGAGGGACCACAGACTCTGGTTGGTCGGTTCATGTACGGCCCACTGGACATGGTGACTCTGACTGGAGAGAAGGTGACGACACAACACAAGACACTGCATCTGGTTCTGGTACCTGGTGCATCTGGTTCCTGGTTCAAATCCAGGCTGCATCACATCCGGCCGTGATTGGGAGTCCCATAGGGCGGCGCACAATTGGCCCAGCGTCGCCCGGGTTTGGCCGGGGTAGGCCGTCATTGGAAATAAGAATTTGTTCTTAACTGACTTGCCTGGTTAAATAAAGGTTAAATAAAATTGTAAAAAATTTGCAAACACTATTTGCCCTATTTACAACACTACAGTTGCAACACTTTTAAAAGTGTCTGCATTAGAATAAACTGATACTGGTCTTATAGGGGTCTGACAAAGGAATTAGCAATGTCAACACTAAAGTATATTGAAGGGAATTAAATTGCGGCCCTGAACCGTTCGTTATCATACCATCTTATCATGAATCTATCTTGTCCTCTCCCAGGTGGACATTCTCCTAATGACCCAGCCCCAGTCCGGCCGCTGGGTCCACTTTGACACAGAGGTGACCACCAGTAGTGGCAGAGTGGTCTACACCATCCCCAAGAGCAAGAAGCTGGCCACCGGGGTCTACCCTATCAAAATGATGGTCAAGTAAGCAAACAACTCCTTTTTATTTCTTATTGATATGCAACCACACAGCATGTTTGTTATAGTATGTTAGAGGTTGTATCAATAATGAAATGGATGCGGGTTGGGACGAGTTCCCATGAAAGTGGAGGAATCTGAATTGAATTACAGCCCATATCAGTGATGCAGGTAAAGTACTGTGAAGCTCTAACAGTGTACTCACAGGTTGTTGAATAACAAGGAGCCCCAGAGGTGCTGCGGCTGTGAATTACCACCGTACCTACAGTAGCAATCATCCTCCCCCTCTCCACCTCTCTTCACCTCCTTCTACCCAGGGGAGATCAGACGAGTGCAGAGGCCTACCTGACGGTGTTGCCCAGGGGGATGGAGTGTGTGGTGTTCAGCATCGATGGCTCCTTCGCTGCTAGCGTCTCCATCATGGGCAGCGACCCTAAAGTCCGCCCCGGAGCAGTGGACGTTGTCAGGTAACTCATGCGTGCGAGTGTTTGTGTGTTTGTGTTTGTGAATGTGCCTTCCAGCTTTTGTTTGATTAAGGAGCAGTTCAAGCAGAGAGAAATTATTAATGGAATGTAAATGATAACTCCATTTCAACGCCTACAAGTCATCTGTTCAGCTCAGAAAATGATCCTTGTATTTTGTCACATTAAAGGGAGTTTGAAGGAAGTTGCTAACTAGTGTTAGCGCAATTGCAAACTCAAATTTTGTTACTTGACAGCTTTATTCTAAAATGGATGAAAAACCAAAAAAATCCTCATCAATCTACACACAATACCCCATACTAACCAAGCGAAAACAGGTTTTTAGATTATTTTGCAAATTTATAAAATCTAAAAAACAGAAATACCTTATTTACATATGTATTCAGAATCTGTGCTATTAGACTCGAAATTGAGCTCAGGTGCATCCTGTTTCCATTGATCATCCTTGAGATGTTTCTACAACTTGATTGGAGTCCTCCTGTGGTAAATTCAATTGATTCGACATGATTTGAAAAAGCACACACCTGTCTATATAAGGTCCCACAGTTGACAATGCATATCAGAACAAAAACCAAGCCATGAGGTCGAAGGAATTGTCCGTAGAGCTCCGAGACAGCCCTTTGGCAGGGTAGCAAAAAAATTCTGCAGTATTGAAGGTCCCCAAGAACAAAGTGGCCTCCATCATTCTTAAATTGAAGAAGTTTGGAACCACCAAGACTCTTCCCAGAGCTGACCGCCCGGCCAAACTGAGCAAACGGGGGAGAAAGGCCTTGGTCAAGGAGGTGACCAAGAACCCGATGGTCATTCTGACAGCGCTCCAGAGTTCCTCTGTGGAGATGGGCGAACCTTCCAGAAGGACAACCATCTCTGCATCACTCCACCAATCAGGCCTTTATGGTAGAGTGGCCAGAGGGAAGCCACTTCTCAGTAAAAGGCACATGACAGCGCACTTGGAGTTTGTCAAAGGCACCTAAAGACTCTCAGACCATGAGAAACAAGATTATCTGGTCTGATGAAGCCAAGATTGAACTGTTTGACTTGAATATCAAGCATCACTTCAGGAGGAAACCTGGCACCATCCCTATGGTGAAGCATGGTGGTGGCAGCATCATGCTGTGGGGATTTTTTTTAGCGGCAGGGACTGGGAGACTAGTCAGGATCGAGGCAAAGATGAACGGAGCAAAGTATAGAGAGATCCTTGATGAAAACCTGCTCCAGAGCGCTCAGGACCTCAGACTGGGTCAAAGGTTCACTTTCCAACAGGACAACAACCCTAAGCACACAGCAAAGACAACACATGAGTGGCTTCTAGACAAGTCTCTGAATGTCCTTGAGTGGCCCAGCCAGAGCCCGGACTTGAACCTGATCGAACATCTCTGGAGAGACCTGAAAATAGCTGTGCAGTGACGCTCCCCATCCAACCTGACAGAGCTTGAGAGGATCTGCCAAGAAGAATGGGAGATACTCCCCAAATACAGGTGTGCCAAGCTTGTACCATCATACCAAAGAATACTCGAGGCTGTAATCGCTACCAAAGGTGCTTCAACAAAGTACTGAGTAAAGGGTCTGAATACTTATGTAAATTTGATATTTCAGTTTTTTGTTTTTTATATACATTTACACAAAAAAAATGCTTTGTCACTATGGGGTACTGTGTGTTGATTGATAACGGAAAACATTATTTAATCGATTTTAGAATAAGGCTGTAAAAAGTAAAGGGGTCTGAATACTTTCCGAATGCACTGTACCTTTAACTTCCTTCATACTGGACATAAGAAATAATAAGAAAAAATAAGAAAAGAAACCATAAATCTCAGAGGAATATTATTGATGTCAGTCTGTCTTTATGTTCAGTGAAAACGATAATTCTCAGAGGAATGTATCTATTTATCTTTGTGTCCAGACACTGGCAGGACCTGGGCTATCTTATCATCTACATCACAGGGAGGCCAGACATGCAGAAGCAGCGCGTGGTGTCATGGCTGTCCCAACACAACTTCCCCCAGGGCATGATCTTCTTTTCTGAGGGCCTGGTCCATGACCCACTGAGACAGAAAACCATCTTCCTCAGGAACCTAGTGCAGGAGGTACATTACATACATGATACAGTGGATATCTTTTCTTGCTCTCTATCTCAACTCCTTGTCTTTGTGTATATCTTCCTCTTTTTCTTTCTCTCTTTCTTTTTCTCACCCCATCTATATATCTCTCATTCTCTTTTTTTTCTCTCTCCCTTTCTTTCTCTCTTTCTTTCTCTCTCTTCCTTCCTCTATTTCTCACGCACACTTCCTTGGTTCTCACATTGACATTGACTGTGGGCCTCCATCCCTCTCTGTCTATCTCCCTCCCTCCCCTCCCTCCCTCTTTCTTTCTTTCTTTCTTGCTTTCTTGCTTTCTTGCTTTCTTGCTTTCTTTCTTTCTCACCCTCCCTCTCTGTCTCTCTCTCTCTCTGTTCTATCTCTCTCTGCCAGTGTCACATTAAGATCAACTCAGCCTATGGCTCCATGAAGGACATCTCCGTGTACAACATGTTGGGTCTGAGTCCTTCCCAGATTTATATTGTGGGCAGGCCTTCCAAGAAGTACCAGAATCAATGCCAGGTAGACATCAGGGGACTGTACACTCCTCTTCTACTTTTCTTTAACGATCAAGCTAATGGCATTGACTCACTAATAGCTATCGATTGTGTTTTGATGTATCTATTCCGGTCTGTCTGTGGCTTTTGTTCTTTCCTGTCACTCTCCATCTCTCTCTACCTGTTTAGTGTTTTATTCTTTAATATAACATGGCCACTCTCACTAACTCTCGTTCTCTGTCTCTCTCTCTGTCTCTCTCTCTCTCTTTCCCATAGTTCCTAAGTGATGGCTATGCAGTGCACCTCTCCTCACTGCAGTTTGGCCACCGGACCAGACCCAAGAAGACCTCCTCGGTCCGCATGGTCCTGAGGAAAGGCTCCTTCGGCCTCTCTGCCAAACCTGACTTCCTGTGTAAACGCACCCACCTGAGGAGAACCATGTCTGTCCAGCACCCTGACCCTCCCTGCACCCCCAACCCTAAGCCTGAGCGGGCCCAGAGCCAACCCGAGTCTGACCAGGATCCCGGGGGAGGAGGAGGGGGCGGCGGCCATGGTGTCTGGGGGCGGGCCTCCATACACCGTGGAGATGCCACACCCTGACAGACAGAGAGAGATGGAGGGAGGATGGACAAGGAGGAGGACAAGGGTCTCATTGTCCAGGGCCAAGGTGAGAACTCACACTAAAGGGTTTCAATTGCCCTATATTATACTCCTAGAACTATATGATCATACTGTCTCTCTATAATAGCAAGAAACTGAAAAATATCCCCCCAGAACGTGTTTCTGAGTTGTCGTACTTGAGGCTGTGAAAATATATTGTCCCTCTTCCAGGAGGCAACAAAGCCTCCTTCACTCACGCCGCCAAACTTACCCTAGTAAAACTGACTATCCTACCGATCCTCGACTTCGGCGATGTCATCTACAAAATAGCTTCCATTACTCTACTCAGAAAACTGGATGCAGTCTATCACAGTGCCATCCGTTTTGTTACCAAATCACCTTATACCACCCACCACTGCAACCTGTATGCTCTAGTCGGCTGGCCCTCGCTACATATTCGTCGCCAGACCCTCTGGCTCCAGGTCATCTATAAGTCTATGCTAGGTAAAGCTCCGCCTTATCTCAGTTCACTGGTTACGATAACAACCGATCGCTGCAGCTGTACATAGTTCATCTGTGCCCACCCACCCAATCTACCTTCCTCATCCCCATACTGTTTTTATTTTATTAACTTTTCTGCTCTTTTGCACACCAGTATTTCTACTTGCACATCATCATATGCTCATTTATCACTCCAGTGTTAATCTGCTAAATTGTAATTATTCGCTCCTATGGCCTATTTATTGCCTACCTCCTCATGCCTGTTGCACACACTGTATATAGACTTCATTTTTTTCTACTGTGTCATTGACTTGTTTATAGTGTTATTGGCTTGTTTATTGTTTATTCCATGTGTAACTCTGTGTTGTCTGTGTCACACTGCTTTGCTTTATCTTGGCCAGGTCGCAGTTGTAAATGAGAACTTGTTCTCAACTGGCCTACCTGGTGAAATAAAGGTGAAATTAAAAATTAAAAAGTGTAATTTCTGTAGCCTTTACTGCAGCATAGTAGCAATTATGTAATGTGAATAAATGAGTAATTTTGAATAATTTAGACATTCACCTTTGGTTCTTCAGCATTGTGTCCTAAGCCTTTGAGAACATAAGGCTTTGTAAAGCTTTCACTCCAACACAGATTGATTTGCTTTGCTCATATTGTACTCTGGTGCAGTCAATAAATGTTCACCTTGATTTTGTTATGTTTTGTGGTGTGAGGGTCATCACAGCTGAAGTAGGTGCTGCAGGTATTATGATTTATACAGCTAAACAGAATAATAACAGCTTTACTGTCTGAGAGGAGGAGAGAGGGGGCAGAGAGGGAGAGGAAGAGAAGAAAGATCGAGAGAGAGATTAGACTGAGAAATTGAAACATGGAGAGAGAGACTTCAGTCAGAAAGATGGAGAGAGATGAAAGAGAGAGAGGGAACAGGGAGAAATAGAGGGAGAGAGCAGAGATCAGTCTGTATACTCTCTCATAAATATTCATTCAGGAACCTGAGGTAGCTGTGCTATTATTAGGAACAGCTCGTTTATTTTCAAAGCCCACTGCCTCCTATTTTCCCATTTTACAGAGCCACATAGAGGGCCTGATGAGCTACAACTGGAGTGACCAATCAAGCACGAAATCCACTAATTTCTAGATTTGGGAATAGTGTTTCTGCAATTACGGAGATTGGAGTATGGGTGCTGTGTCACTTCAGTGGGCCTGTAGTAACTAATCTAGTTGGCTTTTGCTGGTAATGATAATACACAGGTGTATAGGATAATTCACTGTTCACTTATAAAGTTGAAGTTTTAATACACTTAGGTTGGAGTCTTGTTAACAAACTATAGTTTTGGCAAGTCGGTTAGGACATCTACTTTGTGCATGACACAAGTAATTTTTCCAACAATTGTTTACAGACAGATTATTTCACTTATAATTCACTGTATCACAATTCCAGTGGGTCAGAAGTTTACATACACTAAGTACATATACCATATTTTCCAAACAGCTTGGAAAATTCCAGAAAAGTATGTCATGGCTTTAGAAGCTTCTGATAGGCTAATTGACATCATTTGAGTCAATTGGAGGTGTACTTGTGGATGTATTTCAAGGTCTACCTTCAAACTCAGTGCCTCTTTGCTTGACATCATGGGAAAATCAAAAGAAATCAGCCATGACTACAGAAATAAAATTGTAGACCTCCACAAGTCTGGTTCATCCTTGGGAGCAATTTCCAAACGCCTGAAGGTACCACGTTCATATGTACAAACAATAGTACGCAAGTATAAACACCATGGGACCACGCAGCCATCATACCGCTCAGGAAGGAGACGCGTTCTGTCTCCTAGAGATGAACGTACTTTGGTGCGAAAAGTGCAACTCAATCCCAGAACAACAGCAAAGGACCGTGTGAAGATGCTGGAAGAAACAGATACAAAGTATCTATATCCACAGTAAAACGAGTCCTATATCGACATAACCTGAAAGGCCGCTCAGCATGGAAGAAGCCAATGCTCCAAAACCGCCATAAAAAAGCCAGACTACGGTTTGCAACTGCACATGGGGACAAAGATCGTTGAAGAAATGTCCTCTGGTCTGATGAAACAAAAATAGAACTGTTTGGCCATAATGACCATCGTCATGTTTGGAGGAAAAAAGGGGATGCTTGCAAGCCGAAGAACACCATCCCAACTGTGAAGCACGGGGGTGGCAGCATCATGTTGTGGGGGTGCTTTGCTGCAGGAGGGACTGGTGCACTTCACAAAATAGATGGCATCATGAGGGAGGAAAATGATGTGGATATATTGAAGCAACATCTCAAGACATTAGTTAGGAAGTTAAAGCTTGGTCGCAAATAGGTCTTCCAAATGGACAATGACCCCAAGCATACTTCCAAAGTTGTGGCAAAATGGCTTAAGGACAACAAAGTCAAGGTATTGGAGTGGCCATCACAACGCCCTGACCTCAATCCTATAGAAAATTTGTGGGCAGAACTGAAAAAGCGTGTGCGAGCAAGGAGGCCTACAATCCAGACTCAGTTACACCAGCTCTGTCAGGAAGAATGGGACAAAATTCAACCAACTTATTGTGGGAAGCTTGTGGAAGGCTACCTGAAACGTTTGACCCAAGTTAAACAATTTAAAGGCAATGCTACCAAATACTAATTGAGTGTATGTAAACTTCTGACCCATTGGGAATGTGATGAAAGAAATAAAAGCTGAAATAAATCATTCTCTCTACTATTATTCTGACATTTCACATTCTTAAAATAAAGTGGTGATCCTAACTGACCTAAGACAGGGAATTTTTACTAGGATTTAATGTCAGGAATTGTGAAAAACTAAGTTTAAATGTATTTGATTAAGGTGTATGTAAACTTCTGACTTCAACTGTATATGGCGTTGGACTTTGATTGGAATAGGAACCCCTAAACTAAAGGAATCTTTCTTTCTTTTCACAGTGTTGTCACCTATATTGGATCTTCTGCTGGTAGCAGTTGTGTTAACCTACTGCTTGGCCCTCTACACATCTTCAACAGCTTCTCCACTCCCCGGACTCAATAGATCATGTCTAATATTCCTCAAGCTTTTACCTAATGCTTGAAACAGCCATGCATTCATCCTAATGCGGCCTCTCAAGCTCAAACTACGTCCACATTTTTTCAGTGGCAGTGCTATTGAAACAGTATGTTATATTTTGTCAAGCAAAGAGAGAGACACTTTGGTCATTTGTATCATGGTGCAGAAACACTTGCTGCAGAACAGGAGATCAACACACAGACGCGACCACAGTCAAATGCTAGAAGACTCCCTCTCGTCCCCCATTGGGAATAGTAACAGAGGAGATCCTGTTGAAACCTATGGAGCAATGTTCTAGCCCAAGCAATATACCATCAGGAGATGTTCCAGACGGTGTGTTCATTGACCTGTTGTGTTGACAGGTGGCAGAGCTGCACTGACGGACTCCTGCAATTATCCTTTATATAAATAGAACAGACATCTTGTCCCTCTCTATGGTCTGTGTCCCCAGGAGCGCTGTGGGCCTCTGGCTGCTTCACACTGGGGACATTAACCTTATGTTCCTCAGCCCGGCTGACCTGACCTAACCCCACTCCTGCCTCAGCCCTATAGCCATCCATCCATCTCTCCCTCTCTCATTCAGTCAGTCAGTGAGGCAGAACACGGCTTCAGACAGCAGCCTGGTAGGGGGTCCATGGCCACTGACCCGACGACAGAGTGGACAGCCAAAAGTTGCTCTGTCTTGCACTATCCAAGTACTACAGTATACCGCGGTGCTTGGTGTTCTGTAGTTCTGAATCCTAAAGGATGTGTTGTATCTCAGCACATTAGCTGCAGACTGTGACAATGCCTGTGGAATGCTGTTACTCCTGGTGGCTCAGATACAATAGCGGGATTTGCTTGCTGTTGTGCTCTTATATCTGACCGCAGATGTTGAACTACATGTTTTACTCCTTCTCTGTCAAGATCCCGGGCCTGTATGGATGGACTGAGTATGATGTGCTTTGTAAAGCTGTTTGAGGGAATGGTTGTACTGAATTGACCGAAATTCTTTACAGGGTTGTGATGAGATAGACGTCAGAGTAGTCATGACGACCTCACATGAGGAATGATGAAACAATTGATTGAATATTGTTATTGTCAGAAGTGGAAAACATGGAACTGACACTTAGAAGAGAATATGTTCTATTAACGTTATATCTTGCAATAGATCCTAACTTTCTTGTCAGGTGAAATAACATCATTCGGAATGTTCTAGCTACCATTCATTTTAGGAAAGCTACATCTTGAAGTGTAAGGGTCGTCGTTGGGACTAATGAAGGGGTGTGTCTATTGATATGAGATACCATGTCATCATATCTACTGTACTATGGTGGGTTAGGAAAAGATCTGACCACTCTGTGCAACTCACATATTTTTCTATCATGAAATACTGTGTACAGAAATATTTTAGAAGTGTGTTTTTTTTTAACATGGTTGTTTAACGTGACTGATAGTTACTTTTGCCTTAAATTGTATTTTGTTGTTGTGTAGAATTATGAAAATTACATTATTATCCTAATTGCTTGACCAAAGTAGGAGTTTGACATTAATGAGAAAGTGCGTTGTATCTACTTGATATTTTGTCTTGTATACATTTGAAGTATATTCTGAAAGGGAGTCATGCGTCATGCATGCACTGTGAGTGTGTGTTATTGTGTGTGTGTACGTTTCTGTATATTCAAGTATTAAGTATTTATGGTGTAAATACCTGTAGCTCCAATATGCTCCTGAGCACAACAAGTGAAGACCATGTATTCTGGAGGGAGAAGTCAAAGGTTGTTCAGTGTTGCCTGTTTTTAAAGGCAGGAGTAGTTGTGTGCTCTTAAAGGCAGGAGTAGTAGTGTGTTTTTAAAAGCAGGAGTAGTAGTGTGCTCTTAAAGGCAGGAGTAGTAGTGTGTTTTTAAAGGCAGTGTGTTTTTAAAGACAGGAGTAGTAGTGTGTTTTTAAAGGCAGGAGTAGTAGTGTGTTTTTAAAGGCAGGAGTAGTAGTGTGTTTTTAAAGACAGGAGTAGTAGTGTGCTCTTAAAGGCAGGAGTAGTAGTGTGTTTTTAAAGGCAGGAGTAGTAGTGTGTTTTTAAAGGCAGGAGTAGTAGTGTGTTTTTAAAGACAGGAGTAGTAGTGTGCTCTTAAAGGCAGGAGTAGTAGTGTGTTTTTAAAGGCAGGAGTAGTAGTGTGCTCTTAAAGACAGGAGTAGTAGTGTGTTTTTAAAGGCAGGAGTAGTAGTGTGTTTTTAAAGGCAGGAGTAGTAGTGTGTTTTTAAAGGCAGGAGTAGTAGTGTGCTCTTAAAGACAGAAGTAGTAGTGTGCTTTTAAAGGCAGGAGTAGTAGTGTGCTCTTAAAGTCAGGAGTAGTAGTGTGTTTTTAAAGACAGGAGTAGTAGTGTGTTTTTAAAGACAGGAGTAGTAGTGTGTTTTTAAAGACAGGAGTAGTAGTGTGTTTTTAAAGACAGGAGTAGTAGTGTGTTTTTAAAGGCAGGCGTAGTAGTGTGTTTTTAAATGCAGGAGTAGTTGTGTGCTCTTAAAGGCAGGAGTAGTAGTGTGTTTTTAAAGGCAGTGTGTTTTTAAAGACAGGAGTAGTAGTGTGCTCTTAAAGACAGAAGTAGTAGTGTGTTTTTACAGGAGGAGTAGTATTGTGCTCTTAAAGACAGGAGTAGTAGTGTGCTCTTAAAGGCAGGAGTAGTAGTGTGTTTTTAAAGGACAGGAGTAGTAGTGTGCTCTTAAAGGCAGGAGTAGTAGTGTGCTCTCATATGGGTCAGATTTAACACGAGTGTCTCACCAAGAATTGCACTGGCAAGGTTTTTATAACTTTTGAGAAAGAGCAAGAGCTTTAGAGTTGTCTCAGGGTTAAGCTTCAAACCCCATTGACTGGAGAAGAATCCTCTCTGTTGGCAGGAGATCAGAAGCATTGAGAGAGAGAGTTAGTTATTTGCTTTCCTCTTTTATTGAACCAAATAGAGTAACACACCTTCAGGCCGGTACCTAAGCTCACTAAACTAATGATAGAACAGTAGCTATATTTAAAACATGTGAATGTAAAAAAAGTCTCTGTATCCCCATCCCTATAATAATGTCAATAAAACACCAGCAACAATGTCCTGGTCTGGGTGAATACTGTTGAAAGGATGATATACAGTTGGATTTGTGATTTGTATCTTGATCATGACAATGTCATCTGATCGTGGCGATGTCTTAACTTATCATTCCCATCAATATAATGTGTTGTACACTGTATGGTACTCACTGTATTTTCAACGACACTACCATTGGGTGTTGTACAGTACGCCATTTACAGTAATTTTGATTTCAGCTGGCCTGTTTCCTAAAAAATGTGGTGGGAAGGGCAAAAAAATTGCCATTCAATATTTTACATAATTTATGTGAATTAAGTGATATTTGTTTATTTATTGTCATGCTATTCTATCTTGAGGAAACCTGTATGGTCAGAGTAACACTGCTGCAGAAATCAAATTGAACATTTTGTACAGTTGTAATGTAGTGGAAACATTTGTTTATATGATATGGTTTCCTGTAATTGTGTTTTGGACTTCAACCATCTCTCACTTTCTTGTCGGTAATAAAGAAAAGAGCACAGACAAACGCTCAATTTGGTCCAATGCTCCTTGATAAACTGTCTCCTCCAGCTCTAAGAATCAGTCCTGAGAACTTCCTCCCATCGTTCGAATGACTCCATCAAGCCCATAATCACACAGCTTTGTGCAGACCTCTTCTTAATATTTATGCTAATCCACAGCTAGTTGGAAAGCTTTACCAGATAGCCCACACTGTCAAACTTAACCCTGAAATTGAACCCCTCGCAGTCTTATTTTGACTTCCTGTGTCCTTATCCTTGTTGTTATGAATCTCATTTGTCTTTGATATATTAATGGATATATTAATGGGGAGAAAAGTTAGTTCACAGGAAGTCTGTAGAAAGTATTGCCTACTTTTTGACGCCATTTGTCATACTGCCAAGCCCATCTGGCCCGATCAATATCTGGAATGAAGGCAGTTTCCCTTTAACATTTACATTTACATTTACGTCATTTAGCAGATGCTCTTATCCAGAGCGACTTACAAATTGGTGCATTCACCTTAGACTCGTACTTATTGTCACTGGTAATTTCAAAGTCAAACAAACATTTACCGCTCCATCAAATACACTCTGAGGCAAAACAAAAGCTTTCTAGACTTGATAGTATAGGGATTATGATCACTGCAACTCTATCTTCCTTCACAGTTACCAGGCCTACAGTATGTAGTAACTATTGTTCTTCTGAATCGTTTATTAGAGTTCCACCATTACCTCTCTTCTAGCCACATAAAGAATTCCCTTAATTGTAAAGGCTTTTTGAAACCTGGCAGGGTTGTTCCTTTGGGCTATGATAGGAGTCGTGACTTCCATCTCATTCAGTTTGATTAATTGCACTTGATTTCTTTGGCTGCAAAGCTATTCCCTTAAATGGTCGACAGCACAGCAGAGGGCCATCCTGCCATGCAATCACTTTGAAATATGGCTCACACAGCGGGAGAGAGGGGACTGGAAAGACAACAACATACTCGACACACACACTCGTCTCAGCACATACAGTACCAGTAGTACCACGTACTCATTCCAGGGTTTTTCTTTATTTTTATTATTTTCTACGTTGTAGAATAATAGTGAAGATATCAAGAATATGAAATAACACATTTGGAATCATGTAGTAACCAAGAAAGTGTTAAACCAATCAAAATATATTTGAGATTTGAGATTCTTCAAACTAGCCTCCACCCAAAAATAGAAATACCTTATTTACATTGGTATTCAGACTCGAAATTGAGCTCAGGTGCAACATGTTCCATTGATCATCCTTGAGATGTTTCTACAACTTGATTGGAGTCCACCTGTGGTAAATTCAATTGATTGGACATGATTTGGAAAGGCATACACCTATCTATATAAGGTCCCACAGTTGACAGTGCATGTCAGAGCAAAAACCAAGCCATGAGGTCGAAGGAATGGTCTGTAGAGCTCTGAGACAGGAGTGTGTCGAGGCACAGATCTGCAGAAGGGTACCAAAACATTTCTGCAGCATTGAAGGTTCCCAAGAACCCAGTGGCCTCCATCATTCTTAAATGGAAGAAGTTTGGAACCACCAAGACTCTTCCTAGAGCTGGCCGCCGGGCCAAACTGAGCAATCGGGGTAGAAGGGCCTTGGTCCGGGAGGTGACCAAGAACACGATGGTCACTCTGACAGCACTCCAGAGTTCCTCTGTGGAGATGGGCGATCCTTCCAGAAGGACAACCATCTCTGCAGAACTCCACCAATCAGGCCTTTATGGTAGAGTGGCCAGACGGAAGCCACTCCTCAGTAAAAGGCACATGACAGCGCACTTGGAGTTGCTAAAAGGAACTTAAAGGACTCTCATACCATGAGAAACAAGATGCTCTGGTCTGATGAAACCAAGATTAAACTCTTTGGCCTGAATGTCAAGCATCACTTCAGGAGGAAACCTGGCACCATCCCTTTGGTGAAGCATGGTGGTGGCAGCATCATGCTGTGGGGATGTTTTTCAGCGGCAGGGACTGGGAGACTAGTCAGGATTGAGGGAAAGATAAACGGAGCAAAGTACAGAGAGATCCATGATGAAAACCTGCTCCAGAGCACTCAGGACCACAGACTGGGTCAAAGGTTCACCTTCTAACAGGACAACGACCCTAAACACACAGCCACACAATCTCCGAATGTCCTTGAGTGGCACAGTCAGAGCCTGAACCTGATCTAACATCTCTGGAGAGGCCTGAAAATAGCTGTGAAGCGACGCTCCCCATCCAACCTGACTGAGCTTAAGAGGATCTGCAGAGAAGAATGGGAGAAACTCTCCAAATACAGGTGTGCCAAGCTTGTAGCGTCATACCCCAGAAGATGCAAGGCTGTAATTGCTGCCAAAGGTGCTTCAACAAAGTACTGAGTAGTAAAGGGTCTGAATACATATGTAAATGTGATATTTCAGAAGTTTTTTAATTATAAATTTGTTTAAAATAATTCAAACCTGTTGTTTGCTTTGTCATTATGGGGAATTGTGTGTAGATTGATGAGGAAAAAACTATTGAATCAATTTCAGAATATTGCTGTAACCTAACAAAATTTGGAAAAAGTCAAGGCATCTAAATACTTTCTGAAGGCACTGTATAGGTGACCTTTGTAACATGTTAGGTAATCCATGTACTTGATAGAAAGTGGTCTCAAGACCACTATGGAGTCCCACTGAAAGTGGTTGTTATGATTTGTAGAATGTGACCTGAAATAGCCCCTAGCAGCACAGCACTTCAGTGCTCATAAAGACTGAGGAAATATGCGTCTGCACGTCTTGGTTGTGAAACAGAAGTATAAAGTCACCAAGCAGGGGAGTAGAGAACTGCGAAGGCGTACAGCAGCAGATCATGTTTTGTTCGTTGTGAGTCACACAAATATAATTGACTAGTACATCAAAATTCTTATTCACAGGACACTTACTGTACGTCTACTTGCACAGCATTAACGTTCCAGCTTAAACTTTTCCAGAATTATCTAGCGCCAAAAGAACTCTCTACTAAACCTCTCTATGGCAGGTAGTTACAGATCGTGCAACCACGTGCCAGTGCTGAATCACTGGGATTGTTATTCCTGGACACAAATCCAAAGCTTAATTTGTCCTGTGATCTTGCTGGTGACTTCTGGATGCCACAGCAGGGAGGAAATGCTTTAAACTCTGCCTAGATAAACAGCCCAGTGCATCCCAGAGAGAGGGAGAGAGTTAGTGAGAGAGAGAGAGAGAGAGAGTTAGTGAGAGAGAGATTCCTCTGAGGGCCAGCCAGACTCTCTCTCACACACACTCCGCTGAAGCACATTCCCCCAATGATGAAGGTCAACCCAGCAAGGCCATGCAGATAAAGTTTCCCCTGACAATCCAGCGTGGGACACACATACTGCTGTGCTTTCTTTACAGAGGGTACTATTAGTTTCCAAAAATGTAGAAGGGAATTACTTTGGAAATAAATTATTTAGATGACTTCATGTATTCATGAAGTCCATCACAATACTTAAAAAATATATGTTCTATTTTGAAAATATGATTAATTATGTCTCTGTTTTCTATTTAAACTCAGATGACAAAAAATAAATTGCCTTAAAATGGATTTAAATAAATGCCCTTTAGAAAAAAGGTCATGCACCCGAGCTACAAAATGCACCCGAGCCACAAAAGGTCACGAACCCGAGCCACAAAATGCACCCGAGCCACAAAAGGTCATGCACCCGAACTACAAAATGCACCCGAGCCACAAAAGGTCATGCACCCGAACTACAAAATGCACCCGAGCCACAAAAGGTCATGCACCCGAACCACAAAATGCACCCAAGCCACAAAAGGTCACGCACCTGAGCCTATCATTTATCAGACGATTCCCACACTGGCTACGTCTTTGGATTTGACTGCCAGCTTGCATGGTCTCATCTGATCTGATTTCGTGAATATTTAACTGGCTTTAATGGTTTTATTCCCCTGGATCTCAAAAGAAGAGCTGCAGGACGAGCCCTTGTTTCTGCACTTCGCATGCTGGCCATCAATATGTAACTTTATGGAATCACATTCATGAGAATGTAGCTGAATCATTATCTTTGTCTGCCAGGATCCAGGCATGGTAAGACCTGGCAAGGTGACAAGCTTTCAATAAGCAAAGAATATAATAGAAAATAAGTTCCTTCAGTCACTTACTCATTTTATAATTGACCAGAAATAAAATAATTGTTAGACTTTGGTTCTTTATTACTTAGGTCAAATATATGATGTTTATTATCAGCAGGATGTTAAACAAAAGAAAACAATTAGATTAGTTGCAACTTTTCTGTAACTGTGTAGGTACTGTTGAAGAACATATCTCTTACTTCCAGCACTGTGAAAGACATAAACTTATATTTGTTTACCTGTTAAGTTGACTGAGAACACATTCTCATTTACAGCAACAACCTGGAGAATAATTACAGGGGGGATGAATGAGCGAATTGGAAGCTGGTGATGATTAGGTGGCCAAATTGGAAATTTAGCCAGGACACCGGGGTTAACACCTTTACTCTTATGATAAGTGCCATGGGATCTTTAGTGACCACAGAGAGTCAAAACACCTGTTTAATGTCCCATCCAAAAGGCAGCACCCTACACAGGGCAATGTTCCTAATCACTGCTCAGGGGCGTTGGGAAAAATGTTTTAGACCAGATGCAAAGCAGGGTTGTTCCCTGGATGGGAGACCAGATGCTGCTGGAAGTGCTGTAGAAGGGCCAATAGGAGGCACAATTTGTCGACAAACTAGAATACATATGGAGAACTGGTTCAGAATATAGGTATCAATTAAAGAAAGCCATGTAAATATATGCATATTCCTCTCAGCACCAATTGGTAGATTTAAAAACTCTCTGATCCTGTAGATTATTTAGGTACATTTCTGGGTTGGGAAAGTATGTATGAATCATAAAAAAAACTGTCACAAAATATATTGCTGAATCAAAAACAGTGGTTTCATTCATCCTGAAAGTTGTCATATTCAAGTTCAATCTATTAAATATTGGAAGGTGGAAAAAAGTGTACAATAAGGGTTAAACAATAGTCCTATAAATCTACCCTAATCCTAGTAATCCACTAGTATTGGAACTAAATGACAACGGTCCAGTTGTTATGAACCATGTGCCAGGCTCCAGGTTTAACATGCTATGTGTGGTCTAAGAGCTGCAGGTTAGTCTCAGTAAAGGAAGGGAACATGCTCAACTCTAAATCTTCTTCTGTAAACAAGTAGTAAGGGTGCTTGGAACAAGAAATCTAACACAAGAAAAAAAAGAAGCAATTTCAACTTTGTGTTTATTTTCTTTAACTCATAGTAGCGACGTGTTATTAAACCATATGCATACGTTTGGGCTTGTGCCTTCTTCAGGTTAACTTAGGCGAGGGGAACAGGGTGAATGTCAGCAGTCTGTGTGTACAGGACGTGTCCCAGGCCGACCACCAGGTCACCTTCACCTGCCAGCTAAAGAGAGAGCCCAGCCTCAAAGCCTCTGTGATGCTGATTGTCCACTGTGAGTACTGATGGACAGACATCTATCATACTCTGAGTCCTCATTCTCAGTCCTTATTCTTAGGAAGCATGGATCAGAATATGAGGGAATTAAGCATGAGTGCTTTCTCACTCGTATGTTCTAAAACACCAGTCTCAACATCAACGGTGAAGAGGTGACTCCAGGATGCTGGCTTTCTAGGCGGAGTTGCAAAGAAAAAGCCATATCTCAGACTGGTCAATAATAAGAAAATATTAAGATGGGCAAAAGAACACAGGCACTGGACAGAGGAACTCTGCCTAGAAGGCCAGCATCCCGGAGTCGCCTCTACACTGTTGACGTTGAGACTTGTGTTTTGCGAGTACTATTTAATGAAGCTGCCAGTTGAGCACTTGTGAGGCGTCTGTTTCTCAAACTAGACACTCTAATGTACTTGTCCTCTTGCTCAGTTGTGCACCGTGGCCTCCCACTCCTCTTTCTATTCTGGTTAGAGACAGTTTGCATTGTTCTGTGAAGGGAGTAGTACACAGCGTTGTACGAGATCTTCAGTTTCTTGGCAATTTCTCACATGGAATAGCCTTAATTTCTCAGAACAAGAATAGACTGACGAGTTTCAGAAGAAAGTTCTTTGTTTCTGGCCATTTTGAGCCTGTAATGGAACCCACACATGCTAATGCTCCAGATACTCAACTAGTCTAAAGAAGGCCAGTTTTATTGCTTCTTTAATCAGAACAACAGTTTTCAGCTGTGCTAACATAATTGCAAAAGGGTTTTCTGGTGATCAATTAGCCTTTTAAAATGATAGGGATCAGGAGGAGGAGAGGAATATTCTATTATGATAGGGATCAATAGGGCTCTCCAACTTAATTGAGTGTGTGCTAAGGCATAAACAAATTTATCATGCTATGAATTCTATTGTAAATGTACAATACCGTTCAAAAGTTTGGGGTCACTTAGAAATGTCCTTGTTTTTGAAAGAAAAGCACATTTTTGTCCTTTAAAATAACATCAAATTGATCAGAAATACAGTGTAGATATTGTTAACGTTGTAAGTGGCTATTGTAGCTGGAAATTAGATTTTTTGAAATAGATTTTTAATGGAATATCTACATAGGCGTACAGAGGCCCATTATCAGCAACCATCACTCCTGTGTTCCAATGACACGTTGTGTTAGCTAATCCAAGTTTATCATTTTAAAAAGGCTAATTGATCATTAGAAAACCCTTTTGCAATTATGTTAACACAGTTGAAAACTGTTGTTCTGATTAAAGAAGCAATAAAACTGGCCTTCTTTAGACTAGTTGAGTATCTGGAGCATTAGCATGTGTGGGTTCGATTACAGGCTCAAAATGGCCAGAAACAAAGAACTTTCTTCTGAAACTCGACAGTCTATTCTTGTTCTGAGAAATTAAGGCTATTCCATGCGAGGAATTGCCAAGAAACTGAAGATCTCGTACAACGCTGTGTACTACTCCCTTCACAGAACAATGCAAACTGTCTCTAACCAGAATAGAAAGAGGAGTGGGAGGCCACGGTGCACAACTGAGCAAGAGGACAAGTACATTAGAGTGTCTAGTTTGAGAAACAGACGCCTCACAAGTGCTCAACTGGCAGCTTCATTAAATAGTACTCGCAAAACACAAGTCTCAACGTCAACAGTGAAGAGGCGACTCTGGGATGCTGGCCTTCTAGGCAGAGTTCCTCTGTCCAGTGTCTGTGTTCTTTTGCCCATCTTAATATTTTCTTATTATTGACCAGTCTGAGATATGGCTTTTTCTTTGCAACTCCGCCTAGAAAGCCAGCATCCTGGAGTCACCTCTTCACCGTTGATGTTGAGACTGGTGTTTTAGAACATACGAGTGAGAAAGCACTCATGCTTAATTCCCTCATATTCTGATCCATGCTTCCTAAGAATAAGGACTGAGAATGAGGACTCAGAGTATGATAGATGTCTGTCCATCAGTACTCACAGTGGACAATCAGCATCACAGAGGCTTTGAGGCTGGGCTCTCTCTTTAGCTGGCAGGTGAAGGTGACCTGGTGGTCGGCCTGGGACACGTCCTGTACACACAGACTGCTGACATTCACCCTGTTCCCCTCGCCTAAGTTAACCTGAAGAAGGCACAAGCCCAAACGTATGCATATGGTTTAATAACACGTCGCTACTATGAGTTAAAGAAAATAAACACAAAGTTGAAATTGCTTCTTTTTTTTCTTGTGTTAGATTTCTTGTTCCAAGCACCCTTACTACTTGTTTACAGAAGAAGATTTAGAGTTGAGCATGTTCCCTTCCTTTACTGAGACTAACCTGCAGCTCTTAGACCACACATAGCATGTTAAACCTGGAGCCTGGCACATGGTTCATAACAACTGGACCGTTGTCATTTAGTTCCATTACTAGTGGATTACTAGGATTAGGGTAGATTTATAGGACTATTGTTTAACCCTTATTGTACACTTTTTTCCACCTTCCAATATTTAATGGATTGAACTTGAATATGACAACTTTCAGGATGAATGAAACCACTGTTTTTGATTCAGCAATATATTTTGTGACAGTTTTTTTTAATGATTCATACATACTTTCCCAACCCAAAAATGTACCTAAATAATCTACAGGATCAGAGAGTTTTTAAATCTACCAATTGGTGCTGAGAGGAATATGCATATATTTACATGGCTTTCTTTAATTGATACCTATATTCTGAACCAGTTCTCCATATGTATTCTAGTTTGTCGACAAATTGCAAATTACAGGTACACCATATTTAAAGGGATGGCTAAGATAAATGAACTGAAAACCCAAATGAATGAAAACTCCACGAGAAAATCTGTTGGCTAACAAGTGAGAGGATTTTCAGCGGTTGAATTAAATGTATTCAGCGTGTGCAAGGGAACCACGCCTGCAAAGGCCATTTCCATAGCCATGGGAAAATCTAAATGAAACACATATATTAATAAAAATAATAATATTTGAAAATATTTTTTTTCTCACAAAAGTAGTGCACAGGACCTTTACTAGTCCTATATTAGTGGACCGATGTAGCATGTGCAAACAATAATAATTCTGCACCACCATGTGAGAAGATATTGCAGCACCCCCACCCCAAAAAATCTTCCTGAGGCTATGCCTGTTATTTATCTGTATAAGTTATGTCTGAATACCAACTACATTTCCTAAGTCAGAATCGGCCATTACAGTACATCCAAGACAAGAGAACAATATAATTTGTTATGGTACCATTATAAAAACACCAGACATGATTACAGTACATGGGTGTTTTTAATGTACTGTACTTACAGTAGCTTTTCATTTCTGTTTGTAATTTATATCATCTGAATATGACATGCTGTGTGAAAGACAATATCATTTATGGAAAATACTATAATTTGGTTGGGTGACTCGTGTTGGCTTTCCTCCAAGGCTTTTATTCTTCTGTTCTATTTGTTTGTGTTTCCTGTTTAACTCTGTATACTGCATACACACCTCAGACATGAAACATACCCATCTATAACAGGGTAAATACATTTTACACCAAGCACTGGTACTCACTGTGCTGGAAAAACATTGTCTTAGTGCTGAAAGGGGATAGTTTCCTTGGTGGAGAGGTAGATATCAGTAGTGTATTTTGGAATGAAGGAGGGTTGTTTTTTATTGACCTGCTGCTAGTTGATACAAACAGCCCAGGAAGAGAAGCGGGGGAAGAGCTCTTATCAGGGGGTTTATTTTCATCCTGAAGGCTGAGACCTAGAGGAGGAAGCCAGGGGACAATAATATGTCATAGCTGACAGAAATAGCTTCCCTCTGCAGTGCCTGTGGTCAAGTGGTAACACTGCCAGCTCTGTGCACATCAGCTGTATAATGACCACGGAGACCTGAGGGTTTGATTCCCACGCTGCATCCAATCTTCCCACTGTGTCTCCTCTTCACAAATCCCTGTTCCTGTGTTTCTAAGCTGTCCAAACAAGAGAGAGAGAGAGAGAGAGAGAGAGGCGAGGAGAGCAGGGATATGAAGTGCCATCATCAGTCCAGGAGATTGTGAACAACACGATAACAGATGGGCATCAGAGGGGAAACAACAAGATGACAAGTGACACAGCACATTTTGTCTGATGTGGCCTGATTGATTTAGTCAGGCCTGATCCTGAGATGGTCCAGAGACTGATGCAGTACACTCTCCCTATAGGAGAACCCTTTGAAGAACCCCTTTTGGTTGCAGGTAGAACCATTTTGGCTTCCACGTAGAAGGGTTTTACAAGGTACCCAAAATGGTTTTACCTGGAACCAAAAAGGCTTATCCTATTGGGGACAGCTGAAGAACCCTTTTGGAACCTTTTGATAACTGTTGAGATTTTAGACAGCTTTCATCCCTCCAGGTATTTACAGCGCTGTTGCCCCCTCCAGTGCTGAGATAGTGGGAGTGCAGTTAGATACTGCATTTCCCTGTCACTGTCATCAGTTCTCTCTACCTGAAAGGTGTCTTCATAGTTTGGGGGTGTGTCTACTGGTTTTGGTTTGTAATTCTCCTCCATAAACGAACTTCAGACAACAGTCACATTTCCATAAAGTGTTTATGAGAATATAAGGATATATTCCATCCATAAGATATATTTTTCCCGTTTGCATTACAGTTTGCTGTCGCAGTGTTACAGATTGCCAGGTAAATGAAGCAGGCTGCATCTTCTATTGCTTTATGCCAGTGTACTGACCGGGTGATCTTTGCTGCTCTGACAAGGGAGATTGTCAGACACTTTAACATTTGATGCTACATCCTTCACAATGATAAACACACATCTAGTTGAATAGTTGGAACTTGACTTTGCAGTTGAGGTGGATTGCTTGGTCAGAAGCTAAGATTCTTGTCATAGAAATATTATCAACAACCACTGTATGCTCTTAATCACCTATCTCATTTCTTTTCACATTGAGGAAAGAGGATGACGATAAGGTTAATTGTATGTATGTAAATCATTATGTTTCTCTCCTTTGGCACTCTGTTGGCACTCCCCATCCATTCGATACAAACAAAGCATAAATACCCAACAAGTATTAGTCATTCAGTTAAAAGACCTGCAATAGAAATACTGGTATTTATTGGTCTGTATCTCTTCCAGCTTGGTCCTTGTTGAATGCCAAGAGTGTGCAAAGCTGTCATCAAGGCAAAGGGTGGCTACTTTAAAGAATCTAAAATATAGTAACAACTTTTTTGGTTACTACATGATTCCATATTTGTTATTTCATAGTTGTTATGTCTTCACTATTATTCTACAATGTAGAAAATAGTAAAAATAAAGAAAAACCCTTGAATGAGTCGATGTGTCCAAACTTTTGACCGGTACTGTATTTTGGGTTGAATTTATTGTGCTGTTTATCTGAGTCCTTCTATTATGCAATGACAAGGCACTTGAGATGCTTCACACTTGTATTTAATATGTAAGCCTTTTGGGATGTTGAAACTTTGCATTGGTGACCTGCTGACCAGAGCAGTGCTTACACAGCTGCAGAGGAGCTGTCTGTCTGACAGTGACAGTGGAGTTACAGCACACTCCCAGCAGTAACACTATTGAGGACTGAGAGGGGACAGACACAGAGGCTGGGATGGAAGACTCTGGGCCTACACTGGCATCTGGGCCCACTTCTAATTCTAATCCACCTATAATGGAGGAGTCTAGTGCCAAACTGTTCTTCTGCCGCTGGGTAAGACACAGAATCCCCCTGGCACACAGAGAGGAGTTCTACCACATTCTCCGGATGACTGGACCCTTGGTAAGGACTGGCACTGCCCACCTAGCCTGTTGTGTGTTTCCGAAATGGCACCATATACTCCCTATATAGAACACTACTTTTGACCAGGTAGTGCATTATAAAGGGAATATAGGGTGCTATTTGGGACACAACTATTGTGTGGCCCTGTTTGGAGTGGATAGCTCTGTTGTCAGGGTTATAGGTAGATTACTCTGTGAGAGTGAAATACTAGGCTACAGGATGTACTGTGCAGTGCATACTAATGGCACTATGATTTATTCAAAGTACACTCAGAGGGCCACTAAAGCCCATCAGAACTAGTGTTTCAAGTATATTTCTCTTGATTGACTTAGAAGTAATGTCTGTCCCACTGGGCACAGACGTCAGTTCAGCGTCTAGTTTTGATTTTGGTTGAGTTGTCAACTATTGTGAATTCAACATGAAATCAACAAAACATTTCACCATGTCATTGGATTTAGGTTCAAAGTGAGGTGAAATGTCTTTACGTTGATGACTTTAGTAAATCCAACGAGTTTTCCACATTGATTCAACATCATCACATAGATTTAGGTTTTTTTGTCCAGTGGGGTGTTTGTTATTGTTTATGAGTGTTTTCTTCCCCTAGCTGCTATCTCGAATCCTAAACTACCTGCTTCCATTTGTCATCACTATGTTCTGTGGTCGCCTGGGGAATGAGGTGTTAGCTGGCTATGGCCTGGCCTGCGCGGTGAGTCAATCCTCTGGCTATGTTGTGTACTCTGCTGACATCTATCAGCTTAGATAAGAAAATGTCTCCTCTGTATGTGGTTGGAGAGGAAAGGAGGGAGAATGGAAAGAAATATTACAACATCACCTCAGGTCCCTACAGATTCTGGTATTCC
This sequence comes from Salmo salar, assembly GCF_965601325.2. NCBI lineage: Eukaryota > Metazoa > Chordata > Actinopteri > Salmoniformes > Salmonidae > Salmo > Salmo salar. The sequence goes on from NC_138299.1 coordinate 136,049,230, forward strand.
TTTGAAAAACCACAAGAAAGGGGATAGTAATAATCAATAATCATAAAAAACCATCAACATACTGTAAGAATGTAAATCTTTACGTAATCGTGAGCTGTAAATGTGTTTGATGGTCATCTTCTTCAGACTATTAATGTTACGACTGCAGCAACAGGAGGTGGACTTGCCTTAGCATGTGACACTTTGGTATCTCAGGTATGTACATGTTTATGAAACTTGCAGTAGTTGAAGTATACGTTCCTGTTGAAATATATGCAACTGTCAGAGTCTGTGACCCTAACGATAATGTCTTATGTCATTCACGCTGTTGTGTGAGCAGACATTTGGTGGTAAGAACCTGCAGCGTGTGGGGGTGATTCTCCAGAGGAGTGTGTTGATCCTACTGCTCTTCTGTCTGCCCTGCTGGGCCATGCTCCTCAACACCCAGTCTATCCTGCTGGCTCTGGGCCAGGAGCCTGAAGTGGCCAGGTAACACCTACAGTGTCAAAATCAAATCAAGTCAATGCTATTTTTCATTTCACCTTTATTTAACAAGGTAGGCCAGTTGAGAACAAGTTTTCATTTCCAACTGCGACCTGGCCAAGATAAATCAAAGCAGTGCGACACAAACAACAACACAGAGTTACACATGGGATAAACAAACGTACAGTCATTGACACAGTAAAAAAATCTATATACAGTGTGCAAATGTAGTAAGATTAGGGAGGTAGGGCAATAAATAGGCCATAGTGGCGAAATAATTACAATTTAGCAATTAAACACTGGCGTGATAGATGTACAGAAGATGAATGTGCAAGTAGAGATACTGGGGTGCAAAAGAGAAAAAAATAACAATATGGGAATGAGGTAGTTGGGTGGGCTATTTACAGATGGGCTATGTACAGGTGTAATGATCTGTAAGCTGCTCTGACAGCTGATACTTAAAGTTAGTGAGCGATATATAATACTGCAGCTTCAGTGATTTTTGCAATTCGTTCCAGTCACTGGCAGCAGAGAACTGGAAGGAAAGGAGGCCAAACGAGGAGTTTGCTTTGGGGATGACCAGTGAAATATACCTGCTGGAGCGCGTGCTACGGGTGGGTGTTACTATGGTGACCAGTGAGCTGAGATAAGGCGGGGCTTTACCTAGCAAAGACTTATAGATGACCTGGAGCCAGTGGGTCTGGCGACGAATATGTAGCGAGGGCCAGCCAACGAGAGCATACAGGTCGCAGTGGTGGGTAGTATATGGGGCTTGGTGACAAAACGGATGGCACTATGATAGACTACATCCAATTTGCTGAGTAAAGTGTTGGAGGCTATTTTGTAAATTACATCGCCGAAGTCAAGGATCGGTAGGATAGTCAGTTTTACGAGGGTATGTTTGGCAGCATGAGTGAAGGATGCTTTGTTGCGAAATAGGAAGCCGATTCTAGATTTAATTTTGGATTGGAGATGCTTAATGTGAGTCTGGTACAGTCTAACCAGACACCTAGGTATTTGTAGTTGTCCAAATATTCTAAGTCAGATCCGTCCAGAGTAGTGATGCTGGACGGGCGGGCAGGTGCGGGCAGCGATCGGTTGAAGAGCATGCATTTAGTTTTACTTGCATAAGAGCAGTTGAAGGCAACGGAAGGAGAGTTGTATGGCATTGAAGCTCGTCTGGAAGTTTGTTAACACAGTGTCCAAAGAAGGGCCACAGGTATACAGAATGGTGTCGTCTGCGTAGAGATGAATCAGAGAATCACCAGCAGCAAGAGCGACATCATTGATGTATACAGAGAAAAGAGTCGGCCCGAGAATTGATTGCGTACATATTGGTCGCGTACACATATTTTGCAGATGTTATTGCAGGTGCAGCGAAATGCTTATGGATCTAGCTCCAACAGTGCAGTAATACCTAACAATATAAAGCAATACACACAAATTCCACAAAATTAAAAGAAAGGAATTAAGAAATATCAGAACAAGCAATGTCCAGAATATAAATATCTATGTATATGATGGTGTGTATAGATAGTATTGATAGTATATGAATAGAAAAGGTGTGCACAGCAGTATTTATATAGGATGAGCATTGACTAGAATACACTATATACATATGAAGTGGGTAAAGCAGTAATGTACAGTACCAGTCAAAAGTTTATACATTTGAAGGTCAGTAATGGTCAGTCATGAAGGTCAATCAATGTGGAAAATTTCAAGAACTTTGAAAGTTTCTTCAATTGCAGTCGCAAAACCCATCAAATGCTATGATGGAACTGTCTCTCATGAGGACCGCCACAGGAAAGGAAGACCCAGAGTTACCTCTGCTGCAGAGAATAAGTTCATTAGAGTTACCAGCCTCAGAAATTGCAGCCCAAATAAATGTTTCACAGAATTCAAGTAACAGACACATCTCATCATCAACTGTTCAGAGCAGACTGCATGAATCAGGCCTTCATGGTCGATTTACTGCAAAGAAACCATTTCTAAGGGACACCAATAAGAAGAAGAGACTTGCTTGGGCCAAAAAACACGAGCAATAGAGATTAGACCAATGGAAATCTGAGTCCAAATTTGAGATTTTTGGTTCCAATCGCTGTATCTTTGGGAGACGCAGAGTAGGTGAATGGATGATCTCTGTATGCGTTGTTCCCACCGTGAAGCATGGAGGAGGTGTGATGGTGTGGGGGTGCATTGCTCGTGACACTGTCAGTGATTTATTTAGAATTCAAGGCACACTTAACCAGCATGGCCACCACAGCATTCTGCAGCGATATACCATCCCATCTTGTTTGTGCTTATTGGGACTAACATTTGTTTTTCAATAGTAAAATGTCCCAAAACACACCTCTAGGCTATGTAAGGGCTATTTGACCAAGAAGGAGAGTGATGGAGTACTGCATCAGATGACCTGGCCTCCACAATCACCCGACCTCAACCCAATTGAGATGGTTTGGGATGAATTGAACCGCAGAGTGAAGGAAAAGCAGTGCTCAGCATATGTGGGAACTCCTTCAAGACTGTTGGAAAAGCATTCCTCATGAAGCTGGTTGAGAGAATGCAAAGCTGTCTTTTTTTAACCTTTATTTAACTAGGCAAGTCAGTTAAGAACAAATTGTTATTTACAATGACGGCTTACCCCGGCCAAACCCTAACGACACTGGGCCAATTGTGCGCCACCCTATGGGACTCCCAATTACAGCCAGTTGTGATACAGCCTGAAATTGAACCAGGATCTGTAGTGACACCTCTAGCACTGAGATGCAGTGCTTTAGACCGCTGCGCCACTCAGGAGCCCCAGTCATCAAGGCAAAGGGTGGCGACTTTGAAGAATCTCAAATATAAAATATATTTTGATGTTTAACACTTGTTGTTCCTGATCAGGTCACATGGTCAGGAAAAATATGAGGCCCTACTCACACTGTATGACTCAGACCAGAGCAAAGCACAGATACAGCCGATGCACAGTGCCGTGCCTCTGATGCTGGGTAAAGATATGTGCTTGTTTGTATGCTAGTTGGGGAGAACATAACTCTTCATTCTCTTAGCTGCAATAACACCATTTCTGGCTGCTCTCAGCATCAAATGTGGCAACCTGCAATTCCACAAACACTCCATTCAGTGGAAACGCCAGCAATGTTTTCACAGCCAATTGACTTACTCAATGAGATATAGAGATTGCTGTTCGTTTGTAGATGCAATAAACATTTTGACACTGATGCCTGAATAGGGGATATTTATGGACAACATAATGGTAAATGGATAGACCGTAGCAGTATGTGGTGTGTATTGGGTCAATACATGGAAACACGTGTAGTAATTTAGTGTGATTTAACAGTGAATATATGCTCTGTATTTTAGGATAGCACAGCTGTATGCCATCGCCTACCTACCTGCAGTGCCAGTGAGTCATCTGTTTTATCAAACACCCACTTGTTTAGAGTGGCTTCAATTTAGTCTGTTTTCAACTCGTTGGCTCCGTTAACCTATTCTTATTAGATGAAGAGTACATTTAGTGTTTTCTCATTAAATTGCATTAAACATCCTCTCCTCCCTGTCTTTATAATTTACTCTCTATCTCTTTATTTTAGGCTATTTTCCTGCATCAACTTCAGGCGTCTTATCTCCAAAACCAGGTACACTGACCGTGCTGCTGGGCTACAAATGACTTGTTTTGTTTCTCACACCTCATCGCATCCATAGAAATAAGAATGAATAGAATGGCCTTGGAAGCTCTTACCCTGGCAATTGACTGGTAAACTCATAGGTACAATCGCAATGGCTGCCCGGTATTGTAATGCAATAATTTTCATGTTATTTTGGAATGTTCTATCAAGTGATGCTGGATTACCATGGTAATGTAGCATGTTCATTCAAATGATGCTAACTGATGTGGCTCATTTTTTTTTTGTAAAGTTAGTTTAGTTGACTCAACAAATCACAGCACAGATTGAAGGGTACACTTCCTGATTTTCCTTCCTGGCATGGGTACACTCAAAATGGCTGCCAGTCCACCCATTATGCCGTCAATGACTTATATGGAGATGCCCTTTCTATTCATTCTTATTTCTATGACGGCATCCTCATCCCAGTCTCTTGTATATCATCTGGGTTAAGGAGTAAGACAATCATAGGTGTGAATCTGATGTTTATCAATCATATCAACGAGTGTGTTTCTGTGCTCAGGGGATAATACTGCCTCAGATGTACACAGCAGCAGCAGCCAACATCGCCAACGTGGTGACAAACTATATCCTGCTCTACTGGATGGACCTGGGAGTTATGTAGGTGTGCTCACACAAGAAACATTGATAACAGTGCCATATTCTTAACAGTCAGTAACATAGTCAGAGTATCAAGTATGTACCAGCCAGTGTAAGTATGCAATGCTCATTATCATTTCATGGAGTGTGTTTTTGTTTGTTTGTTTGTGTGTGTTTGTTTTCTAGAGGGTCGGCAGCAGCTAATACGCTTTCCCAACTCTACATATGTTCTTTCTTGTTTGCTTACATTTTCTGGAAGAAGCTATATGTGAAAACATGGGGAGGTAATAGAACGTTCACATCTCTGTGATTGTGCCTGATGAATGTGACCCACTGAAATCGACTGGTTTGTGTTGGGATGAACAGGTCAGTGTCTCTCCCTACAGGCTGGACTACAGAAGCGCTGCAGGAGTGGGGCTCTTATATGAAACTAGCCATCCCCAGTACACTGATGCTGTGTTTCGAATGGTGGATCTATGAGCTTGGGGGGTTCCTTGCAGGTACATTTCAGCTCTTAAGGTTAACACCAATGAACCAATGAACAGTCACATTCAAAAGGCCAAAACAACCATATTTATGTAACATCCACCTCTGCATTCTTCCCCCTCTCTCTTTCCTTCTCTCTTTCTCAGGCATGCTGAGTGAAGTGGACCTGGCTGCTCAACACGTGGTCATAATGCTGGCTTTCATCAACTACATGGTACTGTGTACAGAACTCCTTACACACCCACCCTAACAGTCCTATCATGGAAACCAAACAAAACCCAATGCCCTGGCTATCCAGTCCAAATAAGTTGAAGAATAACCCAAAATTGTAGGCTACAGGTCAAAGTAAAATTTGAGGCGAAAACACACATTAACTTTGTTTGAGGCATGGTTAGACTAAGACAGCAAGCTGTTTATGAGGCATCTAGTTAATGTGTTGTGTTGTGTGGGTAAAGTTCCCCCTGGGGATCCAAGCTGCAGCATGTGTTCGTGTGGGGAACGCCCTGGGGGCCGGGGATACAGCCGGGGCCATCCTCACCAGCAAGGTGTCCCTCGCCCTCTCAGGTCAGTCACACACTTCCCCCAGCTCATATGGCCTTTATTTAAACCATCTATGATGATCTATGGTGATCTATGGTTAACTAAAATGACAATAATTACTTTGACAAACTAGTAGTTATTTTGCAGTCGTGCTTGGTCTTTTTCCTCTGTCCCATGCTTTAGGTTCAATGGCAGTAATTCAGGGAATCATGCTGATCTCTACTAAAACAGTAATCGGCTTCATGTTTACTTCTGATGAGTAAGTAGAGTGTACATATATTCAACATAATGATTCAAGTCAAGACAGTCCCAAATTGGAACCTGACCATCTTAATAACCATGCTCTCTTTCCTTTTCAGGCAGATCATAGATCTGGTCTCTCAACTTCTCAGTGTGTACTGTGTTCTTCAGTTCTTTGATGGGCTAGTGGTAAGTGCACTCAAGTGGTTTGTAACCATTGAAAAATGAATAACATTTTATACAATAATACTGCTACAATAAGAACTCAATATACAGTGGAATAAGAGAGATAGTCTGTGTAATTGTCCAGGACCCAGGAACATTGGTTGAATGAGTGATAAGACATGAAACCTGGTGACAGCCAGCCAACAGTGTTTGTCTCTCTCTGTTAACACCCACTAATCTGAGATTTGTCTGTCCGTCCCAGTGTGTGTGTATGGGAATCATCCTGGGCACAGGCCAACAGAAGATAGCAGCGATGGCTAATCTCATCACCTACTACTGCGTGGGCCTTCCACTGGGCATCTCTTTGATGTTTGCAGCTGGCCTCAGGGTTGTAGGTATATACTCAGCTCTGAATTTTATGAAAACCAAACACAATTTTAGACGTCTTTTTCATGACCAGAGGTCTTTGCTCATTCTTACTGCCTTGCCATATACTTGCAACAGAAGTATGGTTATGATCAAATTCAGAAATGTGGTACAAAAACATTCAGAAAAATGATTTGCTCTCACTAGCAATTAAGAATCATGAATAGCAGGGCTATTCTGTATTGAAGATGACAATGTTCTCTGTCCTTGGTCAAAGATGGTCTCCTCTCCTCTCCACAGGGTTCTGGTTAGGCCTGTTAATCTGTGTAATTATACAGTCCAGCTTCTTCATCACTGTCATATTCAGGCTCGACTGGAAGAAAATGACAGAGAAGGTATGTCACCAGTGGCTTTTCGCTTCCCTATCTGGAACATACAGGGACTCAGGTGATTGAGAGGCTGACAGCCCATACCGCTATCTTTATGGTTTCTGTGAAGCATAATAGTGGCCTGGGGCAGCCTCTATAGTTATGGTTTCTGTGAAGCATAGTAGTGGCCTGGGGTGGGTGAAGGAAAATATTTGCTGTCAGCATCATGGAGTTGAACTGTTTGGGACAGGCTGTGAAACGAGCTGGAAAGGCTGGACATATGGTGTCAATGAGGAGTATAGTTGCACCTGACCACACAGAGAACAATGGGAGGGTGAGTATGAGTAGAACATTTAGCTCAGTCCTATTTTTTATGTTATTTATACTATACTCTCACAAATAACATTGTTCTAACCCAGATTGTGAATGGATACATGTCAGTGAGTGCTGAGGGCCAGGGGGACCTCAGGGGAAGCAATTGGACCCCAGAGGTGCAGAAGGAGGATGGGAGCCCCAGAGCCCTGCTCTCCACCACCCAGCTGGTCCTGAGGAGAGGTCTCACTGTACTGACTGCCATTGTAATCCTAGCTGTGGGGACCAGTGTCCATCTTCTACTGCCTCTACCAATCAGCACATGGAGCAATCTGAGTGTAGACTGGAGCAACACGACCTACCCCCCTGAACTCACCCCGTCAACAGTTCTCATCTAGGAGTAATACCTGGGCGACCCAGAACAGACCCTGTAGCAAGACAATTAAGTCATAGTGTGCTGTGTCACTGAATCTGTTATTACACCAATTATTAAATGTGAATCAGCTTTTTCCTGCAATCTAGAGCTATAATCATTGTATATTTTTCTGAATAGGTTATCTATGCATACCTCTTTACTTGTTCAATTGTCATTTTAATTAATGATGCAAATTGATTCTTTAAGAAATGTTATGCCTTCAGTACATTTAGTAATTGCTTGTTTTTCTAAAGTGTAGCAACCTTGGCAGCAAGCAAGCCCAGCTAAGATAAGACAAGCTACTCTAACTTGATTGATAGCCTGACATGGTGTTAGCTACACTCTTCGGCTGTCCCCATAGGAGAACCCAAGAGGGTTCTACATGGAACCAAAAGGAGTTCTGCCCCACAAAAAAAAGTGTTATCCTATGGGGACAACCTCAGAACCCTTTTGTAATCCTTTTTTCTAAAAGTGTAGGTATGAAGTTGGGAACCTATCTAGCTGGTTAGCTAAAGCCCATTTCAAAAACTTGCTAGGTGGCTAGTATTACAGAGAAACAAAGCATTTTAATTTGATATATTCATCAAGAAGGAATCAATAGGCTACACAGCTTGATTAACATTTTTTACATTTAGCAGACGCTCTTATCCAGAGCGACTTACAAATTGGTGCATTCACCTTATGATATCCAGTGGAACAACCACTTTACAATAGTGCATCTAAATATTTTAAGGGGGGGGGGGGGGGTTAGAAGGATTACTTTATCCTATCCCAGGTATTCCTTAAAGAGGTGGGGTTTCAGGTGTCTCCGGAAGGTGGTGATTGACTCCGCTGTCCTGGCGTCGTGAGGGAGCTTGTTCCACCATTGGGGTGCCAGAGCAGCGAACAGTTTTGACTGGGCTGAGCGGGAACTGTGCTTCCTCAGAGGTAGGGAGGCGAGCAGGCCAGAGGAGGATAAACGCAGTGCCCTTGTTTGGGTGTAGGGCCTGATCAGAGCCTGAAGGTACGGAGGTGCCGTTCCCCTCACAGCTCCGTAGGCAAGCACCATGGTCTTGTAGCGGATGCGAGCTTCAACTGGAAGCCAGTGGAGAGAGCGGAGGAGCGGGGTGACGTTGATCAAATTAATTTACAAATATACCCTTCTGCACATCACCGGCAGCTAAAATAAAACGCTGTGTGTCACTCTACTCTCCCTCTCCTCCACTGCATGCAGTAGAGTTTCTAGCTTCCTGCCTAGGCATCTCTTTGCACCTTGGAGGGAACCACTTACTAGGAAGAATAAAGGGGGGTGTACTCTTTGCCTGGTCCAGTCAGTGTGCTCCTCCATAAAATACCACTGACAGAACTTATAAATTATGGTAAAATGTGGGCTTAAAAATGAAGTTCAGAAGTAAAAATCAGACAAATCTGAGGGGGCACGTGCCCCCTATGGACATGACGCCACTGGTTTTGGAATGAATTAATAGAATGCAATACAAAAATTTGGGATGGTACAGTGTGAGTCTGTCTTTACTTTTTGGTTTACAATATATCATATTACCATGAGAAAACATTAGGTTTGATTGGTTTGTGTAATCAGCTCAGACAGTGTGATAGTTTCATTCAGATGATTAATGAAAAGCCCCAGAATAAGTAATCCCTTGGCTCCTCACAGACCAACAGTACTGGAATTTTGGCACCATACTGTAGTTTCCTCTCCACTCTTATCTTCTCTGCTTAGGTGGTCCTCTGACCACTCTCGCTGAGTGGAGCTATCTCTGGAACCCATTCATTTTGAAACCTATTTTCTCTGGAACTCACTCTGTGTTCATCAAGTGAGGTTGGTGAGCAGTAGGTTGATGATTCCCAGGGCCGGGATGAAGAGCATGACACAGAGCCAGGCCCCTCCGCATTATCAGGGCCCTGTGGGCCAGCAGTGCCTCCACCTTGATGAGGGCCACCCTGTCCCCAGCCTCACCATCAGCCCCATCTTCAGCCAGGGCACTTCTGTCTTTGTGGCCCTCACATGGAGCTGAATCATTTGAATGGGCCTCTGGGGCCAAGTCTGTCACACAGAAACACACCTATTAGACTGAGCATTATTTTTTACATAACCAAGAATTAAAGGATACCTTTGTAAAGCCATGGAGAGAGCTATGATGAACAGTAAAGTGAAGGGTCAATGATTAATGGAGACTTTCTTACCCATGTCTGTAGAGTTCACCTGTACCCCAGCTCTGATCTGGGCCTGCAAACAACCCAACACATCATTAAGATCCTCTTCAAGGCATTTACATTAAATTAAATAAAGACTTGAGGGTTATGCCTGTGTTCACCTATACAGTGGCTTTCTTCCAGTTCATTCTGGATAGATAGACAATGAGGAAGGAGGACTGTAGGAACAAAGGTAAACAGACTGGTCCACAGGCCTGGGGGAGGAGAGGAAACATAAGTCAAAGAGAAGACATCTGAAAGAGGCAGTAGGGGGATTGGCGCCAGTTTGTCTTCGCTTTAGCCAACTTGTCACCATGCTACACAAACCAACAATGTGATGTTAAATTACAAAACAGTCAGGCGCCCAGGTGCAATATTGGAGCAATCAAAACACTGAAAAAGAAATGAGTGTATTACCCCATAAATTCATAAGACAAAATTCAGAACACATTTATAGGTGTTCTTACCCATGATTCTTAGCATTGGCAGCAAACATCAGGGACACTCCAATAGAAAAGCCAACCCCATAGTAACCCAGGATGTTGCATATGGCCCCAACCTTCTGCTTCCCTGCCCCCCTTATAATACTACCTGAGGCAGCCTGGGGAAACAGGAGAACCAGACACGGTTACTGTTGCACTACAAACATGTGTGCAGTGCCTTCAGAAAGTATTCACAGCCTTTTACTTTTCCAAATGTTTGTGTTACAGGCTGAATTTAAAATGTATTAAATTGAGTTGTTTTGTCACTGGCCTGCACACAAGACGCCGTAATGTCAAAGTGGAATTATGTTTTATTTTTATTTTTTTATTAATAAATAAAAAATGAAAAGCTGAAATGTCTTGAGTCGAGAAGTATTCAACCTCTTTGTTATGGCAAGTCTAAATAAGTTCAGGAGTAAAAATGTGCTTAACAACTCGCATAAGTTTCATGTGTGCAATAATGGTTAACATGATTTTTGAATGACTACCTCATCTCTGTACGCTACACATAATTATCTGTAAGGTCCCTCAGTCGAGCAGTAAATTGCAAACAGATTCAACCACAAAGACAAGGGAGGTTTTCCAATGACTCGCAAAGGGCACTGATTGATAGATGTGTAAAAATAAAAAAAAGAATGGTGAAGTTATTACACTTTGGATGGTGTATCAATACACCCAGTCGCTACAAGAATACAGGCGTCATTCCTAAGATTGGAAAAGATATGCTCAGGGATTTCACCATGAGGCCAATGGTGACTAAAAGTAAGAGTTTAATGGCTATGATAGGAGAAAACTGAGGTATGATCAACATTGTGGTTACTCCACAATACTAACCTAATTGACAGAGTGAAAAACTGGAAGCCTGTACAGAATACAAATACTCATGCATCCTGTTTACAACAAGGCACTAAAGTAATACTACAAAAGAGTGTGGCAAAGCAATTCACTTTTTGTCCTGAATACAAACTGTTATGTGCTGTATTGGATTTGCCCTAAACATTACTGAGTAACACTGTCCATATTTTCAAGGATAGTGGTGGCTGCATCATGCTATGGGTATGCTTGGAATTGATAAGGACTGGGAGTTTTCAGGATTAAAAAAAGAAACGGAGTTTAGCGCAGGCAAATTCCCAGAGAAAAACCTGGTTTAGTCTGCTTTCCACCAGACACTGGGAGATGAATTCACCATTTCAGCAGGACAATAACCTAAAACACAAGGCCACATCTACACTGGAGTTGCTTACCAAGAAGACAGTGAATGTTCCTGTGGTAAGGACCAATGCTGGATATGAGAAGCAGGTACAGAGAGTTGACATTTAATTTAGCACAGACATGGAACAGCATCAGAACCAGGTAAGACAAAGACATACGACAATTAATGCTGATGGGGGGACAACCTCGGGAACAGACAGATATAAGGGAGGAAATAAACAGGTGAGTGAGTTCAGGTGAGTGTAATGAATCGCTGATGCGAGTGACGAGGGGAGCAGGTGTGCGTAATGATGGCAGAAGTACGTAATGCAGGGAGCAGGCGTGACAGTGTCGGCTTAAATTTATTAGAAAATCTAAGACCTGAAAATGTTTGTCCAACAATGATCAACAACCTGTCACGTCCTGACCAGTAATAGGTTGTTTGTTATTGTAGTTTGGTCAGGGCGTGGCAGGGGGTGTTTGTTTAGAGTGTTTCGGGGTTTGTTGGGCTACGTTCTTTGTTAGTCTATTTCTATGTTAGTTCTAGTATGTCTATTTCTATGTGGTGTTTATTGGGTTGACCTTCAATTGGAAGCAGCTGCTCCTCGTTGCTTCTAATTGAAGGTCCTATTTAAGAGGGGTGTTTTTTTTTCTATGGGATGTGTGGGTAGTTGTTTCCTGTTTTGTGTTCGTGCACCTGACGGGACTGTTTAGTGTCGTTTGTTGTTTGTTGTTTTTGTATACGTGTTTCCTTCTTTAATAAGATGAGTTTACACGTTCCCGCTGCGTTTTGGTCCAATCCCTACGACACCAATGACAGGGCTTGAAGAATTTAGAAAATAATGGGCGCATGTTGCACAATCCAGGTGTGGAAAGCTCTTAGAGACTTACCCAGAAAGACTTACAGCTATAGTCGCTGCCAAAAGGTGCTTCTACAAAATATTAAAACTCAGGGGTGTGAATACTTATGTAAATAAAGCATTTCATTTTCCATACATTTGGAAATATTTCTAAAAACATATGTAGATAGGTGAGGGAAAGAAAAAAAAACATTTAGTCAATTTTTTAATTTTTAATTCAGGCTGTAACAAAATGTGGAATAAGTCAAGGGGTATGAATATTTTCTGAAGGCACTGTATATACAGATAACGTCCAAAATAAAGGAAACATTTGAGTAAATGAGGGATGCAAAGTATATTGGGAGTTTAAGGTAAAGGTTAAAAAAAATATTGAAAGCAGGTGCTTCCACACAGCCCATTATTTTGGCTACCATGGCTAGAAGAGATCTGTGACTCCCTCCACTTGTAGAAATTATGCCAAGGTGCATTGAAACTGTTCTGGCTCGTTGTGGCCCAACACCCTATTAAGACACTTTATGTTGGTGTTTCCTTTATTTTGGCAGTTACAATACTACCTTTGATATTATAGAAAGTGGATCCATATTGTGATGACTAAAGGAGCTATAAGTTGTGATACAGTAGAAGCATTGACTCCTTACCAATATTGCATATAACAGAAGAAAAGGGGCATAGAAAGCCATAACTTGAGCCACCCTCTCTGATCTGCCTGTTGGTAGAAATTCAGGGGGAAGAAATACATTCAGTTATGTAGAATCAATGACAGACACCTCACCCTAGTTAAAGTGTAAAGGAATATGTAAGCAAAGTTCATGACAGTGTACGTCTGTATTACAGTGAGTGACTTAGTTATGTCATAGAGAAACGTTATTAATGTTCTCTCATACACAGATCTGGTGATAACGATACAATAAAACACACCAGTAATGTAGTTAAACACAACAAACTGCTTAGCCATGGTGAGGATCAACAGATCCCGAAGCCACAGGAACAAATCTGCAGTGGTAAATTACCATAGACTACATTACTCACTCACTCATCATATGTAAAGACGTAGGACATTTTGTCCTTCAGTGTCCCAACAAGAACCGACAAGCACACAGAAACTGACCCTGGACAGAGATAACAGGTCATGCACAGACAGAACACACATCTCCAGTAAAACTTTTAATCATTTAATTATAGTATGAATGCTTTATTTGCTGTTGTCAAGCTTTTAAATATAATTTGAGGTGTTTGGCAGGCACATGTACCAGCACAGAACATGGCCAGCTTGGCAGACAGCTTGGCCTGCTCTGTATCTCCAGCCCCCAGAGCACTGCCCACTCTCACACTGCCTGCCACACTGAACCCTAGAGGGAACTGACAACACACTATGATCAATCTCTGGGACTGCAACCAGATGATTCACTTTCTATGTGACTGGTGTGAATACATAGTATGATGGATGAACATTTGCCGAAAAGTTCAAGTAAATAGATATTTACCATGTAGCAAATGCTTGCCAGTTCGAAGACTGATTGTGCTCCAAGCTCCACCTCACTTATCAGACCTGCCATTGAGAGGTAGTGAGATAGGATATCAAACCAAAGCAGAAACACTGTAGCATCTAAACAGTTTGTAATGTGTAGAAGTATCCACAAGAAAAGTAAAATAGAGCAACATTTCACACAAAAAAATAGATCAATTGCATTCACAAACATCAAAACAACCCAAATATCTATCTGTTGTCCTACCTGCTAGAAAGCCTCCAAGCTCATAGGTCCACCACTTCACACACAGCATGATCATGCTAGGAATAGCCAGGTGGATGTAGGTGCCCCAGTCTTCCAGGCACTCCCAAGACCAGCCTACAGGGGAACACTAGGCTCAGACACTGGGATCGTCCCTGAAAGGTTCATGCTAATGTTCTCACAGAAGGCTTTTGGGTCTAAACCAAAACCTTGCTGTGTTAATACATTAGGAAGCCAAAAACAGAGCACTTGGTTTGACATGGCGCTGCTGTTCCCCTCAATACATGCATACTAATAAATGTGTATTATGCATCCCTTTGTATGTGATCCATTCAAGTCAGACTGGGAGTTCAGATAGTTCAAAGAGTTTGTGGATTTGGCGGTATAAGCTCTACTTTAGTGTAATCATGTCTCACCTGCCCAGGTGGCCTTGTGTAGTTCCTTCCACAGGATTTAGGCATAAAGTATAGCAGCCAGAGAGAGCTGGTGTTGGCCCACGCAGACCCACTGTCAACCAAAAACAATCCACAACATACATTACATCCTATAGCCCTCAGTGCTAACAGTTACCATCCCATCCCATAGCCCTCAATGGTAATGGTGGTGACAGAGGATTCCCTCTCTGGGGATGACACTCACGCTATACCCAGGTCCAGAACATAGAGGAAGATGTTGATGAGGGCATTCAGTACGTTGGCCACCACACCTGTGTTGACCTGCTGCCATGATTCCCTGAAGGACAATAGTCTTATTCAGATCAAATGGTCAGGTTATAATTCTCTTTGCAGGGCGACTGACTGAGGTCTAGCTTAGCTCTAACCTGATTCTGTAGATATCTGGCCTCCAGCTGAAAAATAAATGTGGCCTGTTAAATAAATGATAAACATATTTTAGTAAGTTATTGACATGGGAAATTAATGATTTTCTTAACTGACTGTGTGCACGTGTGTCTGGGTAGATAGATGTATTCACTGGGAGTGCTGGCATAAAACCACATACACCTGAGACAGCCTAAAGTGAAATACGAGAGCTCTGTCAGAATGAGCCAAAAACAATAATCACATTCTACAAACCAATCTCTACATGTCACTTTGTGAATGACAGAAAACAACCAAAATCAGATATATAGGATTCCATTTGGGATGCAGACTATTCCCTACGGGCCCTGGTCAAAAGTAGTACACTATATTGGGAATAGGGTGCAATTATAGACATCTATTAGATCTGGGGTAACTGTTTGCAGTGACTGGAGGGGTCTGAGCTACCTGGCAACCTCTGGGCTCTGTTTGACAGCCAGGAGGATTGGTTCTGTGTTGATGAGAACAGCATGGGAAACAGGCCAGAAGTTGAATGAGGGTGGCTCTCTGTACAATGACCCCAACTTTCAGGAGGTTATGGCTCCCAAAAGTCTTCAAGGAACAATAATCAAGTTCATCTTTGAGTGGCACGGCAGGATCATGTAGCTCTGGTCCAGGGCGTTAAATGCTCCTTGCTGAAGCTGAGCGCCAGTAAGCCGCGTGTGACCCCCTGGACCAGAGGTATGGTGAAGGCACTCTTGATAACATTTTGGGGACAGTGCTCTGTGTTAGGAGGAAACAGACCAGGTTTCATTCCTACCTGAGATGTGTGTGTCACACACTGATGATAAACCATACCCAATGGAGACACCTGTAACATTAATCACCTGGAAGACCAGAATAGAGATTGACAATTTGTTGAAAATGTCTGTCACGGTTGTCGTATGAACGAGACCAAGGCGCGGCATGTGTATCATTCCACATATTTATGAAACTATGCAAGACATACAATAAACAAAGCAATAACAAACCGTGACGAAGCGGCACAACATACACTAACTCAAAATAATCTCCCACAAACACTAGTGGGGGGGAAAAAAACAACTTAAATATGATCCCCAATTAGAGACAACGATGACCATCTGCCTCTAATTGGGAATCATACGAAAACCCCTACCTAGAAAAAAGAACCTAGAACACAACATAGAAAATGTAAACTAGACAAAAAACCCAACGTAGAAAAAATAAACTAGAACCAAACATAGAAATAAATAAACTAGACAAAACCCCCAGTCACGCCCTGACCTACAAGCTTGTAGGTCAGGACGTGACAATATCATAGTATACTGTAATTTCAATATTACCACAGCCAGACAGAACTGGCAGGGGTGACTCTTGCCATAGCTGTAAGTATTGATTGATTTATGAGTTTATATCACTTTTTTATTACAACAATTCTGGATAATATTATCAGAGTACATGTCTGTTTGTGCCATCATGTTTGGCATGACAAGGAGTGGCAAAAGTCACGATGGCACAAACAGACAAGTACTCGGATAATATTATCCAGAATTGTTGTAATAAAAAAGTGATATAAACTCATAAATCAATCAATACTTACAGCTATGGCGAGAGTCACCCCTGCCAGTTCTGTCTTCCCCAAATGGCTGCAGAAAATTGTACTGACGAAACTCACTAAAAAGACCATGAGCTGAGCCATAACCTGGTAAGAATAGAATACATCCACAACATTTGATAAATCAGTTGATGTAGTTGTACATACTATCAGGCATATGTGGAGGGAATAGGCCTAACACTCTGAAGTGTTAAACAATCTACGGTTTGAGTCATTCCAAGTGATTCAGGTTAAACAGACCAGGTGATAGATGAATCGATGATTCAGGTTAAACAGACCAGGTGACAGATGAATCGATGATTCAGGTTAAACAGACCAGGTGATAGATGATTCGATGATTCACAGACCAGGTGATAGATGAATCGATGATTCAGGTTAAACAGACCAGGTGATAGATGAATCGATGATTCAGGTTAAACAGACCAGGTGATAGATGATTCGATGATTCACAGACCAGGTGATAGATGAATCGATGATTCAGGTTAAACAGACCAGGTGACAGATGAAGCAATGATTCAGGTTAAACAGACCAGGTGATAGATGAATCAATGATTCAGGCTAAACAGACCAGGTGATAGATGATTCGATGATTCACAGACCAGGTGATAGATGAATCGATGATTCAGGTTAAACAGACCAGGCGATAGATGAATCGATGATTCAGGTTAAACAGACCAAGTGATAGATGAATCGATGATTCAGGTTAAACAGACCAGGTGATAGATGAATCGATGATTCAGGTTAAACAGACCAGGTGACAGATGAATCGATGATTCAGGTTAAACAGACCAGGTGATAGATGAATCGATGATTCAGGTTAAACAGACCAGGTGATAGATGAATCGATGATTCAGGTTAAACAGACCAGGTGGTAGATGAATCGAGCATTCAGGTTAAACAGACCAGGTGATAGATGAATCGATGATTCAGGTTAAACAGACCAGGTGATAGATGAATCGATGATTCAGGTTAAACAGACCAGGTGATAGATTAATCGATGATTCAGGTTAAACAGACCAGGTGACAGATGAATCGATGATTCAGGTTAAACAGACCAGGTGATAGATTAATCGATGATTCAGGTTAAACAGACCAGGTGACAGATGAATCGATGATTCAGGTTAAACAGACCAGGTGATAGATGAATCGATGATTCAGGTTAAACAGACCAGGTGATAGATGAATCGATGATTCAGGTTAAACAGACCAGGTGATAGATGAATCGATGATTCAGGTTAAACAGACCAGGTGATAGATGAATCGATGATTCAGGTTAAACAGACCAGGTGATAGATGAATCGAGCATTCAGGTTAAACAGACCAGGTGATAGATGAATCGATGATTCAGGTTAAACAGACCAGGTGATAGATGAATCGATGATTCAGGTTAAACAGACCAGGTGATAGATGAATCGATGATTCAGGTTAAACAGACCTATATAGTATGCCAGATACCAGTAACCTATAATTATCCAGTGTGCCAGTGGCCTTTAAGTGAATTCAATAATATGCAAGCATCACTGCCAAATAGCAATAATAATGTAATATAAAAATGCAAGGTTTTATATAACTTTGACCTAATTGTGGACAAAATGTAATAAAGATGTTTCTTACCACAGGCCCAGCCATTGTTTATAATTCAATAATTTCTTTTTTGAATTCAACAGGAATCAACCTGCGAATACATCTCAAACAGCTCCCACATATTGTCAATTCATTCCCATTCGTCCTGCTTTCCACAATTCCATTCGAATCCATTTCTAAAGACTGTCGCTCAGAAAAGTCTGCATGGTGAAGTGAGAACAAGGTAGTATTCTAGCTGCCAGCTGCCAGAGTGAGACTTCCTATCTGATGACATCCTTTGTCACTCCCTAGCTCTGACTTAGCTGTACACTGGCAATCTCAACTAGCATTGTTAAACATGATTTCCAATCAACTGCTGGACAAAGTTCACAGTCTTTTGTCACTTCTGCAACTGCACCAGATGATGGAGCTCTTTCCTTCCTCTGCAAACATCAACATGGTTTGAAAATAAAGTATTTTTTCTCTAAAGCCGTGTTCTAGATCAGTGGTTCCCAAACTTTTTATAGTCAAACATTCAACCTCCAGCTGCGTACCCCCTCTAGCGCCAGGGTCAGCGCACTCTCAAATGTTGTTTTTTGCCATCACCTGCCACACACACTATATGATACATTTATTAAACATAAGAATGAGTGTGAGTTTTTGTCACAACCCGGCTCGTGGGAAGTGACAAAGAGCTCTTATAGGACCAGGGCAAAATAATAATATAATAATAACAATCAATTATTTAGCTATATTTAGCCATCTATCATATAAAACCTTATTTGTTCAGACAAGTGAAAATTATGGTCAGTAAAGAAAACTTTAAGCTCGTCTCTCAATTTAAAAAAAGTGTCAATTCTTTGCCTCTTGATAAAAGCGTTACATGGTCGCTGCCCATATCATTGCATAATGCAGAAAATACACGAGAGTTCAGGGGCCTTGCTTTAGCAAAGTTAACCATTTTCACTGTAGTGGACAAAACGTATTTCTAGCTGTCAGGCATTCCCTTGGAAGCAAGAGCCTCTCGGTGGATGATGCAGTGTACCCAAGTTGCGTCGGGAGCAAATGCTTGCACACATGTTACCACTCCTCTGTGTCTCCCTGTCATGGCTTTTGCGCCATCAGTACAGATACCAATACATCTTGACCACCAAAGTCCATTTGATGTCACAAAGCTGTCCAGTACTTTAAAATATCCTCTCCTGTTGTCCTGGTTTCCAGTGGTTTGCAGAAGAGGATGTCTTCCTTAATTGACCCCACATAAACATAACGGACATATTCCAGGAGCTGTGCCAGGCCCGACACGTCTGTTGACTCATCCAGCTGTAACGTATAGAATTCACTGGCTTGTATGCGAAGCAGTAATTGTTTCAAAACATCTCATGCCATGTCACTGATTGCGTCGTGAAACAGTGTTGTTTGATGAAGTCATTGTCTGTATAGTTTTTTGGGCCTTTTCCCCCAGCATTGTCCCAGCCATATCCACGGCAGCAGAAATAATTAAGTCCTCCACAATAGTCTGGGGCTTGCCTGTCCTAGCCACTCGGTAGCTCACCATATAAAACGCTTCTAGCCCCTTCTTATTAATGGTATCTGTTGCTTTTATACATGTATTACTATTTGAAAGTTGTCGTAATTCTTGCTCAGAAAACTGTGGCTTATTTTTCAAATTGGCATGTTTCGTTTTTAAATGTCTGCTCAAGAGTAAAGGTTTCATTGAGTTGTGAGAGTATTTTTGCACCTATAACACACTGTGGCTGAGGAAAGGGACTACTCCCAATATAAGTGAACCCCAAATCAATGTAGTTCTCATCATATTTGCGCCTCTTCGATGGTCCAACGTCCCTGTCTGTTGTTCGGTGCTGTCCCGGGTAAGGGGGCAGTAGCTCTTCGGCTGCATCAGATTCACAACTGTCAGTCCATGCTAGCTGGGCTAACAACAAATGTAGAATTACTGATGCTAGCATTGGATGTGCTCGTGGAAGCAGAACAACTTGTGTCGTCGACAGGTGCATGTGTAGTACTGCTGGTAGTAGTAGTACTTCCTGTAGAGCTGGTATGTGTCTTACTTTTTGAACCATTTATCCATTTTCGAGCAAACGGAATGAGCAGCAGCTACGTTTGGCTACATACGGACCGTTAGGGGGATTCCCGCGAGAGAGTAACGGTTAATGTGATTGGATGTTAATTATTTGACTAGGCTACCTGTATTTGACATTGTGTTGTTATTTCGCTGAACACTAGATGGTTTCATTTTATTTTTGGCAGTGAAACGAGGCTACTCAGGCGAGAAAAAAACCTCACCCAAATGTATAGCCCCGTTGGAAAATATAAATGGACTGTGAAAATGTGAATCACATTTTTATTTGGCGTACTCCAGTTTGGGAATACATGTTCTGGAGCATACATTTTGCTCAGTAGCTGATCACCGACTGAGCAGACAAATAAAGAGTAGTCATTTGAGATGATTTGGAGATCAGTCAGTCTTTTGTGGGCGACTGCAATATAGTCGATTTCAAACACGACCAGGCAATTTTAACAATGACATTTACAAAGGTCTAAAGCTGCAAAAGCCTCTGAAAGAAAGTCGATGGTAGGTGTCAGTCCCATCAGTTGAAAGATCAAACATATGAGGCACTAGACACCTGAGGGGTGACACTTCCTGTGGTTACCTTACTGTAGACTCAGAGTATGGCCCAGTGAACACAGTAGTGTAGATAATAGTGTCTGTCTAAAAGTAACAGAGACCTTGCAGCCTAATGGGCCTTTAAGACAATTTCAAGTATGTTTAAAACACACTTAAACCATGAGCTATAGGTATCATACAATCTTGTGCTATCTAGAACCAAAAAGGGTTCCATGGCTGTCCTTTGGTTCCAGGTAGAACCCTTTTGGTTCCAGGTAGAACCTTTTGAGTTCCACGTAGAGGGTTCTACATGGAACCACAAAGAGTTCTGCCCCACAAATAGGATCTACTTGGAACCAAAAAGGGTTCTCCTATGGGGACAGCCTCAGAACCCTTTTGGAAATATCTTTCTAAGAGTGTGTACTGTGTAAGCCTACATTTTACACTGTTTGACACTGTACGAACAGTGTTTTGCTTTGTTTTGTTTCATATTCATGCTTACAATAGCTCTTATAATGGGATGGATACTTAAATTCATGGAGACATTACATTTGGTTATTCCAATTTAGTTGTGTTGAAAACCAATTGATTGTCAGAGAATTGATTGTAAGGGTACTTCTCTCGGGTCAGCATCAACTTAATTTGGGTACCAAGGACACAAAGAAATACTTTTTGTCCCACTGTCTTGGCTCTGTCCTTTTTAGCTTGGATGAGAGAAAATGAAGAATGTCTGGTTCATTTAATTAGAGAGTGATTTGGCCTGTGGGAAAGCATCAAAGACTATCTTCTGAGTGTGAGGAGAGGTTGCTTCTATCAGACAGGCCACATATTGTCTGCTTTAGTAACTGATACAGTGGCTAAGTAGGGGGGCAGGAGAAGCTTAGACATCCTGTAAGGCTGATCTATGAAACTCTCTCCATGTCTGAATCAGCATGACTCAGTGGATACAACTTAGGTGTATCAGGTACACAGATACCACACAAAGCTCCCATTTTCCCTGTCCTCACAGACCTTAGTGGTGTCACTGACTTCTGCTGTGTCTGAGCTGAGGTAATAGATATTACTTTGGAGGTCCCAAGTGACCCTAACATGCACCATTGAACAACTATGTATGAAATAGTGTTCAATAGCACACACATGGTTAACAACACGAGTTCTGCTGTGCCCGTAAATTTACCAAAGGGCTTTACTTGTCTATAGAATATTTTTTTATGCAACCTCAGCAAAGAATATAGCTACCATTCTCCCTTTCTTTCTGAACACTTAAATGTATATATAGGTAATAATAGAGGCTATGATACATGAGGACTTGTTTCAATTGGATAATGAGTGGGTGTTGCAGAGGCAGCAAAGAGAGAGAAAGGCACTGTAATTACATAAGCTTCTACCCCCTTAGGACGTGAGATCATAGTTAGATCACAGTGATCGGAGCCGTACTATACAGCCAGCTACTCCTTAAGCGTCTAACATTTTAAATTCCCAAGACTGTGGTCAAGGTCAGGGCTTAGCTAAGATATTATATTTTATTTCTTTCTTTCTTTCTTTCTTCCTTCCTTCCTTCCTTCCCTTTCTCAGTCTCCTCTCTGCCCCTTGAGGTTTCAATCCTCCTCCATAGCCCACAATAAAGTGCAGTTTTGGGATGTTTTTAGCTGTCAATGGCCATATCGTCTTGTAGGATTCAACCATTAAAAACCTGTATGGTGTCTGTGAAATGTCTGCTGTCTTGTCTAGACTATGAAACATGCCCTCTCTATACAATTCTTTCATGTTAGTGAGATGTTTCACCAGGTCTCCACTGTGTGTTGTATTGAAGTGGAGCTATAGCCCTGGATACTATCAATAGGAGGTTGTGAAATGGACTATTTTGTCTGCACAACAATACAGGTTTTCTAGTGAATCTCCTGACCTCGCCAGATTCATGCAATCTTTCAGTGGTGGGACAGTGACACATTCTTTTCTCTCTCCCCAGGTAGAGCCTTTCAGCCAAAGCCTGTGTTGGTGTACTGTGCACTAAGTTTATTGGATCATGTGGGCCTATGCACCAAACCACAAATCACTGAGTAAAGGAGCAGACGAAAACAATAGTATGGTCAGAGTCAGCTGTGAAACTCTGCATGTTTTAGTCATGAAGTTGAGAAATAGCTAAGGAGTAGCCGAGGAGGACTGCTACTGAAACTTTGTCATCTCCTGCTTGCTGTTCAAACACGTTCTCTAGAGCCACGTTTATACCTGGTTCTAACATGCGTCCTTTGTCTTGATGTTGTCCACATTCTGATTGTATCCACATTTTTAGACAGGTGTAGGCGATTCATTGTGATCTGACTGTAATCAGATCTTCCTGACCACCTCCGCAGGTAGTCAGGGACTCATTGTATCTGGATCATTCATGTGTAAACATATATTTGTTTATTTAACCTTTATTTAACCAGGTAGGCTAGTTGAGAGCAAGTTCTCATTTGCAACTGTGACCTGGCCAAGATAAAGCATAGCAATTCGACACATACAACAACACAGAGTTACACATGGAATAAACAAAACATACAGTCAATAATACAGTAGAAAAAAAAGAAAACAAAAAGTCTATATACAGTGAGTGCAAATGAGGTAAGATGGCAACAACAACAACACCTTTGGTCCAAAGGTGTGCAAGTAGATCATTTCACATTGAAATCACAGTAGCAGGGGTTTAGAAACCATCATACCTACTCCATACCAGTTCCCTCTATAGTGCACTATTTAGGTTCTGGTCCAAAGGTGTGCACTATATAGGGAATAAGGTGCCATTTGGCCGGTCCAAGGCTACTTAAGCTCTCCACAGTCTGCGATGGTGATCCTCAACGTACGTTACAGGGAAGACATCCTCCTCCCTCATGGGGTACCCTTCCTGCAGGCTCATCCTGACATGACCCTCCAGCATGACAATGCCACCAGCCATACTGCTCGTTCTGTGCGTTATTTCCTGCAAGACAGGAATGTCAGTGTTCTGCCATGGCTAGCGAGGAGCCCGGATCTCAATCCCATTGAGCACGTCTGGGATCTGTTGGATCGGAGGGTGAGGGCTAGGGCCATTCCCCCCAGAAATGTCTGGGAACTTGTAGGTGCTTTGGTGGAAGAGTGGGGTAACATCTAACAGCAAGAACTGGCAAATCTGGTGCAGTCCATGAGGAGGAGATGCACTGCAGTACTTAATGCAGCTGGTGGCCACACCAGATACTAACTGTTAGTTTTGATGTTGACCCCTGCCCCTTTGTTCAGGGACACATTATCCCATTTCTGTTAGTCACATGTCTGTGGAACTTGTTCAGTTTATGTCTCAGTTGTTGAGTCTTGTTATGTTCATACAAGTATTTACACATGTTAAGTTTGCTGAAAATAAATGCAGTTGACAGTGAGAGGATGTTTCTTTATTTGCTAAGTTTATTTGAGACCTATAAACAACTATCATAGGAATAAATGTTGTAAGTTATGATCAAAGTAAGCCCTTTGTAAGAAATACTGTACAGTTATTCATATTCCTGACTAAATGTGGGGGAGATTCCAGGTTTCCTGATTTCCTGGTGCCTCCCTGAATGCAGATTATTTTACAGATATTTACATTTCAAAATAACATGCATGTTTTTATTTTAAGACAATTATTGATGCCATAAGTCAATGGTGCTACCTGTCAATGATTTTAGAGACTGGTATAATGATGATTTAAATGGTTTGACCATCCATATCTTACCTCATTTGCACTCACTGTATATAGACTTTTTGTTTTCTTTTTTTTCTACTGTATTATTGACTGTATGTTTTGTTTATTCCATGTGTAACTCTGTGTTGTTGTATGTGTCGAATTGCTACGCTTTATCTTGGCCAGGTCACAGTTGCAAATGAGAACTTGTTCTCAACTAGCCTACCTGGTTAAATAAAGGTTAAATAAACAAATATATGTTTACACATGATTGATCCAGATACAATGAGTCCCTGACTACCTGCGGAGGTGGTCAGGAAGATATGATTACAGTCAGATCACAATGAATCGCCTACACCTGTCTAAAAATGTGGATACAATCAGAATGTGGACAACATCAAGACAAAGGACGCATGTTAGAACCAGGTATAAACGTGGCTCTAGAGAACGTGTTTGAACAGCAAGCAGGAGATGACAAAGTTTCAGTAGCAGTCCTCCTCGGCTACTCCTTAGCTATTTCTCAACTTCATGACTAAAACATGCAGAGTTTCACAGCTGACTCCAGCCTCTCTCAGCCTATTGCGGACAGTCTGAGCACTGATGGAGGGATTGTGCATTCCTGGTGTAACTCGGGCAGTTGTTGCCATCCTGTACCTGTCCCCCAGGTATGATGTTCAGATGTACCAATCCTGTGCAGGTGTTGTTACACGTGGTCTGCCACTGCGAGGATGACCAACTGTCCGTCCTGTCTCCCTGTACGGCTGTCTTAGGCGTCTCACAGTACGGACATTGTAATTTATTGCCCTGGCCACATCTGCACACGCAGGGACCCTGGGCATCTTTCTTTTAGTGTTTTTCAGAGTCAGTAGAAAGGCCTCTTTAATGTCCTAAGTTTTCATAACTGTGACCTTAATTGCCTACTGTCTCTAAGCTGTTAGTGTCTTAATGACCGTTCCACAGGTGCATGTTCATTAATTGTTTATGGTTCATTGAACAAGCATGGGAAACAGTGTTTAAACCCTTTACAATGAAGATCTGTGAAGTTATTTGGATTTTTACGAATTATCTTTGAAAGACAGGGTCCTGAAAAAGGGACGTTTCTTTTTTTGCTGAGTTTATAACTCTTTATTCTATAGGGGTCATAATGAATGTAAGGTTACAATGGGTTTCTTTACATTCCAGGATGTGCTGGGAAGAACATAACTCAAGCATACAAAATAATACATTCAAAAAACTCTTGACATTCCTGCTGGCACAGCTCCCCTCCGTCTATGTATTTAAAACTGCACTCTAAGTCACGCTCTGTAGAGCTAAGCAATGTCTTTAATCTATTTGAGAATAGGTCATTCCTTTATATATAAAGAAAGGTACACAGTGATCTTGGCTGTATTTAACAATGCTTCTGCCCAGACTGAAAGGTGAACATGGTACAGTAGTGTCACGGTTGTTGTCGGTGAATGAGGACCAAAACGCAGCAGGTACGTGAATGCTCATCTTGATTTTTAATTACTCTCAAAAATGAACATACAAAATAACAAAACACGAAAAACGAACACTCGACAAATAAACAGTCTGGTAAGGCACAAGGCTATACACAGAATAATCACCCACAAATCACAAACACACCCTAATATATGGGACTCTCAATCAAAGGCAGATAGACAACACCTGCCTTCAACTGAGAGTCCCAACCCCAATTAACCAAACATAGAAACACACACACCAGACTAACCATAGAATACAACCACATAGACCATCAACCAAAAACCCAGAAATACTAAATCAAACACCCTTTACACAAACACCACCCCGAACCACATAAAACAAATACCCTCTGCCACGTCCTGACCAAACTACAAAAACAATTAACCTTATACTGGCCAGGACGTGACAAGTAGGCTTTCACAATGTTCCTAGGAGGACAGCATTTCATGTTCGATTCTCCTTGAAAGAATTTGTCCTGGGTTAGTGGTCCATTTTTCAAGACAACCAACAATTTCCCATTTCATTATGTAACTAATGGCACATGGCTGAATGAAGTTATTAGGAGCAACTTAGGTTAGGTAACATTATGCTTCCCAGGCAACACTAACAAAATGTACTGTTTTTTGTGTGAAAGTGATTGTTTTATATACACATAACAATTATGAAGAAAAAAAATACATATTTGGTCCGTTAAGATGAATACATATTTTATTTTCCTATAAGACACTGTACAGAGATGTATTTTGTCATTTGTATTACACTGGGCTGAACGTATTTTGTAAGAAGATACTTTCAAGAGCTGTACAGTAATTAGTATTTTCATTTTGTATAGCGGTTCACCATTTTGTGGCTCCCTTTCACCTTGCATTGGTATCAGAAGTCTAACAGCACTATGGTGTGGTCTGCTAAATGAAGTAAATATAAATGTGTATGTAAAAATGGACAATTTGCAAAGCAAGCAGAGTATTATTCTAATGAGCTTCGCCCCGAAACAAGGTTTTGTGTAAAAGGGACACAGTTTTGTCAAAATGGACCTCTCATAGCAGGTTTAGGAGGACTTACGCAGTAGGTTAGGAGAATTAACGTAGCAGGTTTAGGAGGACTTACGCAGTAGGTTAGGAGAATTATCGTAGCAGGTTTAGGAGGACTTACGCAGTAGGTTAGGAGAATTAACGTAGCAGGTTTAGGAGGACTTACGCAGTAGGTTAGGAGAATTAACGTAGCAGGTTTAGGAGGACTTACGCAGTAGGTTAGGAGAATTAACGTAGCAGGTCAGAAAATTAGGTTAAGCGTATCCCATCTAGACATGACCCCGAAACAAGGCCAATAATAATACACAGTGTACTTTGCAGTTCAGTTTGGTATGTTCATTTTCACATATGCAGTCAGTGCATTCACCTAAGGTAGATCAACAACAACATATCACAGTCATAGCAAGTAAAACGTTTCTGTAACCGTTACTGAGAATGTTGTTGCAGTTCGGGCCAGCAACTTGCAAATCTATTTCTGTATTTTAAAATACAAAATACATGAAATTTTATTAAATACATTTCAAAATACTAGTATTTTGTAGTTTATTTTGATACATTGATCTTTATGTTATTTTGTAATTGTATTCTGTAATTGCATTTTGTAATTGTATCTTGTAATTTTTGCCCATCTCTGACTGTACATGCAAGCAGCCCAGACATTACCTTTGACATTTTGTCCATTTTGTCCATTTCAGAGGGTGCAATAGCAAGCACCATATACAATACACTATAAACTATATTACATCTCATAAATATACAACTTTTGATCAAGATAATATTACAATAATTCAATAAAAAGGACTAAATTACATATTATATTACTGTTATAACAAAGGAGAAACATCTAAGTGTCAGCACACAGTAACCATTGTACAGTATATTCACATATCTGAGTTTTCAATATGTTTGCATTTTCCAGCCCCAATGATTCAAGTTTAGAAAAGTGTGTACAGAGGGATCTCAAGTTATACAGTCATACAGTATTCAAAGTTCAAATGGGGTCGGAAGTACAATGCATGTTTCACCATTGACTACGAGCAAAATGAAAACAAGTTAATATAAGACTATAGATTAGCAAAAAGAAAAGATGGCATACATTATTTGGTCATGGAAACATAGTTCAGAAGCTATTTTGTGCTAATTAACAGTTTATCAAAAATCTTAAACCCCAAATGGATTTCAACTATGGGTCTTGAGATATAAATAGACCAACAAATATGAGTCAGAACCTTCTTCTGAGAGTGAGAAGTTGAGAACATGATAATTTGATGGAGATAATACTTGGGCATTTTAAATGGAACTGGACATACTCTGTATAACACATTACAGCATTAAAAGTACAGTGGTGCTACTTTTAACCTCATTCTCCTCTCCAGATAAACTCATCCTCCAATCCACCCACCCACCCACCCACCCATCCACACACTCATCCACCCACCCATCCATCCATCCATCCATCCATCCATCCATCCATCCATCCATCCATCCATCCATCCATCCATCCATCCATCCATCCATCCATCCATCCATCCATCCATCCATCCACCCACCCATCCATCCATCCATCCATCCACCCACCCATCCACACACTCATCCACCCACCCATCCATCCATCCATCCATCCATCCATCCATCCATCCATCCATCCATCCATCCATCCATCCATCCATCCATCCATCCATCCATCCATCCATCCATCCATCCATCCTCTCTTTCCACATGGTGATTCAAGTGTTCTTTGTAATGGAAGCTATGTGGCTTTTCTCCCAACAACCTAACACGACCAGTCACGTTGGTGCCTTTCTCGCCAGAGGTCCATGGCACATTAGGGGCCCTCTATGTGCATTCCTCATGGTGTGGACCGGGGCCCCTCGGGGCCCTCACACCCCAGTAGTGTTGGCCCAAGTAGGGAAGGTGTCTAGGTGGAACATGGCCCTGCCCCAGCTGTTGATGGCCAGAGTGATGCACAGGATGCCGATGATGTTCATCACTATACCTGTCCTAGCCTGGGAGAGAGCGGGGAAGTAAAATGAGGTGCAATGAATTTAAAGTTCTGTTAGAAATCATTCAAACTGGAGAAGGCAATCAAGTGATCTGTGGCCCAGGACAATTGTCCTCAAATAATTTGTAAATGGCATTTTAAGAAGTTGCCTAAATTGATTTAGGATTTGTTAGCTATTATTTATTTTTGTTAATGAATAATAAGATAGACAATTCACTATATTATATTATCTTTATAAAATGATGTACTGTAACTCACCATGTCAGAAACCTTGAGGTAGCCGTATGAGAAGACGATAGCATTGGGCGGTGTGGCCACAGGTAGCATGAAGGCAAAGGAAGCGCTGAGAGTACAAGGCACCATGACGTACAGAGGATTCATTCCAATGGACTGGGACTGAAATAAACACACAGACAGACACACATCTTTAGCTGTCTGAGCCTGGGCTGAGGAGGACACTCTTACTATGAGTCCCAAATGGCACACGTTTTCCCTACATAGTGAACTACTTTTGACCAGAGGCCATGCACCTTAGTCAAAAGTAGGCAACTATATAGGGAATAGGGTGCCATTTGGGACGCATCCCCAATGACAACACTCAAGTCTGCTTTGCTGCTTTTCTGAACCGTAATCACTGGCTCATAACACTATCTCTGATTTTAGTGTTTGTAATTCTAGGGTTCAAAATCGTCCATTAGGCGTGTGTAATTAAGATGTAATTCTTATGCATGCTATGTTGTTTGGGGTCTGAGTCATGGCAGGCAAAATGGAAACGCACCACAGAAACGCATCCAGAACGGTGTAAAACCACATTGTAATAACAAAACATAGATTAGAATGTAAGCCTCGGTAGAGTTGAATATTATCCCCCAAAAATTCACACGACAGTAATTAGTTTGAAAATGAATACTGGCTGAGATTATTTTTCATGTCATAATTCTCATCCCTCTGTCAGGACCTTCCTCAACAGATATAATGGATGTTATATCATTTAGTTGGATTCATTTTTGTAGCAGTCTGGAAAGACAATACAGACATGAAACAAGCGGCTAGACACAAAAGCACACGTCCTAGCAGCCTCTCTTTCCCAGACTTCACTGTAACTAGTAGTTGGTTCACTAACCCCATTTTTCTTCCTCACCTTCCCCTCTTTCACTCACCCTTTTCTATACTTATGTCATCTCCATGCACTCCTGTTGGCTTTGACCTCAATAAATCCTTCTCTCTATACCCAAGCTTGGCACATTCCGGCATGGCCCAGCTTGGGTCCTCTCTGAGTGCTTGGGCACTGGGCACAGTGATACCATTCATCAGTGTAGATGGGGGTGGGCACCAGGACAAGCCACAGAGCTCAATTGGTGTTTTTGGCAGGGTGGCTATAGAAGGAGGGGCCCAGGGAAGGGGACCAAATATATTCATCCCAAATGACTAACAACTACAGGCCAGGGCAACCAAACAAGGACATGTAGGCCGGCTTCCACTGGGAGTAGTTTCAATGCTGCACTCCTATAGGGGAGATTTCTGAATGGGCTTATACTGGTAAGCACTGTACTTCACATCAAGGAGCTACAGTGTTCAGGCCATTGAAATTACTGCTGCTGCATGTACTGTACGTGTCTGCGTGTCAGAGCAGTTTACCAGACTGGATAGCTATTGTATTCCTGCTTCCAGTTGTGTAATACTGTAATATTGTGTAGTAGTGTAGTATTGTGCAGTATTGTGGAGTATTGTAATATTGTGTAGTATTGCGTAGTATTGTGGTGTAGCGTAGTATTGTGTTGTAGCGTAGTATTGTGTACGATTGTATAGTAGTATAGTATTTTGTAGTATTGTAATGTAGTATTGTGTAGGATTGTAGTAGGGTGTAGTATTGTGCAGTAGTGAAGTATTGTGAAGTATTGTGTAGTATTGTGTAGTGGTGTAGTATTGTGTAGTAGGGCTGTTACATCTGCTTCTGCCATGCCCTCTACTGCTCATCCTGTGTCTCCTTGACCTGCCGCCACTCCCCTAGTGCTCTCTCCCTCTCTCTCTCTGTGTGAGATTGTGTGGGCGGAGACAGGTGTGCTGGAGTCAGAGCCGATCGCCACCAGCTGCAACCTGTTCCATAATCAAGACCTCTACGAATACTCAGTCCTGCCACTTCCACGCTGCCAGATCATAATCTCTGCTCAGTCAGTCTACGCTTCTAGCTGTTTGTTACTATTTAGATCCTGTTATCTTGTTGTGCCTGTTTTCCTTGCCTGACGCTGTTTTCCTCTCCGCTACAGTTCCGCCCGCTCTGACCCTGGTCTCTGTCTCCAGTCCCACGTCTCGTCATCCTGCTACTCTGTCCTGGATTCCCCACTCTACTACTCCCTTGGATTCCCCTCTGGACCTGCTTACCCTGTCCCAACCCCTATCGCTCCAGCCTCAGCCGCCGCACCTGGTTTCCTGCAACCCGGCCGAGCTTCCCCTGACCTGCACTCCATCTTCCCCCTGTGTTTCAATTAATAACTTGGTTACTTCATCCCAGTCTCCTCGTCTGAGTCTGCTCTTGGGTTCCCCTGTTCCACTCCACGTAACAAGGGCCTAGTATTGTGTTATTAATACAGAGCTGTGTGTTGAGTCTTACCATTGAGGCGAGGACAGGTAGGAAGAGAGTGGCAGTGGCCACATTACTGGTGCACTCTGTGAAAATGGCGATCAGCAGACACAGGATGATAGCGATGGCCCAGGGTGGGATGGTGTGGAGGGGAGTCATCTGGTCCCCCATCCACACAGAGAGACCTGACTCCTGCAGGGGCATATACAAAACCATGCAATCAGTGTGTGTGTATATTTGTGTTGTATGTGTCTCAGTCACCAGAACTTAACCCAATTGAACACTTATGGGAGATTCTGGAGCGGCGCCAGAGACAGTGTTTTCCACCACCATCAACAAAACACCAAATTATGAAGTTTCTTGTGGAAGAATGGTGTCGCATCCCTCCGATAGAGTTCCAGACAATAGTATAAACTATGCCAAGGCGCATTGTGCTCGTGGTGGCCTAACGCCCTATTAAGACACTTTATGATGGTGTTTCGTTTCCTTTATTTTGGCAGTTACCTGTACATACTGTGTACAGTATGCAAAGACAGAAAGTTTGATTTTAGTGTACATTAGTGGCTAAGTAAGCAGCTAATATGTCACCTGTGTCATCCCACATTATATGCCCTATGTTTCATCGTACTTGGGAAGCGAACAGGGTGGAGCTGTGTTGACTAATCAAAAATGTCCCTTTGTCACAATGATCCTGATGAAATATGGGATGATTCAGTTCTCAGTGAGGATCTGACTTTTTTGGTTAAAAAGTTTCTGTGGAAAGCGAACAAGGATTATACTGTAGAAATATAGAATTTTAATGTGAGCCAGTTTGCTACAGCAGGAAAATAATCCTGCAGCAACAGGAAATGAATTGTTATGTGGATTATAATTCATGTACATTTTTGTAGGGCTTAATACATTTTTCGTATAAACTTCAGAAGCCTTTTTAAACCTCAAATACACTACAAGTTTTACATTGCCAGGTTGTCAGGAAAGTTCCCCTGCAACAGTATGTACATACTGGCCCTGTCTCTCACCTCGCTGCCCTTGGCCAGGGCGAACCCTCCCCCCAAGAGGAGAACGATGCTCCAGGGTAACTTCTTCTGGGCCACCTTCCAGGTCAGCAGAGCTGGTGTGGGGTCAGCTGGGTGTTGGTGCTCTGTAGAGGGGTTAACAAATCACTGTTACAGACATGCTATTGTAATGGTCTTCAAGTCTTCATATCCTTAGATACTAAAGTAGCATACTCAAGATCAGGTACCGTGCTTGTTACATTTTATGTGTTGTTTAAAAACATGGTTTACCAGTGTCAAAGCTTTGGGACCTCCTGCAACAGAAGCGTGGGGGCTTGGAAGGCAGGACGAAGAGAAGGACAGCAATGAACACTGCCACTGTGGCATCAGTTACATACCTGGAGGGAAGAATGGATACAGATAGAGTGGTTATCTGTCAGCATTCAGACACACAATTCATGTTTTCTTGCTTATTTTTTCTTGTGAAGTATTGAAGTATATGGGAAGTGAGATACACCACATGACCAAAAGTATGTGGACACCTGCTTGTCAAACATCTCATTCCACAATCATGGGCATTAATATGAAGTTGGTCCCCCTTTGCTGCTATAACAGCCTCCACTCTTCTGGGAAGGATTTCCACTAGATGTTGAAACATTGCTGCAGGGACTTGCTTCCATCCAGCCACAAGAGCATTAGTGAGGTTGGGCAATGATGTTGTGCGATTACGCCTGGCTCACAGTCGGCATTCCAGTTCATCCCAAAGCTGTTCGATAGAGTTGAGGTCAGGGCTCTGTGCAGGCCAGTCAAGTTCTTCCACACCAATCTCGACAAACCATTTCTGTATGGACCTCGCTTTGTGCACGGTGACTTTGTTATGCTGAAACAGGAAAGGGCCTTCCCCAAACTGTTGCCACCAAGTTGGAAGAATGTCATTATATGCTGTTGCGTTAAGATTTCCCTTCACTGGAAGGAACTAAGGGGCCTAGCCCGAACCATGAAAAACAGCTCCAGACCATTATTTCTCCTCCACCAAACTTTACAGTTGGCACTATGCATTGGGGCAGGTAGCGTTCTCCTGGCATCTGCTAAACCCAGATTCGTCCACCGGACTGCCAGATGGTGAAGCGTGATTCATCACTCCAGAGAACGCATTTCCACTGCTCCAGAGTCCAAAGGCAATGAGCTTTACACCACTCCAGTCGACGCTTGGCATTGCACACGGCGATCTTAGGCTTGTGTGCGGCTGCTCGGCCATGGAAACCAATTTCATGAACCTCCCGATGGACAGTTATTGTGCTAACGTTGCTTCCAGAGGCAGTTTGAAACTCGGTAGTGAAGTGACCTGTTCTGTGAGCTTGTGTGGCCTACCACTTCGCAGCTGAGCCGTTGTTGCTCCTTGACATTTCCACTTCACAATAACAGCACTTACAAATAGCAGCACTTACAGTTGACCAAGGCAGCTCAAGCAAGGCAGAAATTTGACGAACTGACTTGCTGGAAAGGTGGCATATGACAGTGTCACGTTGATAGTCACTGAGCTCTTCAGTAAGGCCATTCTACTGCCAATGTTTGTCTATGGAGATTGCATGGATGTGTGCTCAATTTTATACACCAGTCGGCAACGGGTTTGGCTGAAATAGCCGAATCCACTAATTTGAACGGGTGTCCACATAGTTTTGTATATATAGTGTATAATTGGTCAATGTAACTGGTCAAAAGTAGTGAACTATAATAGTAGAATGCCATTTGAAAAGCATACTAGGACTGTGAAATATGCTGTGTAAGTACAGTGTAGTATGTATGAACAGTAAAGGGCCGTACTCTGCGTCAGCATTGAAGATGTATGTGGCCCAGCCTGCCACGAAGCCAGGATCTCTGGTGAACCACAGAACCACCAGACAACTGAACAGACCCAGCACACTCAGCTCTCCAAAAGACATGGAGCCCAGCTGACGATGCTGCTCCTTGATCACATTGTACACAGCTATCTCTTTCTCTGTCTTCACTGCCCCACAGCCCCACGTCTTCTTAAAACTGGGAATGGAGGGAGAGAAAGGGGTTAAGACTTAAAGGGTGACTTCAGTAGTAAATTGAATTCAGTAGAGTGATTCAAATCTCTGACTGAAAGATAAAATATATTTTGATCTGAAACTCACTTGAATCCCATAAAGACAAACTGCAGCCAGAGCCAAGCCAGGGTCAGCATCAGGATCATGTTGGGGAAAGCAAAACCGAACCAGGACGCAAAATTGATGACATCGCCATTGTTAGGAAACAGCCTGAGGGAAACATAAAATATTATTAACATTAACACATAAAGAAAAAGATGATTTGAAAGATACATGATTTGAAAGTACTGAAATACACTGAGGACACATTCCATAGCTGAAGGTACCCACTGGTTCATCTGTCCCTTGAGCACCAGGTTGGGGCCGGTCCCTGTGAGGGTGGCAGTGCCCCCGATGCTGGCTGCGTAGCATACACACAGCGTCATGCCCTTACACATCTTCTTCTTGTCTGCAGCCTCCTTACGCCGGATAGCCTCCACAAACGGGTCTAAACAGGTCACCACAACTGGACAAACATAGTCCAAATAGGAACGTTAACATAGCATAAATAGTCTCAAAGCAAACATTTGCAATGCACACTCCTCATATATATGCTCCATTATAAGCTTACATGGTACCCGAGCTCATTCAACGGATAATAAACTCTTTCATTAAACTCACAAATGAACTGTTCATTAATTTGTCCTTCTCTGCTCAGTGCTCACCATGTCCCTCTGCCTGTTTCTCCGTTTGTTTGCTGTCAGTGGGTTCCTGAGGCTGGGTGTCCTCCTCAGTACTGAGGATCACAGGCATCTCAGTCTCTGTGTAGTTGTTGAGCTGCTCCAGAACAGCCTGGACGATGGGCACCATCATGGCTGTGGTGGCTGTGTTACTGATCCACATGGACAGGAAGGCTGTCACCCCCATGAAGCCCAGCATCAGACTGGAGAGACAGGAAACCATAGAATGTGGAATAAGAATATTCTGTAACACTTTATTAAGGCATAGCATACAGGTCAAATGCTTTATAACTTGTTATAAGCATGTTTGAACTTTTAGAAGGTCTTAAGACAAGGCTTGTAAAATGTTATATTCATCTATGCATAACATTGTCAAAGTGTCTGAAAAGGTTTTATAAAATACACTCTGACACAGACAGAGTGAAATGTTAGGTAATATGTCCTCATCATGTATAATGACAAGGTCAATACAATATTATATACCTGTAGGTAGTCATACAGATGAGCTGATTTCCCTTCTCTAGAGATAGATATAGTCCCAAGAATAGCAAGGGATTTGTACTGATGGGTTAGTTAGTTAGTTAGTTAGTTAGTTAGTTAGTTAGTTAGTTAGCTAGCTAGTTCAGTCAGTCAGTCAGTCAGTCAGTCAGTCAGTCAGTCAGTCAGTCAGTTGAGGGTCACTCACAGAGCGGGGCGCACCCCTACAAAGAGCAGCACTCGGAGGGCAATGCGCTTGTGCAGGTTCCAGTGCTCTACTGCCACCGCCACCATCAGTCCTCCCACAAACAACATGTTGGTGTCCTTCAGGTACTGCATACACACCTGGAAGACACACAAAGACAAGTGACTCATGGGTCCACAGTGTATTTGTGTAAGCATATGCAAACATCTACCAATACTGTAAACAATGTGCAGACACCATTGTGAAGTATACTGAACACAAATATAAACACAACAATTTCAACCATTTACTGAGCTCCAGTTCATATAAGGAAATCAGTCAATTGAAATAAATTCATTAGGTCCTAATTTATGGATTTCACATGACTGGGCAGGGGCGCAGCTATGGGTGGAGCCAGGCCCAGCCAATCAGAATGAGTTTTTCCCCACAAAAGGGCTTTATTACAGACAGAAATACTCCTCAGTTTCATCAGCTGTCCAGGTGGCTGGTCTCAGACAATCCCGCAAGGGAAGAAGCCGGATGTGGAGGTCCTGGGCTGGCATGGTTACACGTGGCCTGCGGTTCTGAGGCAGGTTGGACGTATTGCCAAATTCTCTAAAACAATGTTGGAGGCGGCTTATGGTAGAGAAATTAACAAAAAAATTATCTGGCAACAGCTCTGGTGGACATTCCTGCAGTCAGCATGCCAATTGCACGCTCCTTCAAAACTTGAGAAATCTGTGAGATTGTGTTGTATGACAAAACTGCACATTTTAGAGTGGCCTTTTATTGTCCCCGGCACAAGGTGCACCTATGTAATTAATGTGGTTTATTCAGATTCTTGATA
Organism: Salmo salar; assembly: GCF_965601325.2. Classification (NCBI taxonomy): domain Eukaryota; kingdom Metazoa; phylum Chordata; class Actinopteri; order Salmoniformes; family Salmonidae; genus Salmo; species Salmo salar. The sequence goes on from NC_138299.1 coordinate 136,085,993, forward strand.
TGCCACACCTGTCAGGTGTATGGATTATTTTGGAAAAGGAGAAATGCTCACTAACAGGGAGGTAAACAAATTTGTGCCCAAAATTTGAGAGAAATACGGTTTTGTGCATATGGAACATTTCTGGGACCTTTTATTTCAGCTCATGAAACATGAGACCAATACTTTACATGTTGCGTTTATATTGTTGTTCAGTATATATTTAATATTAGTAGGCAACAGTTTCATTAGACAGTTTAATAGTAGTTTCATTCATCATGTTATTGAAAGATGGCTTGAATTAGAGGCTGTCTTACATCTTTGGACTGCATGATGCCAAACATGGGGAAGAGGACAGCAGGGAGAAGGGCAGTGACAGCCAGCGGTAAGGCCTCTGTACACCAGTAGACTGCCATCAGGATGATCACATAGGCACATGTTGCCTCCTGCACAACAAATACATAGGATTCAACAGGTCACCAACAGGTCAGAACATCCAACACACCACAACACCAGGGAATGAATACTGCTGGCTCATACAGATGCAATATCTTAATTTGACCCTGCTTCTCACAGCAGGAAAATAATCCTGCAAACACAGGAAATGTTAATTATTATCTGAATTATAATTCATATAATTTTTTTTAGGGGTGGATACATTTTTTGTTAGGGCAAGTCTGACATTTTAAAGTGGAAATTACAAACTTTAGAAGCCTTTTCAAGCCTTGAATGTACTACAATTTGCATTTCCTTCTGCACAGGAATATTCTCTGCGACAACAGTGTGATCAAATTTAGATAGCAGATCTGTAGTGCTGTTAGTGACAGGAAAATTATATGACACAAAAGCCACATTATATAAATTGGAGAGATTATAGTTGATTGGTACTGAGGTATGTTGATTGGGGTTAAAGATCACTCTTTGTTGTAGTCCATGGCAGCACCTGTTAGTCTCTACTGTACACTGATCAGTCCACACGTATTACTCAGCAGTCCTCTATGATGTGTGTGTGTGTGTGTGTGTGTGTGTGTGTGTGTGTGTGTGTGTGTGTGTGTGTGTGTGTGTGTGTGTGTGTGTGTGTGTGTGTGTGTGTGCATGACAGATTAGGTATGATGATGTAGTTAGTATTGATTCTGATACACTGAAACTACACACCAAGAACAAGACAAAGATAACATGCTTATAGCCCCATGCGTGAGAACACATGATGCAGTGGTGGCAACACTAGGACCGAGTCTCCGCTTTAGTGGCATGTAAAGCCTATGTTCCAAATGGCACCCTATTCCCTATGTAGTGCACTACTTTAGACTAGGGGCTATGGTCAAAGTAGTGCACTATAGTGAATAGGGTGGCATTTGAAGAACCTATGACAGGAGGATTCAGTGTAACCAGTGTTCCCACGCTGGAGATGACCTGCCTCATAGGTTTAAAACAACTGTCTTTGACACAGTCTCAGGGCACAGGGATGATGGGCGGCAAGTAACCTAGAGTTTAGGAGCGTTGGACCAGTAACCGAAAGGTCACTTCTTCAAATCCCTGAGCTGACTAGGTGAAAAATCGGTCTGTGCCCTTGAGTAAGGCACTTAACCCTAATTGCTCCTGTAAGTCGCTCTGGATAAGAGTGTCTGCTAAACAAATATAAAAATGGTTCTACATAGCTTCTGCCATGCTGCAACTCACTGTTAAGGCTGCATCAACAGGTGCAAGGCTGAACAAAACGTATGCAATGACTAAATGTCTCTCAACCACAGAATGCAGTTAGACTTGCTTCAGTACATTTTCCAAAAAGTGTCTAATTGAAGGTTTAGGATCAATTTAATTATACAAACATCTTTGTAATAAAGTAAAGTATTCATAAATTACCAACCACTTTTGCATTTTACAAATCAAACAATATAATTAAACAACAATATAAAACCGCTTTCAAGATACATAAAATATATTTGAAACATAAAAACGTGTGTGTATGAATCTGTGCATAACAAATGTGACAATTTACATACCTTTGTTCCAATGACTAAAGGCAGCGGGAGAAGAAGTAACGGGGTAGAGAATAGAACGATCTCATTCTTCAGATTCCGAAGGGATTTCAGAAATGCTGCCATCCTTTGACTTTAGGAGATACAGAGGCAAAGAAAGTTGGAGCGCTAGGGACGGTGGTTTTACTTCGAGCAGGTCGGGGGAGGGGAGGAAGTGAAAGGGGGAGTCCCGCAGCTGATAATAGGAGAGAGAAGAGAGCTCACGAACATATAATGATGGGAGACAGACGGAGAGAGAAAGCTAAACCTAGATTTAACGGTGGTGGGATCCTGAACACCTTCACCACAACGTTTTCCATAAACATCAATTAAAATGTTCTTTCAGAGAGATTAAACAATCAACAACAATTATGTAAACTATGACCAGTAATCTCAATATTTATTATCTAATTTTATTGTACCTTCAATTATAGCTTTTTCAAATGGAACTGATAACTCAAATTCTGACAGAGAAGTGAAACCCTGTAATAGCAGTACACCTAAAATATATATATATAAAAGTAGGAGTGCAGTGACCTTTCCCTGTATAGTCCTCTGGGTCTGCACAGACAGTAGTAATGATAATGTTCCCTTTGGTCTCCAAAGCTCTGTGGGTTATGACCCAGTATATGGGCTTTCCACTATCATGCCCAGTCATATTTCCACTTCTTTTGAAGCCAAGTCTTACATGTTATTACAGAAAATGCCATAACTATTTGGACAACATTCAATTTTTTTTGTGCTTAGTCATTGCCCTTATAACATTAAAACATATTGAGTGTACCATAGGTGTCATTCTCAAGATTAAACTTTATCTTAGTAGTAGCTCATTGAGTTTGCGAAAGAGGCACAACAGAGCATGCAGAAGATAGCCTACTGTTTTAGAGCGAACTAGCTCTATAGACAAACTATATGACATATATGGGGTAATTGTATCTGTCCGGTGCAATACTTTATTTCAATCAGTGTTTTATTAGTTACAAATTCGACGTGTTTTTTCCCACCACATAAGGCCCATAGGATCCAGGATCACTGACTAACCCTGAGCTGACTGATCTCTAAGGATCTTGTATTGCCACCTTGTGGGTTTTCTGATTAGCTGCAGTTTAGTGATCCTTAGGTCATTTGTTTGCGTACCTGGATTTGTGTGGCATGATTTGAATTCTGAAAATACCAGACTTTAACAGTAAATATAATGGAATAAGCACTTTGTAATGTTTGTGAGGAGTATTGTGTATGTTTAAGTGCGGTAAGTATCAGTAATGATATCTTTGTTTCTCTAGTCTACAACCACTGGCTGAGTGCTTGACCTAAGTAACAGAAGCCCATTAGGACAGAAGAAGCTTGACATGAAATGATCATTTGTTCAGATCCATTTGTTGGTTTCTTCTAATTTAGACGTACAAAATCACTACAGAGTTGACCTAAATCATTGATAGGACATGTTTATCATTCATAAATGATGAAAAATGTATGAATCAGGGCAAAAATGTCCAAAACTCACATAGGATTTTGACATGTTTAATGTCTTATCATGTAGCCTAATACACAACATTGCATTTTCATGATACATTTAATCCAAAACATCAGATAGAAATACTAGTATTTTTAATCAGCAATAAACTTCATTAGAGAATGTGGGGCACTTCAGTGTGTTGTGTATTTAAAATAAAAATAAAGAAAAAATAAGAAAGTATTTGTATTATAAAAAAAAAAAGTTTCACATTTAGAAAAATGGTTACATCTGAATCCAGCTGACCATTTGAATACCTTGGGCTGTTGTCATGCATCTGAGTTGATCATCTGGATTTGCTTCCTCTCTGACAGACAGCAGTACAGTTCAAGGTCAATAGATAATGGTCTTAATCTCCCCTCATTGAATGAGGTTTCGGCTTACTTGGGTGGCCCACCAAAAGAGTGACTATAACGCTTGTCATTCTTGTCATTCTTGTCATCCTTGTCATTCTTGTCATCAATGGGGTAGTGTACTTTATCTAGGTTGGCAGACTCTCCACTATTCTGCATAGCAGGAGCTCCAGGGTTAGGGTTGGTGATGACGCCCAGGAAGACTGGTGCTTGTGTCTTATCGTCCATGAGGGCAAAGAAGAATGGCTGGTTGAGAGTAAAAGAGGGGTTGGACCGTGAGATGACCAGGCTGGTAGCTGCAGCAGCCTCTGCTCCCTCCTCAGAGATCTCCATACTGGACTTGTGCTGTACACTGGATACCAGCAGAGGGCCCTCAGCTATGGCAGCCAGGTTGGGACTAGCAAACAATTCCCCCATACCTGAGAATAGAACAGATCACACACTTAAGTATATGAGAAAGAGTGGCAGTTCTAAAGTTTTCAACAGACTTACAGCTTCTGCCAGTAATTAAAATTTTTGTTGAAGAAAAAGATGGACAATTGTTTTTTTAAATCTTTATCTCACCTTTCCTTGTGCTTCAAGCCTTATTATCTACAGTATGAATGTTTTCACTAGTATACCTACCTCACATATTCATCTCGTCTGCTTATGGATCCTCTACTACTTACCAATGTTGGTCAGAGCCTCCTGCAGGTCCTGGCTGTAGTCCAGTTTAAATTTGGGCAGCTTGACCTGCATGGATCTCTCTCTGGGCAGGCGGTTGTACAGGTCAGAGATGTTGAGCTTTGCTGTGAGGGCTGACACGTTCACCTGGCCATTCATGGGCATCACTATCAGCAGGCTCATCTGATTCTTGAAGGGGAAACGAGCCACCTGCACAGGAAGACATATAATATAGTGTGCAACAATTTTGTGACTCAGGAAAATAGGAGGGTGAATAGAGAAATTCCAGGAGAGAAAGGACAAAAGGAAGACAATATGTCATAAAAAAGGAGGCAAATACCATTTGGGAGTCATATCTTAAAGATAATATAGCATACAGGTATGTACTACATGTAGAGAGTGATGGATGGTGAAAGTGGGAGTGAGAGTCTTACCTGAGCCTCCAGATCATTATCAATGAGCAGACTCAAGGGGTATTTGGGCCCCATCATCATGTCAACATTGACCATGTGCTTGTCGTCAACGTAGAAGACATCTTTGGAGGTAAATCGTGGGTCGAAGCGAGCCTTCCATTCTCCTGTTTAGGACAAATGGGTGATTACGGAGATAATATTAGAAAAAAGCATTTAAGGACAGACAGACTGATAATGCCAGACATGAAATATAATTGTGAATTGAGTATATAGATACTATGACAAACCTTTGAAGTGAACAGCATTGATGAGCATGAGAAGCAGATTGGGTGGCAGACTGGTCAGGAAGTCGGTCACTTTTCCATTAGTGGCCTTCTCTACCCACTCGTTGACCTCAGCCAGTCCTTCCAAGGTCACTGGCTCTGAGTCATATGCATCCTGAGACTGATGAACAAACTCTGGTTTGGGCTCAAACCCTGAAACAGACATCAAAAGACTCTTTCAATAATGTTATAGTGAAGTCATAAAGTCAGTAACACATCAGTACTTTCTTATATCTGGCCATTTGAAGTATTGTTTCTTTCAATGTCACTTGTTTGAACTTCTGTACACTCAAGCCTAATATGTGTCTATTGTCTTTATCTTCCTTCCATTTCCAGGTCCGTTTCCTTTATGTTCCATTAACTTCCTAACCCTCTTACTCAAGTAAGCAGTGAAGTGTTGGGGTCAATTCCATTTCAACCCCTTACCTGCAGTCAAATAACCAAATCGCCCTCTGGTGGCCTCATGGGTGGATTGTTACTCATATTTTTTATAATTTCATAATCAATGCCCATTATTTTGTCGAAAACGTTGAAAATCCGGTGTTTCCATGTGAAATGATTTTGTTATACTTCACTCTTCTATAATGTATATGAAGTATAATATTGGGATGCAAACTCAAAATGACATTTCAACTCCATATCTGACATGGTAGAGGTGTCATCTTCTTTAAGTCCATAACCATGTGTGTGAGGTGGATACTTTTGTTTCAAAGTAGATTTGTTTAAGAATACCAAGAAACACTCTATGTGATCCTGATACAGCCCACTGCAGTAATTAAGAAATAAACAAAATTCTAATTCCAAATGTTCCTCTATGAAAAGCATTGAAAAGAATTGCAATTTCAGTGTACTTGCTGAATTGTCTGGAATTTAAATGGAATTGACCCCAACCCTGAAGCAGTGAACACTGACCTGGTTGCAGGTAGAGGCGTGTAGCCACTTGCAGGTCGCTCTTGCGGAGGCGTTCCAGGAAGTTGTGTAGAGACATGTGGTAGCAGGGCAGAGTGTCACCATGAAGATGGTGCATCAACAGCTCCTCTGTCTCATTCATGGCTCCTGAGATGCATACAGAGAGACATGATGATGATGCAACATGCTGCAGCTTATTGATTGTGTTATTGATTATTGTACTGCAACGTTGTGTGAGCTAGCACACAAGCATTTAGCTGCACCTTTTACTCCTGCTCTAAACTGTACACGTGACGAATCCAATTTGATTTGAGCTCTCAACATTTACAGCAAACAAGTACGTAACAGGTTATGTTGAGTCTAAATGTCCTCTGGTCTAAAGTAGTATACTATATAGGGAATAGAGTACCCTTTGGGACAGAGCAAAAGAGGTTGTGATGCTGGTACTATAAACCATGCCAAGTACAGTTGATACTGAAAGAGCATAGATGCACAACACCTACATTTCTAAAACGTTTTAATCACTCCTAAAAAAAACACCAAAAAACAGAACATGATATACCCAGAGCCAGCTGGGAGAGTGCCAGGGATATGCTGAGGGGGGATATGATGACATTGGGCTGCTCAGGTCCTGTCTTCATCTGGCCCAAGAGCTTCATGCCCAGCCTCTGGATGGCACCAGCTAAGGCCTGCCTGGATTTTGGCCTGCGGGCCTGGGCCCTACAACCCCCATCCTGCTGCTGATTATCCTCCTCAGACGAGCTCCCGTCCGGGGCACTGGTCGTCACGAGGGGAGGAGGGGTGCACGTATATGAGGTGGGACTTGTGTTTGGAGGCTCCTGTGTACTAGGGGCTGAAGTCCCTGATTCCTGGAAGAGTGGATTGTGTTGGGTTAAGAGAATGTAAAGTAAAAAGGCATGTGGAGGGTATGAGAGCTGTGTATTCTGCTTTGGCAACAGACCTCTTTAGGGTGGCTGGGCATCAATGGGATGAGAGGAACCAGAGGGATTGGAGCATCATTTGACACCTCTCCATTCTGCTTGAAGGGAAAAACAGTGATATGAGAATGTTGCACATCTTTCAGAAAAAGCAGTCATGATTGATGTGGATGATTAATTTCAGTGCTTTACAGTTAGTCCTGGTCTGCAGACACAGAACAACAGGAGTGATAGTAGATGAAGGTCCATGTCCATGAACAGCCAGCCTGAAACAACAGAGGGTAACAAGCTATTACCCAATAAGGCTGGCCTATTCAATTCCTGTCAATGGAATGAATCACAGTTGAAGGACGACAGCAAACTGACATTTAGGCTAGATAATCCAGTCTTTCGCAATGACAAACAAAAAACTGGTGTATCAACTTCTTTAGTATGGTACAGCAGTGAATCTCCTTTTAAAATAGAAAACATTACAAAACAGACTATTCCCTTGAAGAAAACATGTATTTACTGAGGCATATCATACAAAACATTCACACCTGTAGTTTAACATAATAAAAAAAAGTTTACTTAATTTGTGATGCACATTTCATTTAGAAGTACATAATCCCATCTCTCCCTCTCTATATGGCACCTGGATTATTAATTTAAAGAGACCACCTGAAAGATGGTGACTCAGTACAAACAGTAACATTTTGGACTCTCTTGCTCTGGTAAAGCTGGTTAGCAAGACCAGCAGCTGGTAAATCTGGTTAGTTGAGAACACCAGCTAGCTATACTATGTGTATCTACATAATGGCAAGCCTTGCCACAAGTACACATTGAGGGGAATTAATTTAATACTTTATGACCAAGTACATGAACTACTTGCTATTTCTTCATAACAGACCAAAAACAGGAAAACAACATTTTAACAACTGTTGGCAATTGAATGGAAAATTAGGTGATATTTGGTTTAAATGAACACACATAATCAAGGGGCAACCTCAAGTGTTACACTATTACTATAATTATAACTATCGCTTACTATTAGGCCTACTACTATTACACTGAGGCAAAGGTTTAGCTGAAACATTATGACTTGAATAAATTAAAGTGTAAGTCAGTTAAATCATAAGCCATAACATAAATTCCCAAATGTTCGCTCTTACCTTGACAAAATGAAGATGGGAGACCTGCTATCCTGTCTAAAAAGAGAGAGCGACATACACACTAAATGTGCAATGGCAGAATTCTCATTTGCAAAATACTGGCAGTTGCTCAGCAGGCTGTTAAATTTCAACTTTCATTGATCTGTGCTTCATATATGTCACTACTTGTTTGTAAATGTAAATATTGAGACCGATTCAGGGGTCAAACAGTGAGCCTGACAGAGCCGGTCACTTTATTGAGAATCAAAGCATACTGGCAAATCTGCAGAGTGAAACACCAGGACTATGTGTGAAGCAACATGTCATGGCTTTATTACATTAGTGAGTTGTAACAGTGTTTGTGTGGGACAATAAATAAAAGCAGATAAAAAGTAATGTGGATGGAATCTCTGATTCCCAATTTACAATTGTACATACAAGAAGTAGCCATCTGGGTATGGAGCAACTCCAAACCTGACAAAATCTGAATGTCGCTACACTGCATAAGACAAATCTTTTTACCACTCAACATAAAGAGGTGTTATCAGATCACATGACTGCAGCTGAGCTGACAGGCATTTTTCTACAAAAATCAAGAGGGGACTTTGTCCAATAAAAACCAAGAATATTGCTCACTCGGAGTCACTTGCAACAGAGAGGAGAATGAGAGAATAAGATTTGGTGAAGACTGACATTGGACAGACATTTTTGATTTATGTAAAAACCTGAAACAAGCACATTGTGTAGGTAATATTTTATTAAACCTGTTAAATAAAATAAGCACTTTATTTGTGTACTTCTCATCAAAATGTTGTAATGGATATCAGTTTGACCTTTTTCTGAATATCAAGGTGTTACTTGATTCCTTTTGAAAACAAAGTACATTTTTTATTATTAGAATACAAAAGTCACAGGAAACATAAAAAAAAAAAAAATCTGAGTGAGTAAGCCTCGTGGGAACACGGTGACACTTGTGGCCTGTTAAACAAATGGATGAGCCAAGGTTGACGTTCCTCTCCTAAAATCAACTATAGGATTGTGTTAAGGTCAAGGATGGTAATGCACGTCATAAACGTGAAGAAGAGCAGACACCCTTGTGAGCAGAGTAGGCTGTCTTGAAGGTTGACCAACAACAAGAGTGAAAACATTGGCAACAGGATAACAAGGTACATACAAAATTGGGTCAGATAACAAATGCCTCCACCGAAGTACTTAAAATACATTAGGAGTTAGTTTCAATCACAAATTAATATATATATATATTTTTAAATGGCTTTTTCTTGACATTCTTTCTTACACTGCCAATTTGTGATTACATACAAGGCATAATTATTACATTATAAAAGTAAATTGTGTCTTGGCTATGCTGACTAGTCTATGTTATGGACAAGAGTCCAAACACATTGCTTGCTTAATGTCTGAGTTGGTTTCATCATGATACATTACATCAAATCAACCTTCTCTTTAATTAGGCCTATATCACACAAACTGATTATTCCTATCAACATTTTAATCTTTCGGCAACCATGGTTTAGGGTTTTTCAAAAGAAATAACACTAATATTAAACCACTGATTCATTGTAAAATAATAATCTTAAAATGTGATCTATGAGAATAGCTTGATGATGGCGCTCCTTATTGTGCAGTAGGATTTGACCATGTCACACAGCAATAACAGGCTGAAGAATCACATTGTGACCGCCGTCCCTCTCGTCAAGCCTTAAACTGGAGAAGATGCACGAACACTGTCAAATGAAAAGGTCTTGTGTAGGTTTACATTTTTTTCTCTAAATGAAATAAAGGTGAGAGAAAGCATTACTTCTTTAGAAAGACATGGCAAACAGACTTACATTTTTATTTATTTTATCTACGAATACTGCATAGTTATTCAGTGCATCTGGTGCAATCTAATGTCAGGGAGAGAATGATGGCATGTTTAGGTGTGTGAAATGTCAGTCTTTTTGGTTGGTAGGTATGCATCTATTTGGAAAGGGCAAACACTACATCAGAGCCATTTTAGGCTCCACCTTCCTGAGCAGTTCCTCAGATCCATTCTTTTGAACAGAATATTGACCTAGTCACAGATAAGAATCTTCTTTATAATATAAGATCTATAGATAGTCATAATCAAGTGTTTTGTTGCCCCGTACGGTAGATCTATCCTCGACAGTGACAACACTTAATCTTTATTTTGGTCGTTGACTACAGCAGAGAAGACAAGCAAAGTGCTCTCAGTTAGAGGCTCATAACTACTGTCTTGGTGCTCCTCTCTCCCTCACCATTGTAAAAGGACGTTTTGAGGACCCCACCACTTGCCTCAGTGGGTCTAGCCTCGATCCCACACAGGGAGGAGCTGAGAGGCTCAGGATACAGGCAAAAGGCTTTAGGACTAGGACACCTTCAGCAAAAGTCAACAGCAGAATCAATAGCTAGCTGAGCCAGTGCGTTAGCCCCTAAGCTAGCAGCCTGATGGCCCCGTTCTCTGAACCCAGCAGCAGGAGCCTCTTGGTGGGCAGCACAGCCAGGCTGGTGAGGGTCCCACGGAAGTTCTCTGAGCTAAGCTTGGTGCTGCTGGCCGGGCTGGCAGAGATGTTCATCATGGAGTACACCCCTATCTTGTTGGCCAAGGTGCCCGCCACGATCTCTGCCCCGTACAGGTCGAAGGCATGGACCGGGTCGGAGGGACACTTGTACTGGTGGAGGGGCTTGTGCTCCAGGTCCTTCCACACGGTCAGAGTGTGGTCAGTGGACGAACTGATGATAAGATTTCCCCCAGCAGCCTGCAAAATACACAGGAGCACAGTCAGATAGCACAGCAACAGGGCATCTTGTGTGTTTACACAAACACCCACACAACTGGATGACAAATAGCACTTGTGTCCTAATATTCTTTGCCAAGACATTTCTATCATCAGTGGTATGGAGGTGTGTTAGATTGAGGAGTTTCCCGCCAAAGGCGCACCTCAAATATGAGTACTGAGAGTAATACTTAAATATTACAGCAATGAGGAGTCTGGGTCATTTCTGGATGGACCAGTGAGACTCAGTATAGCATTTCTAATGAGTAACTCCTGTCCATATTTACCTGAACTTGAGCCTCTAAAGCCAGAGACAATCCTTGACCCCACCAATCAGGGCTAAATCAAGTTTGCTCAGCTCTAGTGCTTTGTTGACTGCTTCTGAACAAACCCTCTGGGTACAACTGTCACTTGACTCACGTTAAAATTTCACCACAGCAGAATAAAACAGTAAGCTGCAACTCTGCCTCTTGTTTATATCAGCGGACTGACCGCTGAACATTTCATAGCCCTACATACTCCCTGAGGAGCATGTGAAGGACTGACTGGCCAGAGATAGTGGCTGCGTCTGAAATGGCATCCTATTCCCTGTATAGTGCACTACTGTTGACCAGGGCCCAAAGGGGAGAGAAAAGTGCCATTTGGGACATAGCCAGCATGTCTAGCAGCAGAAACATGTTGATGGGAAAAGACCCATTATGCACCAAAGCTCCGCAGGCCAAATAACTGACTGTGTGAGAGAGTGGGAGCAGTCAGTGCTAGGAGACAAGGTCCACTTCATATCTCTCAATATCCTGTGTTTATGCTGCTGGTGAAATCCAATAGCTAACCGCAGTAAAGAATAATCACTATCCAACGGGAACATGAATGTGTATTTATTTGGAACCATTGCTCTAGCAATAGTCACTGTGAAATTACCAATATACACAGACTGAACACACACACCCACCTTAATCTGCAGGATGTCTCCCTCGTGAGCAGGCCAACCTCTCAGCACCAGACCTGTGCGTGCGTCAAGCAGCACAATGAAGCCAGAGGAGAAGCCTGCAGCCACGGTGCGCCCTCCGGGGCTCACGGCCAGGTAGCGGATCAGACCGGCACTCACGTTGTTGTACGCCAGCCGGAACTCATGCTGTCCAGAGGGAGGACACAGGGAAAGCCATAGACAATATAAGCATAAGTGTATAAATAAGAGTGTTCTATATTTATGGGAAGAGCATCGTCTCTGGCAGGCCAAGAATAGACAGAGAAGCAGCAATAGGGAAAAGCTATTATTTTCCATTACACTGATCAATAACATGGGATAGAAAGAAAATCATGGTTCCATCCCAAATGGCACTCTATCCCCTACATAGTGCACTACTTTTGACCAGACCACAAGATTAACATAAAACGGATAGAGACTAAACAGGGAAGAAGTGAGCAGGGTAGTTCTTCTCCAGCTGGGTTTGGTAGGTACCTGCAGGCCCGGTTTGCGTGGGTCGATGAAGCGGAGGACAGAGTCTGCACTGCCAAACACCACACTACAGTGAGGAGCAGGCATGGTGGTCACTGCTGTGATGGGGTTCTTTCCATCCAGGGCCTCATAGGAGCGGATCTGTTTACCTGGACACACAGAGAGAAGAGCTTTATGTCCCAATACTGTATGTTCAGAAGCTTTCACATTTTATTTAACTCATTTCTTATTAATTCTAATTAAATATGTAGTGGTATTAAAATAAATATCACTCGGTTAAATGGAAAACATTGTGTACTCCAACAGAACAGAATCAGAGATTCAACTGAAAAGGTCTCCTCCCCACTGACCTGTGAACTGGTCCCAGAGGTGCACGGTGCCGTCACAGCTGACCACCTCCTGGAGCGCCTCCAGTTGGCCAACATAGAACACAGACTTCTTATGATCCGTGTAGGTCAGCCTTGGCTCCACCTCCCGCGTCCCGTCGCCGTGGTTATAGAGGGGCCACAGCTTCACCGTCTTGTCCTTGCTGCCAGACAGAAAGTAGTCCTCTCCAGCCAGTGGTGCCAAACACTTAGCCGCACCCGAATGGCCCAGGAAGCTCTGCAGGCGGATCTGGTGGAAGTGGAAGTGGGGATCCTGCTGATTGAGACCGATCTCATACTGCCAGTAGGCCAGCCAGTTGCCCTGCAGGGAGCGGCCACTGCGAGGGAGCTCCTGCTTCAGAGCGCTGTCCTCGGGGGTAGGACCCACCATCCAGGAGTAAGAGGAGAAGGAGGGGCCCAGGGATGGAGTGGTGAAAGTGGAGGCAGATGTGATGACAGGCTGAGTATGACTTGGCCGGGGGTGACCCCAGTTGTCTAACGAGCCCAGGTTGGGGCTCCCACACCCTGGCTCAGAGTCCCGGGCCACCTGGATGCGGTTGCCCACCAGATGGCTGCCAAAGGTGCCTGACTCTGGGAGGGTGTCTGAGCCCAGGGGTGTGGAGGAGCTGTAGGGGGCAGGGAATGGGCTGCGGCCCACATGGCGTCCCAGACCTGGGGAGTGGGGCATCTCTACCCTGTCCTTGGACCCTGCTGGGGGGTTGGCATTAGGACTGCCAGGGCTCACCCTGGAGTGGTAGGACTGGGCTAAACTCCAGACCAGCTCGTGGTTGGAAACCAGCTTACGGATCGCTACATCACCTTGAAGGGCCAAAGGACACAATGCTTTGAGTACCATTAAGGACATATAAGGTACATGAAGAATTCAGATTTTAAGATGGATTGTATGTATTTATAAACTGGTTTGTGTGTGTGTGTGTCACCTATGAGGCAGTAGAAGGGGATGTAGGAGGCGTATGCCATCTCAGGGTTAAACACGGCCTGCAGTTCCTCCAGAACCCCCAACTCACACGTCACCTCTGACCCGTCCGGCGTACACACGTCCAACAAGATGTATTCTCCCACCTCCCTGCGGGGGGCGCTCTCCATCTACACCACAGAGGAGAGGACAGAACAAGGGAATGAAATAAAAGTCTCACCATTTAACATATGCTAAAAGACTGAGCTCACATATCAAAACTAATACATTTGAATTTCCTGGCTTTTGACCAGCCTAACTTCACTTAAACATTTTTGTTTTTAATATATACAGTGTCAGACTGTCTGTTCTCCAGTAAGGCCAGTGTTTACCTGTCCCTGTAGGCACTGCAGCAGGGAGAAGACAGTGAAGAAGCGTTTCAGGGTTTCTACCATGTGTTGCTGCACCATCTCCCTGCCGATGCGCAGACAGATGAGTGCCATCAGGCTGAGGGTCTTCAGACACACAGCCGAACGTGTCTGCACTCCACTGGGGAACCTGAGGACAGAACAGAGTGGCAGATTCAATAGAACTGTTTCACATTGTCGATTTCAACTCAATGTAACACCATGTCAATTTATGTGGGAAAAAAACATTTCCGTCTCCAAGGTCCAATGTAACACTGAACAAAAATATAAAACACAACATGTAAAGTGTTGATCCCATGTTTCATGAGCTGAAATAAAAGATACCAGAATTTTCCATTTTCACAATAAGCTTATTTCCCTAAAATGTTTTTTTTGTTTACATCCCTGTTAGTGAGAATTTCTCTTTTGTCAAGATAATCCATCTACCTGGTGTGGCATTTCAAGAAGTTGTCACAACAATGCCACAGATGTCTCAAGTTGAGGGAGCGTGCAATAGGCATGCTGATTGTAGGAATGTCCACTAGAGCTTTTGCCAGATAATTTCTCTAACATTTAATTACCATAAGCCACCTCCAACGGCCTCTAAAATGTCAGAGTTATACCATGGCTTGCATACTCAGACATGTTCCCCATTGAGCATGTTTGGGATGCTCTGGATTGCCGTGTACGACAGTGTGTTCCAGTTCCCGCCAATATCCAGCAACGTCACACAGCCATTGAAGAAGAGTGGGAAAACATTCCACAATCAGCAGCCTGATCAAATCTATGTGAAGGAGATGTGTCGCGCTGCATGAGGCAAATGGTGGTTACACCAGATACTGACTTGTTGATCCTCAGCCCTACCTTTCTTTTAAGGCATCTGGGACCAACAGATGCGTATCTGTATTCCCAGTCATGTGAAATCTATAGATTAGGGCCTAATGAATTTATATCAATTGAATGATTTCATTATATGAACTGTAACTCAGTAAAAGCTGACATTTTTGCATTTATATTTTCGTTAAGTGTACATTAAACTTCTGGTATATAAATGGAAACTACAGTAAAAAGTGCCTTGAGTGTTGTGAGGTGCATTAAGGTGCATGAGTTTAAGCCTTCCCCAAACCATAGTCATAACCACTCAGAATGAATACCTAAACTTAACCCTGTGACCACATGGAATGAATGCATAAAAAATAGAGACGTTCATCCAGAATATGTTGAATTCCCAAGGGAAACGATGAGATCTTGTTGAGTTGTTAGTGTGCGTGCGGTTTACCCACCCCATCCTGGGTGAGGTGAGCAGGTCCAGCAGGGGCAGCAGAACGTCCTGGTTGATCTTCATCAGCATGTCCATGAGGGTGGAGTCCGACAGAAACACAATGATCTTCTGGGTCAGAACCACGGCACCCAGCAGACCTGCCTCCTTACGGGTGTTCAGACGACACGACACAGGGGGAGACACCTGGGGGGAAAACATGCCACACAGGGTTACAACTCTCAGAGCCAAAATAGAGGACCTCCAGTAGTGAGACTGTAGAGCTCTCAGGAAATACTGAAGTCTATTACCATACAAAGCTAAGTAATATCTATACATCTATCTATCTCAAATGGCACCAGCCACTGGTCAAAAATAGTGAACTAAATAGGGAGCCATTTAGGATGCACCCATAGCGAGGGCAATGAAATAAAAAGACAGTATTACCAGGTATCCAATGTAGGGCAGGTACTGGTAGGTGAGTACAGGCTCTCCATAGAGGTGTGCGATGTAGATGAGACAGTCCAGAACTGGTCCTGCTGTCTGGTCTCCTACCAGAGGCTTCTTCTCATACACACTGCCCATCCCAACACTCTCCAGGCTGCTCTCCTCCGACGCCACTGGAGCCACAAACTGGTGCTTCTCCGGGCCTGATTGGTTACAGGGAGACGAGAGAGAGTGCGGGAAAAACTTGAGGGAAAACTTGAGGGAAAAAAAGACTGCCATTTCCATCAGTAGGCACTATAGAATGACAATCTCTGATTTAATATGGATATCTTAACTGAATAGGATCTCTGTAGTACGCACAACCATGAACTTGCTGATTGTGTCATAACCAGGAGTTGTTTTCTGTAATATATTATGTATGACCTGTTACAGCAAACTCCTCAGTATTTTAAAATCCTGTCGTTTCAGTGACGACTATTGATCAGTTACTCACCAATGTAGCAGGTGGTGAGCAGCCGGAGCAGATTCCTGGCCACATAGCGAGACGTCACTGTTGGTCCAAGCTTTGCAGACAGCCATCTAACTGTCTTGCAGACCGTGTCTGTAGAGAGAAATCAGTTATATACAGTCAACACAACATTGACAATTGATATTCTCAGCACCCAAAACCAAATCTCTTGCTAATCGATTTGGGTTCTGGAGGAAAAAGCTTTCCAATCTCTCCTTACAAAATCCCCATCGCCTCTGCCAAAGCCCATTCCCAGTGGGGGGATGAGATATCAAAACACACTGAGCAACAAAAACTTACTCTGCTGCCTGTTCATGTGGGGGTAAAGTTCAGTAATCATTTTTCCTAGCCTAGGTTTAAGTGTTTGTGAAAATATTCCACTCCAAACATTGTTTGGTTTAAAAGAATAGAAGGAGCATAATGTTACCAAAACAATAGGTCTGGATTTCAGGCTACATTTGTCCAGGGCAAAGTCCAGCACTGTAGCATTCAACATGGTCTTTTCTGAATGTGTATAAAGCATATCACCCAGTAAACTACTGTAGAGATTTCATGACAAGGCATTGTTTAAGAATGAAGGGTGCTGCTGGTGTTGCTGGTCTGTCTGTCTGGGGCATGGGCTCAGGGGGATAGTGGAGGGAGGGTCAAAGGGAGCGAAAGTACCAGCCCTGACATCTGGACGGAGCTGAGAAACATGGTGGTGGAACAGACAGTGGAGCTGAGAAACATGGAGGCCAAATTGAGGGACAGTGAGAAACAGGTGGAGGAGCTGAAGAGAGAACACAGGTAATCTGTCACCATAGGACTTACACTGAAGGGAGCACCACTGCAAACCAACTCAAACCAAAGGTGCTTATCATCCGCAGTGTGCATGTGTATGATACATCTACTGTAGTCAAGGAGTGACGTGAGAGAACATATGACTTTTAAAACAGTTGAAGATGTTAAGATAATCTATAGTAGGATGGCCAGAATTAGTGACTAAATCAATATTCTGTGCAAGAATTTCAGCTAGTGGCTACCTGACAGGCTCACTTTCCCGTTGAACTCATCTTTCTTCTCCAATCAGTAGGGCATTAAAAAAAAAACAATATTTATTGTTAGACATAACATGTAGTATTTTCAGATTTTAGTTTATGCTTTTCATGTTCATTTGAAATTCCTGTTCTTTTTAGATTATTTCTCAATAAAAACAAGCGTATCTCTGAAATGTCAGTGTATAACAAGCGTATCTCTGAAATGTCAGTGTATAACAAGCGTATCTCTGAAATGTCAGTGTATAACAAGCGTATCTCTGAAATGTCAGTGTATAACAAGCGTATCTCTGAAATGTCAGTGTATAACAAGCGTATCTCTGAAATGTCAGTGTATAACAAGCGTATCTCTGAAATGTCAGTGTATAACAAGCGTATCTCTGAAATGTCAGTGTATAACAAGCGTATCTCTGAAATGTCAGTGTATAACAAGCGTTATATTTTCAAAGCCTTTTATATTTTATTCAGATTGTGTCATGATAACTTATCTTTATGCGACCCGCGGAAACAACTTTGAAGATGACCACAAAATGCAAAATCCTCAGCTCTCTCTCAACTGATATAATGTTAATGTGTTAGAGCAACACCGCACTGAACGATCCCGAACATGAAGAATCCTATTTTTCTAGGCAACATGCATTTTATAAACATAAGGAAGTGAAACTTCATGACCAAAGCGCATTTTCACCCACAGATTGGGTTGATATCATATGACTGTTTACTGTCAGTCCGAAAACCTTTTTTCCACACAAAACAGCAAAGATTATTTTACTGGAACTCTCGTTAGAAGTTGAAAATGTGAACAATGGAACATTAGGTCTATTTAACATCATTAAATATCACCCCATCATTTGGGGTGATATTATAGTAAGACTACTTTAGGGGTGATATTATAGTAAGACTACTTTAGGGGTGATGGTAGAATAAAAAGATCTGTAGTAACAGTCTAGGCATTCATACATCAGATATTTGCTACAAACATTCAAGGGTAGGGCATATTTCAGACTGCGACAGTGGGATGTCTTTCAAGTGCACTTTGGAGCAAATAGGCCTAATTGTTTCTCAATGTTGAATGTCTTTTTTCTTTGTCATTTTAGCCTTGGATGCCAGAATGACGACCAGTGAGAGCCAGGTATGGGATCTGAAGACAGAATGCAGGTAAAACAGATGTGAATTTAATACCAATTTTACGCAAACAATTGTAACTATTGTTCAATAAATCCCATTCAACATGATTTATTGAACAAACAGGATGAATTGAACAATAGTTAGAATTGTTCATGTTGTGTTCTCTCCTGCGTCCGCTGGGCAGTCAGACCCAAGGTGGCATTCTACACCTCTTTGTCTAACTCGGGAGCAATGCATGTCGGACCCTTCAACAGTGAAACCACATTGGTCGACAAAACCGTCATCACAAACATTGGCAAGGGCTACAACCAAACCACAGGTAGTGTCTTCAGTGTCTACACACCAACCTACATGTCCACAGCAGTGGTGGCTGCTGAGGGGAGGTCAGCTCATAATAATGGCTGGAAAGGAGCAAATGGAATCAAATACATGGAAACCATGCGTTTGATACCATTCCACTCAAGCCATTACCACAATTCCATCCTCCCCAATTAAAAGGTGCCACCAACCTCCTGTGGTCCACAGTGGCCAGCTAGACACTGAGTCCAACATCCCTGGCAGGCTGCTCCAGTGTCTAACAGACACCACACAGTGTGGTTATGGTATGTCAGTAGAATCTCACCTAGAAGGATCTTGTGCTCTTTCTCTTCCGAGTCCTCTGAAGAGTCATGCTCATCCTCCTCCTCCTCCACCATGTCTTTCTGTGCGTCCTCCAGCTCCATGCCATTGACAAACTCCTCCTCCAGGGTGGCCACTGTGTCCTCTGTGCAGCCAGATAGAGTCAGTTCTAGGCTGGGACCACTGCCCTCCCCTGTCCCTCTCTCCTTCCCCTCCTCAGTCTCAGTCTCCTCCTCCAGCTCCCCTCCCTCCTCTCCCTCGCTGGCCTGCTTCAGGTCCTGGCTGCTGTCAGCTGACTTCAGACTGGCTCGGTCCCGAGTGGAGTCGGCGTCTCCGATAGAGACCTCGCTGGTGCTGCTCTTGTCGCTCAGTCTCCCCACGCTCAAAGACTCCTGGTCCTGCTCGTTGCCTCCTGCTGCTGAGTTCTGGCTCTGCAGTTTCCCCCCAGCGGCTCCCCCTGCTCCATTGTTGACGTAGAAGCCATTCTGGAAGTCCTCCCCCTCTGAGAGGAACACTTGGTCGTTGAGGCTGATACCTGAGGAGTAGTCCACCAGCCCTGGGTCTCCCCCCACTCCTACACCCCCAGCCCCTCCACTGCCCCCTCCCACCTTCCCACTCACAGAGCCTGAGGACAGCCTGCCTTCCTGGTAGTCCTCCTCCTCCTCTCCTAGGTCACATGCCCCTCCCCTCAGGCCTTTGCTGGCCTCCCATTGGGGCTCAGAGCCCGAGCTGCAGCTCTCGAAGCCAGATATGATCTGGAGCACGTGTGGCAGGAGGCTGGACAGGAAGGCCTGCAGACCCAGTCTGACGATCAACTGCAGAACAAAGCAGTCTGTGTAGAGGTAGAAGCGACCTCTGAGGCACCGCGGGTTCTCATACACACTGACCAAGGGCTTCAGGAGATACTTGGCTGCGTTTCGAGGCCCGAGTACCCTAGAGATGGGCTCAAACAGGTACCAGGCAGCATACACAGCAGTAGACTCCTCTAGCATGAGCGCCAGCACAAAGGGCAGGAGGATCTCCAGCCCCTCAGCTGTGATGACTCCCTGTAACAGTGTCTCCAGCTGCTGCCATAGGTGGAAGACCACATCACGACCTTGAAGGCTGCAGGTGGTCTCCATCTTGGAATGGTAGGAGTAGATGAAATGGTGGAGGGCAGGGAAATATGTGGGGAAAGGCAACGGGGAGAGGATGGGGCTCAGTAACTGACAGGGGTTTGGGGGCGGGAGACCCTCATAAATGGGGTCGTATTTAAAAAGAAGAGGTGGAGGACCACATGGTTTCTCTACGTTGGCTTTGGAGGAGTGCTGGCGTAGATGTAGCAGTGTCTCCAGAGCGTGATGCAGAGGCAGGGGCACGTCACGCAGGCTGGCCGAACATAGCTTTATCACAGCCTGGAAGCGCTCACTCAGGGGGGTGCCTGGTTTCACACCCCGCAGTTTAGACGAGTAGAAGATCTCTGCTATGAGGACGCCCAGAGCCTGCATGTCCCTCTGGTAGAGTTCTGCTAGCGAGGGGAGACATTGTGGAGCTCCTGTCCTCTCCTTCCTGGAGTCAGACTGGTGCCAGACTTCTGCATGCAGGCTCTTCACCAGGAAGTTATTGAGTTTCTCCAGCTCTTCCAGAGGTTGAAGGGGGCTGAAGCCCTCAGGCAGGGTGATCTTCAAGTCCTCTGTGTTGGTGGCACCACTCAAACTCCCCTCTCCGTGCTTCTTGTTTATGATGCCCCCTCTCTGTAGCATGGCACTGCGTATGCCAGAGCCCAGGGCACTGGTGGCATTACCTGCTGTCCCCTCCCCAGGGAAAGAGCTGGGAGACTGGGACACCACCATGGCTGGGTGCTCTCCTCCAGTCTTCCCCCCAGACCTTGCGGTGCTGATGAGAGGTAGAGGGACAGAGGAGGTAGTGGAGGTGCCAGTGGAGGTCCCTCCACTGAGTGAGTCCAGAGCCTCCATACCTTGTTCTAGCTCTTCATCTCGGTCCACCATGGTCCAGCCACTGGACTCACACCCCATGGCCTCTGGGACCATTCCGTCCACCATGGCATCTAGCGGTGGAATCTGTAGAGGCGGCACATTGAGAGTGGCGGGGCCCAGGAGAGGGGGTTCAGGTGGCGAGTACTGGTAAGGGGCAAGGCGGGGCGGGTGGGGCTGGTCAAACAGCTGGACCACCCCGTAGCTGGTCAGATGGGTGTGGTTGTCCACCAGGTGCAGGCACACATTCTTGGCCTTGACGGCTTCTTTACCGGACAGCTTGTAGCCGAACGTCAGGTCTATCCAGTAATGCAGCTGCTGAGACACCTCTCGGCTCTCCAGGAGGCATCTGTGAACCTCAATGAACTCCTCACAGGAGTTACACCACGGGGGAACTTCCAGATCCGGCATGTCAGGGTGGATGGAGCGGAATATAGAGGGATCTGTGTAGAACTCTGGGATACACTCATCCGGGGTCCAGCTCTGGATGCGTTCCATACTGGCTGGGTATTCGTTCGGTTCCCACTGAGACCTGACGTGGCTGCACAGCACTGACTTGGGTGTCTGCCGGGCCCTGTAGACGTAGTAGGTGATGTCTGACAACACGTCTGAGATGTGATGGGGCACATGTAGGTGTTCAGACAGCCCTGAACCACCGGCACCTACAGATCCACCCAGACCCAGGTCTCCTATAATACTGACTGCCCCACCTCCATTAGCCACCGCTGCTGCAAGGGCTTCTTTGGTCATCTCATAGGTAAAGTCCAGCTGTTTGTCTCCTTTATTCAGCCTGAACTTGGACCGCCTGAGGTCGCGGAACCTCCCATATGGCACAGTGAAGTCCACCACCCAGGGCAGGACCGGGTGGTAGTTAGGGTCTCCCTCCCTCCGTCCAGCTAACCGGTTCAGCTCCATCAGGTAGCGGAAGTTGCTGACTCTACCATGGACCCAGTCCAGGACCAAGGACTTGAGCTCATCAAAACAATCTCTGCACAGCCTCTTATCACGGTCACTGTACACACCTTGGCCCTGGTCCCTCGCCTTGATGCTTCTTGGCACTTGTCCCTCAGTAACATAGCAGTCAGCCTCTCTGTCGTCCCCCAGCACTTCATAATGGGCCAGGGTGACCTTGAGGCGGCTGCAGAGCTGTTCGTCCACCGCTATGTCCTGCAGGGAGAGCTCTCCACAGGACAGCCCCGACGCCTGACAGGCCCGCAACGCGATCAGTAACTGGTAGAGGATGAACAGCACTTTGGCATGGCTGTTGGCCAGCTTGGCTGGGCTGTAGGTGACGATGTCATGGAGTGAGTACTGGGTGTATGGGAGAACCACGTAGAGCATCTCTGCTGACTCTAGTAGGCACTCAGCAGGGAGGACGTTAGGACACAGTTGGTCTGAGGGGTGCTTAGAGGAGGAGCTGCTTGGGGAGAATGGGTTGTCTTTGTCCTTATCTCTGGCAGGGGAGAGGGATGGCGACACGGGGATGGAGACAAATGTAGAGCAGAAGAGCTTCTGCAGCGCTTGTCGCACTGCATCTATGGCTGCTACATGCATCTGCTCCGTAGCCCCTGAATAGGGCTGCACGTGGCTGTGATGAGCATCGCACCACAGATTTCTGTGAAAGGACCAAAACACATGAGTACGGTAGCGACTCTCAACCATGTTTTATTAGACATATCCATAAATGTATTACATTTTGAGGGACACATTTTACAATTAATTTATTAGGAGTTTAACATTTGAACTTATATTGAAATTCTTAAAATACTGTATAATGTTGTTATTTCACAATTAAAGTATTTATGCAATTAAAACTGGAAAAATACCTGAAATTACGTTGTGATACACCCTGCATGGTCTTCATGAAAGAATCCTGGGAGACTAGTTGGCAGCCTGGGTCCCTTGCCAGCCTGTAGCTCAGCTTGATCTTCCTTAGGCCCTGGATGCACACTCGGGTCCAGCCAGGAGGCAGCTTCACAAGGGAGCACTGGAGGTAAGTGCGAATCTCTGCTTCACTGGCGCTCTCTGAACGGGCACAACGGATGACCCTCCTCTCCCTTAGGCCCATCACCCAGCGGGTGGGGACCAGGGCCACCAGCTCTTGAGGCCGGGGCCCTGGACCTAGCTGCCGACGATCCACCCCAAGGTCCTTCTCTACAGCCGACACTAGCCACTCCATGGTGACCTACGCTTCAGGCCTGATAGACAGGAGTCACACTGTCCTGCTGTCGTCCCACTCCCTCCTCACTATCAGCACAGAGGATGACTCTCTCTCACCCTTCCATGGAAGGAGTAAGTGCTGACATGTAGGAGCGGGGTTGTGTCTGAATGTTTCCTGTGAAGACATTTGAAACAGAATATAAATGATCAAGTTGCATTACAATTTTAAACAGAATTTCAGTAAGACGGACCTGGTTTTAATGCTTTAAATAAGATATAAATCTGCATAGAAAAAAAATACTTTTCATTATACACTAAAACTAACGAGTGAGCTTGTCCAGGGGTGGTGCTGCTGACATGAATGATAGCTAAGCTGCTACTGCTTATTATCTATCCTGTTGCCTAGTCACTTTACCCCTACCCATATGTACTGTACATATCTACCTCAATGACCTCGTACCCCTGCACATTGACTCGGTACTGGTACTGTATAAAGTAATCGTTACTCATTGTGTATTTATTCCTTGTGTTATCTTTCTCTCTGCATTGTTGGAAAGCATTTCAATGTTAGTCTACACCGGTTGTTTACAAAGCACGTGACAAATAAAATTTGATTTGAGCTGTGAGGTTGTCAACTTTACTCGTTAGGCTAAGCTCTACTCAAGTGACTCTCCTACTGCCTATCTAGTGGCTTTTCAAATAAATAAATTGATCCTGCCAGCTAATCAACCCAAGTGCAACAAGTGAAAGCTCCGTGGAAAATGAAGGAATATGAAGTGACAGCTGCTAGTTATTATTACACTTCATCTTCCACTGAGCCATTGCATAGGCAGTAGGAGAGTCATGTGAGCAGAGCTTAGCCTAATGAGACGAGAACTGTCTACATGCCACGCATCACTTACTACTGCCATTGAGACTGCCAGCTAGCTATGACAGGGTCTCCCATTGAGACTGCCAGCTAGCTAGGACAGGGTCTCCCATTGAGACTGCCAGCTAGCTAGGACAGGGTCTCCCATTGAGACTGCCAGCTAGCTAGGACAGGGTCTCCCATTGAGACTGCCAGCTAGCTAGGACAGGGTCTCCCATTGAGACTGCCAGCTAGCTAGGACAGGGTCTCCCATTGAGACTGCCAGCTAGCTAGGACAGGGTCTCCCATTGAGACTGCCAGCTAGCTAGGACAGGGTCTCCCATTGAGACTGCTAGCTAGCTAGGACAGGGTCTCCCATTGAGACTGCTAGGACAGAGTCTCCCAAACTAGGTCCTGGAGCCCCTCCCTGGGTGCACCTTTTGGGTTTTGCCCAAGCACGACACAGATTTAAATAACTGACTCATCATCAAGCTTGGATTGTTTCAATCAGCTGTCTAGTGCTAGGGCAAAACCCAAAACGGGCACCCAGAGGGGCCCCCGAAACGAGTTTAGAGAACCCCTGAGCTAGGACACTGCCAGTGTCGTTTGCCCCGCCTGCCGAGTACTGCTTTCCAGCAGGTCTTTTAAAGTTAAAATCCTTCTTTGGTGGGGGGTTTTCGGCGGTTGACATTCAACGTTGGTGCATTTCGTTACCGCCACCTAATGTGCTGGAGTGTGGGCCAGAGACAGCGTTAGCAGCCTCAATGGCAGTTGGCGCGGCATGTAGTAGTAACCAGTCTTGCATAGACATTATTAAACGAGAGTGGTACCAGAGACAGAAGAGGAAGCGAGACACCACTCGCTGTTTTTTTCTGGTTCAATGAAAGTCAATAAAACAGCTAAGTAAACAAGACTCAGGTGCCATTGCTTTAGTGTCTATGGAATACATACCGTTTTCTTCCATGGTAAACGGCCTTAATGAACTACCTTCATGTATCCACCATCTTTGGTATAGTACTAGCAATGTCAGTGTTGTAACTAGCTAGTGAGCTAACTAACTAAAAGTATTCAATTTCAGTCTCCGAGTCCTACGAAACTTTATAATAATGCATACACAGAAACTGAAATGCATTCAGCGAGACACTCGCTAGCTAACTTAAAATACACGACTAAAAGATTGCGAGCAATTTCATTAGCTAACGTTAGCTAGCTGCAAGCAGCCTACCTAACTTAGCTCCCTATTTATCTTGCTAGCTACCTTAGCTTGTATGAGCTCCTCACGTACCTGTGACAGTAACTTATACAACGTCTGGTTCCATACTGAGTCCGAAATAAATTCGGATGTTCTATTTGAGTGGATGCACAAGTGTACTCACTCTTTCAGAAGCAACTTCGGTTAATTGGGTAACAGGAAAGAAGTAGCCAGCCGAGGATGTTTTGAATCCGATAACTCACGTGACCCCCTTCCCTATTCCGTGCGCGCTCATGTGATTCCTTCTTCTTCTTCTTCTTCTTCTTCTTCTTCTTCTTCTTCTTCTTCTTCTTCTTCGATACGGTTTAACGGCAGTTGGCATCCAATAAAACGTTGCATTACCACCACCTACTAGACTGGAGTATAACTCTCCTATACTTTACTTTAAAATAAATAAATACCCTACCATCTAACACTACACTCACAAAAAAATAAACATACTCCACTATTTACATCTATTTAGTCCTACTTCAGGCCAACAGCCTGAAAGGATGGGACACCACCACTTAACACACCCTGTAGCTCTTCTGACGTCAAGTCAACACCCAAATAACTCTGCAGCTGCTACCACAACCTACATTTTCTGCGACTTACTGTTCCATCCCTACAGTACAGTTAATAGCCATTGCTATGAATGCAAAAAATCCAATATTACTGAAACATATATCACTTGTTGGTTTATCCCTCTGTACTGGTACAGATCTACTACTCACATCACCTCTTTTCAGGATCCCTCCCATCTTCCTCTACTTTCTTCACTATATAACAACTTCTACACTACTCTAACCCTGGAAACCTCAACCTGCCTCTTTCGCACTGGACATTTCTGATCCCCAGCCCCATCGGCACCCCGAAAAATTAACACATACCATTAATTTCCACAATGCTACCTATTTCTTTGTCTCATGCCCTTCCATACACTTTTCACACCTAGGAACATCCCTCCTACACACTGCTGCCACATGCCCATAAGCTTGACACCTGTAACATCATAATGTATTTGGCACAAAAGCTTGAACAGGATAACTTTTATTAGAGGTCAACCGATTTATCAGCATGGCCGATTAATTAGGGCTGATTTCAAGTTTTCATAACAATCGGTAATCGTCATTTTTGGACGCCGATTATGGCCGATTACATTGCATTCCACAAGGAAACTGCATGGCAGGCTGAGCACCTGTTACGCGAGTTCAGCAAGGAGCCAAGGTAGTTGCTGTCACACCCTGGCCATAGAGAGGTTTTTGTTCTCTATTTTGGTTAGGCCAGGGTGTGACTAGGGTGGGCATTCTATGTTCCGTTTTCTATCTTTTGTGTATTTCTTTGTTTTGGCCGGGTATGGCTCTCAATCAGGGACAGCTGTCTATCGTTGTCTCTGATTGGGAGCCATACTTAGGTAGCCTTTTCCCACAGGGTTTTTGTGGGTAGTTGTTTTCTGTCTTGTGTTTTTCACCTGACAGCGCTGTTGCGCTTTGTTCCACTTTGTTTTTGATTCAGTGTTCAGAACTAATAGACATGATGAACATGCACCACGCTGCTCCTTGGTCCTCTCCTTGCAACAACCGTTACAGAACTACCCACCACAAACAGACCAAGCAGCGTGGTGAGAAGGACTCCTGGACATGGGAGGATATCCTGGATGGAAAGGGATCCTACACATGGGAGGAGATCCTGGCTGGAAGGGATTGCATCCCATGGGAACAGGTGGAGGCAGCCAGGAGAGCGGAGGCAGCAGGAGAGTGGAGCGAACGCTATGCTGGCACACGGCTGGCAAGGAAGCCCGAGAGGCAGCCCCCCCCCCCCAAAAAATTGGGGGGAGCACACGGGGAGTTTGGCTGGGCCAGAGGTGAGCCCTGAGCCAACTCCCCGTGCTTACCGTGGGGAGCGGGTGACGTGGAGAGCACCGTGCTATGCGGAAGTGCGCCCGGTGTCGCCCATACGCGCTCATAGCCCGGTGCGTTATAGGCCAGCTCCCCGCAAGTGCCATGCTACTGTGGGCATCGAGCCAGGGCGGATTGTGCCAGCTCAGCGCGTCTGGTCTCCAGTGCGCCATTTCGGCCCAGGGTATCCTGCGCCGGCTCTGCGTACTGTGTCTCTGGGGCGCTGGGAGGACTCAGTTCGTCCTGTGCCTGCACTCTGCCCATGCCGGGCTACAGTGACAACTCAGCCGGGAGGGGTTGTGCAGGCCAGGCGCTCCAGACCTCCAGTGCGTCTCCAGGACCCGGTCTATCCGGTGCCTGCTCCCAGAGCCAGGCAAAACTGCATGTCTCCCCAGCCTGGTGAGGCCTGTGCCTGCACCCAGAGCCAGGCCTCCTGCATGTCTCCCCAGCCTGGTGAGTCCTGTGCCTGCACCCAGAGCCAGGCCTCCTGCAAGTCTCCCCAGCCTGGTGAATCCT
The DNA here is from genome assembly GCF_965601325.2 of Salmo salar. Lineage (NCBI taxonomy): Eukaryota > Metazoa > Chordata > Actinopteri > Salmoniformes > Salmonidae > Salmo > Salmo salar. The sequence goes on from NC_138299.1 coordinate 136,113,789, forward strand.
GTGCCTGCGCCCAGAGCCAGGCCTCCTGCAAGTCTCCTTAGCCTGGTGAGTCCTGTGTCTGCTCCCAGAGCCAGGCCTCCTGCAAGTCTCCTCAGCCTGGTGAGTCCTGTGCCTGACGCCTGTCCGGAGCTACCAGAGTCGCCCGCCTGTCCGGAGCCGCCAGAGTCGCCCGCCTGTCCGGAGCCGCCAGAGTCGCCCGCCTGTCCGGAGCCAGCAGAGTCGCCCACCTGTCCGGTGCCGCCAGAGTCGCCCGCCTGTCTAGAGCCGCCAGAGTCACCCGCCAGTCTGGGGCCCGCTGCGAGGGTCCCCAGTCCGGGGTCGGCGGCGAGGGTCCCCACTCCAGAGGCGCCACCTAAGTGGGCCAAGCCGAAGGTGGAGCGGGGTCCACGTCCCGCACCAGAGCCGCCGCCGTAAGGAAGGCCTACCCGGACCCTCCTCTTTAGAGTCAGGTTTTGCGGCCGGAGTCCGCACCTTTGGGGGGGGGGGGGGGGGGGGGTACTGTCACTCCCTGGCCATAGAGAGGTTTTTGTTCTCTATTTTGGTCAGGCCAGGGTGTGACTAGGGTGGGCATTCTATGTTCCGTTTTCTATCTTTTGTGTATTTCTTTGTTTTGGCCGGGTATGGCTCTCAATCAGGGACAGCTGTCTATCGTTGTCTCTGATTGGGAGCCATACTTAGGTAGCCTTTTCCCACATGGGTTTTTGTCGGTATTTGTTTTCTGTCTTGTGTTTTTCACCTGACAGAGCTGTTGCGCTTTGTTCCACTTTGTTTTTGATTCAGTGTTCAGAACTAATAAACACGATGAACACGTACCACGCTGCACCTTGGTCCTCTCCTTGCAACAACCGTTACAGTTGCTAGCTAGCATTAAACTTATATTATAAAAAATTATCAATCTTCACATAATCACTAGTGAATTACACATGGTTGATGATATTACTAGGTTAACTAGCTTGTCCTGCGTTGTATATAATCAATGCGGTGCCTGTTAATTTATCATCGAGTCACAGCCTTCGTCAAACGGGTGATGATTTAACTAAAGCACAATAGTTGCATGAATGTACGTAACCATAAACATCAATGCCTTTCTTAAAATCAATACACAGAAGTATATTTTTTAAACCTGCATATTTAGCTAAAATAAATTCATGTTAGCAGGCAATATAAACTAGGGAAATTGTGTCACTTCTCTTGCGTTCATTGCACGTAGAGTCAGGGTATATGCAACAGTTTGGGCCGCCTGGCTCGTTGTGAACTAATTTGGCAGAATTTTACATAATTATGACATAACATTGAAGGATGTGCAATGTAACAGAAATATTTAGACTTAGGGTTGCAACCTGTTCGATAAAATACGGAACGGTTCCATACTTCACTGTAAGAATAACGTTTTGTTTTTCAAAATGATAGTTTCCGGATTTGACCATATTAATGATCAAAGGCTCGTATTTCTGTGTTTATTATATTATAATTAAGTCTATGATTTGATATTTGATAGAGCAGTCTGATTGAGCGGTGGTAGGCAGCAGCAAGCTCGTAAGCATTCATTCAAACTTTACTGCGTTTGCCAGCAGCTCTTCGCAATGCTTGAAGCACAGCGCTGTTTATGACTTCAAGCCTATCAACTCCTGAGATTAGGCTGGCAATAAGTGCCTATTAGAACATCCAATAATCAAAGGTATATGAAATTCAAATGGTATAGAGAGAAATAGTTGACGCGTCATAATTCCTATAATAACTACAACCAAAAACTTCTTAACTTGGAATATTGAAGAACTGGGAATATTGAACCACCAGCTTTCATATGTTCTCATGTTCTGAGCAAGGAACTTAAACGTTAGCTTTCTTACATGGCACATATTGCACTTTTACTTTCTTCTCCAACACTGTTTTTGCGTTATTTAAACCAAATTGAGCATGTTTCATTATTTATTTGAGACTAAATAGATTTTATTTATGTATTATATTAAGTTAAAATAAAAGTGTTCATTCAGAATTGTTGTAATTGTCACTTGTAATAATGACAATATATACATATATATAAAATCGGCCGATTAATCGGTATTGGCTTTTTTTGGACCTTCAATAATCAGTATCGATATCGGCGTTGAAAAATCAGAATCGGTCAACCTCTAATTTATATATCTTAACATCTATGTTGGGCAAAGACTCAACATCAAAACTCAAAAGAACAGACAACGACTCTTCTGTTTCACCACTCACGCCACCCTGTCTGCTTTGCACCAAACGACGAGCATCACAAACACTGGTAATCTTCCCCTTCAGTTGGTCAGCTTTCACATTTGCATCTACCCCAGTAATCACTCCTTTCAATGGCACCCTTTTCTTGAAGCAAAATAATTCACATATCTTGCCCCCATTCGTTTAACGCAGAGCACCTGCTCCTTCTGATCAGAAGAAACACAACCATCAGATACTTCGCCCTCATTCACTTGCATTTCTCCTCCTGTCTTCAGCTCATTCTGCTTACACTTTGTACCATTGTTCTTTAACAAACCATCTCCCTTTTTCCCCATCATTTTTAACCGACTCAAGCTCACCCTTTTCCTCCCTTTCTCTCTTAGACCTCCTCTGCCTCTCCTTTTCCCTCCATTCCTCCTCCGTATTCCAGGTGTACGTCTCCTTATGATAATATTGCACTTCTCCTGACATAGATCTTGTTATTGCCTTCTCAAGGGACTCCATTTAACCGGCTGTCACAATCTCCGTACAATCAGCTCGAACCCCTCGGGATGTAGCGCTCAACAGTCCCTTTGGTGTGAGATCTCTATATATTTATATCGTATATGACACTATTTGTTGGATGGGGAGAAAAGTAGGGTACCTTTACATTTTAGTAGACACTCTTATCCAGAGCGACTTACAGTAGTGAATGCATACATTTCATACATTTCTTTGTACTGACCCCCGTGGGAATAGAACCCACAACCCTGGTGTTGCACACACCATGCTGGCATTGCAAACACCATGTTCTACCAACTGAGCCACAGGGAAGGAGACTCAACAATAAGTTCAGAGAAAATTCCTGCTTTGCGTTGCATTGATGCCAATCAACGTAAAGAAAATATGGTCTCCATGTTTTAAGGAGTGCAAGCATACTGTAGCAGCAGCTTGTGAACGGTGGCGGAGTTACCATTAGGCAACTAAGGCAATTGCCTGGGGCCTCACACCATCAGGGGGCCTCGTGAACTTGGTATAATTTTGTTTAATAATACATTATTTCTGTTATCTTGTCTTCCTCCTCCGCTTGAGGCCCTCCTCCTCTCATGAGTAATCTCTGAAGTGGAAAATGGATCAGTTTTTGTTTTCTTCCTCTGAATTTGGCTCTAGCTTTTGAACGGTTGGGGCTATTATGACCTCATGCCTGAAAGCTAATACTCTTAGGGGCACATACATGTCTTCTATTTTCCTACAACACATGAGCAATGCAGGACACTTTAGAATGGACTGTGACAAAACCACAGTGGTGTAAAGTAACTAACTAAAAATACATGTGCAGGGGCCTCCAAATCACTAAAAGACAATTTATGCATGATCTGAAATTTGTGGTCAGAGACTCTGTATGGAGGGTGTGACGCAAATACGGAGCCTCCAGAGGCATGCAGAGGCCAAATTGAGCACCATACCACATGATGCGCACCTCCCACATGTGACAGTGTGGAGGGCTTCGTATAGCTCTGCATTGACATGATTGGTTGAAGGTAGGTGGGGGCGGGAGGTCCTGTATAAACACAAACTCACTTCCTTGACAACTTCCTTCACAAGAGCTCTGCTCAACAGCTCTGTGCATGTCTTTCTTTTTCCCAACTCAGTTAAGCCAAAACCACGCCCCGTTATTCAGACTAGGCTAGCGTTTGTTGGCTTACGGCAGCTTTTGTCTCACAGCTTGTTGAGAGACATGGACGAACACACAACACCACATTTGCCCATGTATTTATTTTCAGAGTTTCAATGACTTGTAAAAATGTCTCAGAGAACTCTGCTGAATTCCCTCAATTGAAGGTCAGCTAAGTTAATCTAGGCTAGTTAATGTTACTAGCTCGGTATGTAAAGTTGTTATATTATCATTAGTAGTCTATTATCAGGTAAAAGCACATGCTTATTATTTATAATTTGTCAAATATTTATTAGCTAATCATTTCTATAAAATTGTTAAAGTTGCTCAATCTTGAAATATAACGGCAAACATTATTAATCAGTGACTGAAATTTCGCGCTACGTGATTTTCACTTCCGGACTTGGAGAGCGCTCAAAGCGTTGTAGACCGCCCCTCTGAATAACGGGGCGTGGTTTTGGCTTAACTGCGTTGGGAAAAAGAAAAGACGAGCTCTGCGTTGTCCGCAATGCGTAAGAAGTAGGAATGCCCAGATTTATGCAAGAACTGTATCACCGTAAATACTGCATAGCCAATGCAGAGGTCAGACTGACAATGAAGCGCCTTTAAATCCGCCCGTTTTTCTTCAACAAAGATGTTGTTCATAAATGTAAATAAAAAGATAATAAATGTTGCAGGATTTGCAGAACATCTAATAAAGCTATTCATACAACAGTTATTTGGTGTCTTCTTATAAAGCAATTTTAGACATTGTAACGCCGACTATATAAACACTTTTTTTATTTACACGTTTAACCAAAGGCACGTTCCATAGAGGCACGTTGGCTCGGCAACCTGGTCTAAGGTCAGTTTCACGTTTTACCCCCTGTTGCTAAAGGTGGGTTTGGCGAGTGTATACTGATCCTAGATCTATATGAGAAACCGGAAGGCTTAGCAAGAAATTACGCGATGACGTTATGAACAGTTCGCGCGTTCAGGGATACATTTGGCGCCACAGACACAACACGGAGAAAGCACTATAGAAGTGAGATTGTCCTCTCCGAGTTCGCTGTAAAACGTACATTTTCACTCTACATAGCTATAAATTAAGCTTCAACATGACTAACATGCTGACAATGGGAGCGATAGAGGTAGGTGGGGCATTTTATGACATCCCAGAAAGCATGTAAACAAAGTTTACCTAGCATCGAGGAAGATGGTTTTCGGACAGGGACTGCTGCTGCTGAATGCTTTGTTGAGTTAGCTAGCCAGCCAGCCACAATGCTAGCTAACTAGATATATTTGCCACCTGTCTCACGCTGTTTTCTGCTTTTCCAACAGGCTCTAACCAAAGGCTCTAATGATTTACCCAACCCCATTCTTCAATTAGTGGTGAGTATGAGTATATGTTCTTGTGGAAGTAGCGAATGAGTTGGCCAAGTTACTGTAGGCCAACTGTAGAAGAATGGCTACTGGCCTGGTCAACAATTAACTAGCTTACTTGGACAGTATCGACCCATGTTTTAGAGACCAACATTTAAGACAAGGATATTCACCAAGATGGTAATACGGATTTGGACCACTGCTAGATTTGTCGAAATTGACCAATATGATGTCTACCGCACTCCTGTATTCATATTCTTTCAGAACATCCGTAAAATTGATGGAGGCAGTGGACCAGCCCGCTTTCGCCTGATGATGAGTGATGGACAGCACTCAATGTCCTGTGAGTAGAACTATTCAAAATCCACTCCACCACTTGTTCAAAGTACACACAGAAATGGTTGTGTGGCATGAGGCAGGTGACCATGACAGGTAGGAAATGCATAGCATTGCTTTGTAGTAGTGGCATGAAAAGAAAACAAGAGTGTAATATATGGCAGTATTTTAAGTTCATGGAAGGTTACAACTGTATTATTTTTACACACACACACACACACTATGCATAGTTAATAAGCAGCAGTGTTTTTCTTTTTTAAGAAGAAAAAAAAGAAGGGTTGTGAATGCAAATAGTCCGGGTAGTCAATTGATTAACTGTTTAGCAGTCTTATGGCTTAGGGGTAAAAGCTGTTTAGAAGCCTCTTGGACCTAGCCTTGGCGCTCCGCTAGCGCTTGCCATGTGGTAGTCGAGAGAACAGGGTGTCTGGAGTCTTTGACACTTTTTAGGGCCTTCCTCTGACATTGCCTGGTATAGATGTTCTGGATGGCAGGAAACTTGGCCCCAGTGATGTACTGGGCTGTACGCACTACCCTCTGTAGCACCTTGCGGTCAGTCGCTGAGCAGTTGCCATACCAAGCGGGGATGCAACCAGTCAGGATGCTCAAGGTATCAGTGTAAATTAAAAGTCAAGGATATTCATAATGGAGATGTTAGACCTGCCAAATTAAGCTTTTGAGAAACTGCACCCCATTGTTTTAAATACATATTGCGTGCAATAGTCGTAATCCGAATTACACCAGGAGGTAGACTTTAAACACAACAGGGAAAATTAAAAGTTGTTTTAGTCCTTCTCCATAGTCTCCCAGAAAATATCAACGTAAATAGCTGACCTAAGCAACGGGGCACTTTGGAGTGTTTTTTGCTGTGGATGTGGTTTTTGCTGTGGATGTGTTTTATGCTGTGGATTGCCTGGGGCTGACCAGCCGGAGGTAGTCAGGATTCAGTAAAATGACTAGAGAGCTGGAAATAGAATCAATTTCTTCCTTTTAATTTGATGAAGATTAAGAATTGTTGTGATGAAAAAATACTATATTTTAAGACATTTAGAAACATTTTTGGGATCTAAATTGATCCTCATCCCAGACTAAACTGGGCTGCAATTGGCTCTGTTCCATGTTTACTAACAAGGATGGCATGTTGTCTGGAACTGTGTGTGGGGGGGGGGGGTTAGTTGGAAGATGCATATCATCATCTCTCATAGACAAGACAGACTAGCAAAAGCAATGGCCATGTGCAGTAGATGTGCAGCACTTGGCTGTCCTCTACTGCACTGCCCATGTGGTTGTTGGTCTTGTCCCTAACATCTCTCCTATCGCCTCCCAATCCCTCCTGTAGCGTTCATGCTCTCCACCCAACTCAACCCGATGGCTGAGGACAACCGACTGTCCCCAAACTGTATCTGTCAGCTGAAGAGGAACGTGACCAATGTCCTAAAGGATGGACGGTATGGTGCTTCTATCTTTTTATGTTTTCCTACAGAATGACAAACCCTTTTCTTTCCATTTTTAAACTTTGAGCTGTCAGTATGGACACACAATGGATATGCACTTACACACTTTCTGTTGTTGTTTGAGTATCAACCATGTGTTTAGTCTTTGGAATATAATTTACAATGCAATTGTTAATCTGTTTATTGCTGTTCTTCTGTTCAGGCGTGTGGTGGTCATATTAGACATGGAGGTGGTGAAGTCTGCAGATGAGGTGGCTGGAAAGATCGGAGAGCCCACGCCTTACGTGGAAGGCGAGTCTTCATCCCATACTCCATCACCATATCATAAGGCTTAGGGGGAGTGAAGATTAACAAATGTTTGAATCCAGACATGCATATAACCTACGATGTTGAATGTGCAGCTTACTTGAGTTTTTACCTTTCACTCCCTCACCTCCCTTGCAGGTCAGAGTAAAGCCCCACAGTCAGCCCCCAATCCCTCAGTCCACCCCCTGCAGCCCCAGAATGGAAATTATGGTAAACAATTCCAGATCACCCACTGTGCTTTTAAATCTAATGCCTTCACACATCCTGTAGCAGGATTTGAATTGAGAGATTGGGTCATTAATGGACTGTATTCTCAAGATAAATTCCTAATGTTTTGCAGCTATATTTATTCCTAGTGGGTTTGACGGTTGCAAAACACTTCAATATAGGTTATTGGATAGGTAATTTCATTTGTTTCCAGTAGATGGCAACATTTATGCAAAATGGACAAATCTTGGTTAAAATCCTCAGATCCACTGACCATATGACACTGCTACTGTTTTTGTCAGAATGCTTAGCTAAAAAACATTTGCCTCTTCGATATATTGTCATGTGTAACGTTCTACTGATCTTACTAAGATGGTAGTTGACCAATGTGATTCTGTTAAACACAAAATACTAGGTCTTTATTCTGTCTCTTTGTTGCAAATAAGTTGTTAAAATCAGTCTTAGAGAGAATGTGTAAAACAGACATGCTGCTGGTGAATCATCTGTATGTCACACTGGTTATTTCCAGTAGTCCAGATGTGCTCGTCAGTCAGACTATAAATCTGGTTTTGAATTGGATATGATCTGAATATACAGTACTATTGACTTATGGGTTTCAGCTCCTTACACTTGTCATTTTGCAGACACTCTTATTCAGAGCAACTTACAGTAGTGAGTGCATACAGTTTCATACTTTTTTCAAAGGGGTCCCCCATGGGAATCGAACCCACAACCCTGGTGCATGCGCCATGCTCTATCAACTGAGCTACACGGGATTAACTTAATCTTAACTTCGACAGTTCACTTTTCATCAAGTAATTAGCTAAACTCTTAGTTATAATTAGCACTGGATTAAAATGGTAATCATGCCATGAGAGATAATATGCTACTGACATTGATTCCAAAATATACATTCAGTACCAGTCAAAAGTTTGGACACACCAACTCATTCAAGGGTTTTTCTTTATTTTTTACTATTTTCTACCTTGTAAATAACACACATGAAATCATGAAGTAACCAAAAAAGTGTTAAACAAATCAAAATATATTTTAGGTTCTTCAAAGTAGCCACCCTTTGCCTTGTTGACAACTTTGCACACTCTTGGCATTCTCTCAACCAGCTTCACTTGGAATACTTTTCCAACAGTCTTGAAGAAGTTCCCACATATGCTGAGCACTTGTTGGCTGCTTGTCCTTCACTCTGCGGTCCAACTCATCCCAAACCATCTTAATTGGGTTTTGGTCGGTTGATTTGTGGAGGCCAGGTCATCTGATGCAGCACTCCATCACTCTCCTTCTTGGTCAAATAGCCCTTACACAGCCTGGAGGTGTTTTTTGGGTCATTGTCCTGTTGAAAAACAAATGATATTCCCACTAAGCACAAACCAGATGGGATCGCATACCACTGCAGAATGCTGTGGTAGCCGTGCTGGTTAAGTTTGCCTTGAATTCGAAATATATCACTGACAGTGTCACCAGCAAAGCACCCCCACACCACCTCCTCCTCCATTCTTCACGGTGGGAACCACACATGCAGAGATCATCTGTAAACCTACTCTGTCTCACAAAGATCAAAAATCTCATCAGACCAAAGGACAGATTTCCAGCGGTCCAATGTCTCTTCTTATTGGTGTCCTTTTAGTAGTGGTTTCTTTGCAGCAATTCGAACACGTAGGCCTAATTTTCACGCAGTCTCCTCTGAGCAGTTTATGTTGAGATGTCTGTTACTTGAACTTTATGAAGCATTTATTTGGGCTGCAATTTCTGAGGTTGGTAACTCTAATGAACTTATCCTCTGCAGCAGAGGTAACTCTGGGTCTTCCTTTCCTGTGGCGGTCCTCATTAGAGCCAGTGTCATCAGAGTGCTTGATGGTTTTTGCGACTGCACTTGAAGAAACTTTAAAAGTTCTTGAAATTTTCCGGATTGTCTGACCTTCATGTCTTAAAGTAATGATGGAGTGTCATTTCTCTTTGCTTATTTGAGCTGTTCTTGCCATAATAAGAAAAACAAAAGTATATTTTATATTTGTGAAACTTTTTTGGTGGTTAATGCATGATTTCATATGTGTTATTTAATAGTTTTGATGTCTTCACTATTATTCTACAATGTAGAAAGTAGTGTAAATAAAGAACCCCTTGAATGAGTAGGTGTGTCCAAACATCTGACTGGTACTGTATATTTAGTTATTCTACTTGAATTTTGCTTTAAATATATATATATTTTTTTATACATATTCTCACTAAATAGCTAAAAGAAGGGTGCAGGTAACTAAATAAATGTTAATCATCTCTCATGACATATAAACATTTCTAATCATTACACAGTACAAGTGTTTTAAGCAGGAATTTCATGAAAATATGCATGGCTAAAGGAAGGGTTTCTTCATGCTAACCTACAGTATCGTAGGGCATTTTGTGACCCATGACAGATGAACTCTTAGCCCAATCTATGACTTCAGGAGCTTATCTTGTGGTCTGGGTCGTAGGTATTCATCCCACTAATCTGGTGTTAGGGAATTGAAGTCGTGATGGTGAGCTTCATCCTCCTCATCAGCACCGTTGTTATTGTTCAGTTGTGTGGCTGTGCTGCTGGATCTGGGGGCTTAATTACAAGGAATGCAGTTGTTGGCGAAGTTGACACTTTGAACTGTAATCCACAGTGTGAGACGCACACAAATCAAATGTGCAGTTAGCGCTTTTCCGAACAGAGAACCCTCAGTCAGGCAGTATGCACCAATCTCCTGTAGGAAGAGCAGCTTTGGTTTATTTCACACTTCTGTCTGCTTTGAGTCTGTGATACATGAATCATCTCTCACTAAAACACCATCTCAGAATCACAACTTAGTTGGTCTTGGGGGGGTTGTCTTCTCTCTCCTATCCCAAATCTACCGCAGTAAATCGGCTACTCTTCCTGATTTAAGTTTTTCTGTTATGTGAGACTAGTCTCATGAAGTGAGAATTACAGTGATCAGGGAGTTTGTTTAATTCAGCCCTGATAAGTTATGGATGTCTATTTTGTTGAGTTTGCCACTCTCACTGCTCTCTATATGCACCAATAGCTCCTCTGTTCTCTCATTTCCCTATCTATCATAAGGCACCATGAACAAAGGTCCCAGCAGAGAGTTTGGGGGGAAGAAGGCCATGCCGCCGTCTGCAATGCCCAGCACTCCTGGGGGATCCTCCAAAGTCGTGCCCATCGCCAGCCTCAACCCCTACCAGTCAAAGTGAGTAGTCTTCTTATACCCGTCTATGGTTGCATCCCAAATAGCACCGTATTCCCAATATAGTGTACTACTTTAAAGTAGTGCACTATATAGGGAATGGGTGCCTTTTGGGATGCAGCCTATCACTTTGGCAAACATCTCAAACAACATGATCTCTTACCCAAATGTTTATTCGTAAGTCATGATAATCCTGTTGTACCATATTCTTTAGTCATAGAATGGAATAAAGACTATTTGTATTTGGGGATGTGTTTGTGATTTATTCCATAGATAGTTGGTCAAGGTATTTTCAGGGAATAGAGGTCCATCCAACATAAACATTGGTTATTTTCTGTCAGGTGGACCATCCGAGCACGTGTCACCAACAAGAGCGGCATCCGCACCTGGAGCAACTCTCGTGGGGACGGCAAGCTGTTCTCTATGGAGATTGTGGATGAGAGTGTGAGTAACCCTTTCTGTTTGCATTTTCTCATGTTGCCGTATTGGATCGTGTGGAGCTAGTCCGTTGCTGACTGTGTTATGTGTTGATGCAGGGAGAGATCAGAGTGACTGCCTTTACCCAGGAGGTGGACAAGTTCTACAGCATCATTGAGACTGGCAAGGTGAGAGGAACTGCCTCCTATTAAGGATGCTTGTCACTTTCACAGATTTGGGTCAACTGAGTAATTAATCTCAATGTGCTATTGCCAATACTTTTTGATTTGTACAATGTGCTGAATTGGATATGATTTGGTGTAATGAGATGATGAATGCTTCTCTCCAAATTGAGTCAAAGGACAGTAGCAAAATGATCCTCTGCTACAGATCCTCTGCCAGGCTTGATTTAGCTCCTACATCAATATTCAGCTGAAATGAATCCTGTGCCCAAATCTACTTTAGATTTAAACCTACTTTTATTCATGTCCAGGTGTTCTACATCTCCAAGGGATCATTGAAGATCGCCAACAAGCAGTACTCGTCCCTGAAGAATGACTATGAGATGACCCTGAATGGAGAGTCCACCATCATCCCCTGTGAGGACACCCAGGACGTACCCATGGTGCAGTGCAACTTCGTCTCCATCGCTGACCTGGAGGCCCGAGAAAAGGACGCCATTTTGGGTAAGGTGCAGGAGGAGCAAAGGGGAAGGATGGTCCAGGCAGGGCTGGGGGGCGTGATAACCGTCATTAACAACAAACTTAACTTATTATTATCCTATCATAGGGATGGATGCTACGGCAGCAGTGGGTTGTGCTGGGGTGGTTTAGGTAATTATAAGAGCCGGGATAAAAGTCATTAATAATGCTGATGACATTAGTGGCCTGTGGCGCAGATTGACTTTGGGCCCTATGGCGGAGCCCGGTGAGAATAGGAGAGGAGGGAGAACAAGAAACTATAGCCAGCATCCCAAATGGCAGTGTGACCTATATGGCTCCGGTCAAAAGTAGTGCACTATGTAGAGAATAGGATGCCATTTGGACTCATCCCTAGTTGTAATGATGGTAATAGCAGGCGTCAGCCCAGCCAGCCCTGTGATGTTGAAGATATCTTCTTAATCATGCTTAAATTAGTTGTAACCTAACAAAGACTGAATGAATTAAGATGGCAGAGAGAATAGGTAGCTCCCAAATGACACCCTATTCCCTGTATAGTGCACTACTATAAAGGGTGCAGGGGCACAGGTTAGTTGGGGTAATATGTACATGTAGGTAGAGGTAAAGTGATAATAAACAGAGTAGCAGCAGCGTACAAATGGGGTGGGGGTGTCAATGCAAATAGTCCGGGTAGTCATTTGGTTTGCTGTTCAGGAGTCTTATGGCTTAGGGGAACCCTCTTGGACCTAGACTTGGCACTCCGGTACCGCTTGCCGTGCAGTAGCAGAGAGAACAGTCTGTGACTGGAGTCTTTGGCAATTTTTAGGGCCTTCCTTTGACACCACCTGGTATGGAGGTCGTAGATGGCAGGAAGCTTGGCCCCAGTGATGTACTGGGCCGTACGCACTACCCTCGGAGGCTGAGCAGTTGCCATACCAGGCGGTGATGCAACCAGTCAGGATGCTCTCGATGGTGCAGCTGTAGAATCTTTTGAGGAACTGAGGACCCATGCCAAATCTTTTCAGTCTCCTGAGGGGGAATAGTCGTTGTCGTGCCCTCTTCACAACTATCTTGTTGTGTTTGGAGCATGACAGTTCGTTGGTGATGTGGACACCAAGGAACTTGAAGCTCTCAACCAGCTACACTACAGCCCCGTCGATGAGAATGGGGGCGTGTTCAGCCCTCCTTTTCCTGTAGTTGACGATCATCCCCCTTGATCACGTTGAGGGAGAGGTTGTTATCCTGGTGCCACACTGCCAGTTCTCTGATCTTCTCCCTGTAGGCTGTCCCATCGTTGTCGGTGAACAGGCCTACCACTGTTGTGTCGTCAGCAAACTTAATGATGGTGTTGGAGTCGTGCTTGGCCATGCAGTCATGTGTGAACCGGGAGTACAGGAGGGGACTGAGCACGCACCCCTGAGGGGCCTCCGTGTTGATGGTCAGCGTGGCGGATGTGTTGTTACCTGCCCTTAGCACCTGGGGGCGGCCCGTCAGGAAGTCCAGGATCCAGTTGCAGAGGGAGGTGTATAATCCCAGGGTCCTTAGTTTAGTGATGAGCTTTGAGGGCACTATGGTGTTGAATGCTGAGCTGTAGTCAATGAGCATCCTTCTCACATAGGTGTTCCTTTTGTCCAGGTGGGAAAGGGCAGTCTGGAGGGCAATAGCGGTTGGGGCGGTATGCAAATTGTAGTGGGTCTAGGGTTTCTGCTATAATGGTGTTGATGTGAGCCATAACCAGCCTTTCAAAGCATTTCTTGACTACAGACGTGTGTGCTACGGGTTGGTAGTCATTTAGGCAGGTTACCTTGGTGTTCTTGGGCACAGGGACTATGCTGGTCTGCTTGAAACTTGATGGTATTACAGACTCGGTCAGGGAGAGGTTGAAAATGTCATGGAAGACACTTGCTAGTTGGTTAGCGCATGCTCGGAGTACACGTCCTGGTAATCCTCTGGCCTTGTGAATGTTGACCTGTTTTTGAAGGTCTTACTCACATTGGCTACGGAGAGTGTGATCACACAGTCGTTTGGAACAGCTTGTGATCTCACGCATGCTTCAGTGTTGCTTGCCTCAGTCTGCATAGAAGTCATTTAGCTCGACTGGTAGGCTCGCGTCACAGTGCAGCTCACGGCTGTGCTTCCCTTTTGTAGTCCATAATAGTTTGCAGGCCCTGCCACATCCGACGAGCATCGGAGCCAGTGTAGTAGGATTCAATCTTAGTCCTGTATGGAGATGAAACGGTATGAACATTTCATATCACGATTATAGTGACATTATCACGGTTATCAGTATTATCGCTTTATTGTTAAAATGTACTGGAGATGTTGAAAAAGTACTGATACCCACACTGAAATCATGTCAACAAGTTTTATATTGAAAACCAACAAATACAATTAGCAGCACTATGCACTTTTTGTGTGCCTAATCATTAAAATAATAACATTAACATTAAAGATGGCACCATGTGGCCATGAGAGGTAAAAGTTTCCCTCGTGTAGGTTTAAATGAACACAACCTTAAGTAAGCAACTCAAACAACATATACAATTAGCAGCACTCACTTTGTAGTGAGGCACGGCAACCATCAGCCTCAGAAAGCCAGGCCTCAACAATTTGAAATGACATCATGTCCTTTGCAATGATATATGAAAGGGCTGCAGTGAGGTCTTGACATGGGTGCATAAGCAGCCTGCCTTTTTTAAATACTTGCTCGGTGTCTGTCACAACTGTAGACGAGGAGGAATCGGTAGCATCACTGGGTTTGCCTACTGCATGCCCATAGCAAATGGTTTTTATTATTATTATTCACAGTCTATCTTCTGTGTTGCATTTGACTATATGCAATGACCCCATGCACAATTTACATAAATGCAAATTAGTCTTAAGAAGACTGTAATTGCAATGAGCACAACAATTTGACTTGTGTAGGAGTCTATAGTGTTTCTCTCGTTGGAGCACTTACAACCAAGTCGACGTCTGTCGGATTTTAAATGAACAAAATATGTTGGTTGGGTGACAACTACATAACGTGTTATCGTGTGCAATGGGCGAATAGTCTGCATACAGCAGCAGAACAACGTGTAGTGTTTTTACAAGAGTAGGTAACACTGAAAGCTTCAGTTTACGTTATTGACAAAATATTAGCAAGTTAGACAGACAAACCATGACATTTCCCCCGTTCCGAAGTCCCCACATGCATTGAGCTAAAAATGAACTTGCCTTGCATTCGCTATAAAATAGTGGGAAGTGTTGCTCCCTTTCGCAGCGATTATAAAACATTTTTGTTGGCGTGTTCTGCAGACAGGGTGACCATCTTTGATTAAGTTTCACTCCGCACTCTTGTAAAACCCAAAATACGACCACACTTCTAATTTGGTCCTCTTAGAAGGCTGAAAAATCTCCCGAGCGCTCTCACTGCCTTCCGCCATGTTTTCACACAACAAAACCTAAGTTCCATGCTGCGCCTGCGTCAGACTGTTGCTAATTTTGGTTGATGCTGGACAGTATTTACCATGACTTTTTCATACCGTGGTAATCAAACACGGTTTTAATGATAATTCAAATTTGAAACAGTAGTACTAATCGTAGGGAATTCTATCGTGAAACCGGTAACTGTTTCATCCCTAGTCCTGTATTGACGCTTTCCCTGTTTGATGGTTGGTCGGAGGGCATAGCGGGATTTTTTATAAGCGTCCGAGTTGGAGTCCCGCTCCTTGAAAGCGGCAGCTCTACGCTTTAGCTCAGTGCGGATGTTGCCTGTAAACGTGCACTTATTGATGAAACCAATGACTGATGTGGTGTACTCAATGCCATTGGAAGAATCCAGGAACCATTTGGGACGCAGCCATAAAATTGTAATGTCACTGATAACATCTCATTGGCTTAGGCCCCCTGGCAGGGATACATGGTGATGCATCAGCTCACCTTGATAGAAGCAGGTTAACATGAATCTATACTCAGGATAAATTAGCAGCAACGTCGATTTTGTTTTATTTTTGTTTCCCAGTCCTATACATACATCATGATAAACATTAGTAATGCATGTGCCATGTGACCAGGAGATGCTGGATAGGCAGTGACCTCACACTTAATCTGAACAGGATAAATTGCTCCATTTCCCTGAGTGAATGTGTTGTGGAGAACTGTAGGACCTTGAGTGACCCAGGAGAATCACACACGATCAATATTTATATGTGGAAATGTGATTTATTTAGAATGGGTGTTTGTCTCTGACTTATTCCATAGGTAGTTGGTCAAGGTCTTTTCAAGGACTAGTGGTGGGCAATTACATAGTAAGGTCAACCTGAGCATGAAAAAACTTAATAGCTTATTTCCTAATTAAACTACTTTCGTATTTACCTTGAATGTGTGTATTTTGAAGTACAGACTACAGTTGGCCTTTATGTTTTCCAAATGTAGTGTTATTGTTACTATAATGTAGGATACAAAGTCATATTATTTTTTTTTTTGGTCAATCAGATTTCATGGCTTTTGGCAATGGCTGTGTTTCTGATTGAGTCGGAAGGTTAATAAAACAATATCAAACACATTTTAGTCCATTGAGTGCTAAGATAGAATGCTGTTTTGGACAGGAAGTGTCACATCGTAACGTTTTTGAAGAGAAGTTATTGTAGATGGTTTCGAGTATGATTGTATGTAAGACATCAAAACTATGAAATTACACACGTAGTAACCAAAAAAGGGTTAAACAAATCTAAATATATTTTATATTTGTGTCTTCAAATAGCCACCCTTTTGCCTTGATGACAGCTTTACACTCTCTTAGCATTCTCTCAACCAGCTTCATGAGGTAGTACCCTGGAATGCATTTCAATTAACAGGTGTGCCTTGTTAAAACCTGTTGGGGCTAGGGGGCAATATTTTCACGGCCGGAAAAAAACATACCCGATTTAAACTGGTTACTACTCTTGCCCAGAAACGAGAATATGCATATAATTAGTAAATTTGGATAGAAAACACTCTAAAGTTTCTAAAACTGTTTGAATGGTCTCTGTGAGTATAACAGAACTCATATGGCAGGCTAAAACCTGAGATGATTCCATGCAGGAAGTGCCCTGTCTGACAATTTGTTGTCCTTCTGTTGCATCGCTATCGACATTACAGCATCTGTACTGTTACGTGACACTTTAAGGCTTCCATTGGCTCTCTAAAGCGTTCAGAAAGCGGAATGACGTGTCTCCTGTCTCTGGGCAAAGTACAGCAGCAGAGTTTGTAAGTGGCCTGCCTGGGGACAGTGAGACTGAGATGCGCATTCACGAAACTTCTCCATTTTTTTCTTTGTCTTTGAATGAATACAATGTTGTCCGGTTGGAATATTATCGCTATTTTACGAGAAAAATAGCATAAAAATAGATTTTTAAACAGTGTTTGACATGCTTCTAAGTACGGTAATGGAATATTTTGACGTTTTTTGTCACGAAATGCGCTCGCGCGTTACCCTTCGGATAGTGACCTGAACGCACAAACAAAACTGAGGTATTTGGATATAACTGGATTATTTGGAACCAAAGCAACATTTGTTGTTGAAGTAGAAGTCCTGGGAGTGCATTCTGACGAAGAACAGCAAAGGTAATCCAATTTTTCTAATAGTAATTCTGAGTTTAGGTTGCCCCAAACTTGGTGGGTGTCAAATTAGCTAGCCTGTGATGGCTGAGCCATGTACTCAGAATATTGCAAAATGTGCTTTTGCCGAAAAGCTATTTTAAAATCTGACATAGCGTTTGCATAAAGGAGATCTGTATCTATAATTCTTAAAATAATTTATGTATTTTGTCAACGTTTATCATGAGTAATTTAGTAAATTCACCGGAAGTTTTCGGTGGGTATGCTTGTTCTGAACATCACATGCTAATGTAAAAAGCTGGTTTTTGATATAAATATTGATGTGATTAAACAAAACATGCATGTATTGTATAACATAATGTCCTAGGAGTGTCATCTGATGAAGCGCATCAAAGGTTAGTGCTGCATTTAGCTGTGGTTTTGTTTTTTTGTGACACATATGCTTGCTTTGAAAATGGCTGTGTGATTATTTTTGGCTATGTACTCTCCTGACATAATCTAATGTTTTGCTTTCGCTGTAAAGCCTTTTTGAAATCGGACAACGTGGTTGGATTAACGTGAGTCTTTTAAAATGGTGTAAAATAGTCATATGTTTGAGAAATTGAAGTTGTAGCATTTTTGAGGTATTTGTATTTCGCGCCACGCGATTCCACTGGCTGTTGACTAGGGTGGGACGCAAACGTCCCACTGGCCCAGAGAGGTTAATTTGTGGAATTTCTTTCCTTCATGCGTTTGAGCCAGATAAGTTGTGTTGTGACAAGGTAGGGGTGGTATACAGAAGATGGCCCTATTTGGTAGAAGAGTGAGTCCATATTATGTCAAGAACAGCTCAAATAAGCAAAGAGGAATGACAGTCCATCATTACTTTATGACATGAGGGTCAGTCATTCCGGAAAATTACAAGAACTTTGAAAGTTCGTTCAAGTGCAGTCAGTAAATCTACGGTGATCGAGAATTTCGATATGCATTTTTCTACGGCCGGCCATGCTTTCCACCTGGCTACCCCTACCCCGGCCAACAGCTCTGCATCCCCCCGCAGCAACTTTCCCAAGCCCCCCCTGCTTCTCCTTCACCCAAATTCAGATAGCTGATGTCTGATAGAGCTGCAAAATCTGGACCCCTACACATCAGCTGCCCTAGACCCAAACTCTTACAGATCTATATCCATCCTGCCCTGCCTTTCTAAAGTCTTTGAAAGCGAAGTTAACAGATCACTGGCCATTTTGAATCCCACTGTACCTCTCCACTATGCAATCTGGTTTCCGAGCTGGTCATGGGTGCACCTCAGCCACACTCAATGTCCTAAACGATATCATAATCGCCATCGATAAAAGACAGTACTGTGCAGCAGTCTTTATTGACCTGGCCAAGGCTTTCGACTCTGTCAATCACCGCATTCTTATCGGCAGACTCAACAGCCTTGGTTTCTCAAATGACTGCCTCACCTGGTTCACCAACTACTTCTCAGACAGTTCAGTGTGTCAAATCGGAGGGCCTGTTGTCCGGACCTCTAGCAGTCTCTATGGGGGTACCACAGGGTTCAAATCTCAGGCCGACTCTTTTCTCTTTATATATCAATGATGTCGCTCTTGCTGTTGGTGATTCTCTGATCCACCTCTACGCAGACGACAGCATTCTGTATACATCTGGCCCTTCTTTGGACACTGTGTTAACAAACCTCCAAAGAGCTTCAATGCCATACAAACACTCATTCCGTGTCCTCCAACTACTCTTAAATGCAAGTAAAACTAAATGCATGCTCTTCAACCGGTCGCTGCCCACGCCCGCCTGACTAGCATCGCTACTCTGGACGGTTCTGACTTAGAATATGTGGACAACTACAAATACCTAGGTGTCTTTTTAGACTGTAAACTCTCCTTCCAGACTCACATTAAGCATCTACAATCCAAAATTAAATCTAGTATTGACTTCCTATTTCGCAACAAAGCCTCTTTCACTCGTGCTGCCAAACATACCCTCGTATGACTTCGGCGATGACATTTACAAAATAGCCTCCAATACCCTACTCAATAAACTGGATGCAGTCTATCACAGTGCCATCCGTTTTGTCACCAAAGCCCCATATACTACCCACCACTGCGACCTGTATGCTCTCGTTGGTTGGCCCTCACTACATATATGTCACCAAACCCACTGGCTCCAAGTCTTTGCTAGGTAAAGCCCTGCCTTATCTCAGCTCACTGGTCACCATAGCAACATCCACCCATAGTACGCTCCAGCAGGTATATTTCACTGGTCATCCCCAAAGCCAACACCACCTTTGGCCGCCTTTCCTTCCAGTTCTCTGCTGCCAATGACTGGAACGAATTGCACAAGTCACTGAAGCTGGAGACTTATATCACCTCACTGCACCTGTACACAGCCCATCTATAAATAGCCCACCCAACTACCTCATCCCCATGTTATTGTTTTGCTATTTTGCACCCCAGTATCTCTACTTGCACACCTATCACTCCAGTGTTAATGCTAAATTGTAAATATTTCGCCACTATGGCCTATTTTTATTGCCTTACCTCGCTAATCTTACTACATTTGCACATTGTATATAGATTTTTCTAGTGTGTTATTGACTGTACGTTGTTGTTTTTGTCGCACTGCTCTGCTTTATCTTGGCCAGGTCGCAGTTGTAAATGAGAACCTGTTCTCAACTGGCCTACCTGGTTAAATAAAGATTGGAGAAAAAAAAAAAAGAAGAAAAAAAAGTCGCAAAAACCATCAAGCGCTATGATGAAACTGGTTCTCATGAGGACCGCCACAGGAAACCCAAAGTTACCTCTGCTGCAGAGGATAAGTTCATTTGAATTAGCAGCCTCAGAAATTGCAGCCCAAACAAATGTTTCACAGAGTTCAAGTAACAGAGATATCTCAACATCAACTGTTTAGAGGAGACTGCGTGAAAATCAGGCCTTCATGGTCGAATTGCTTCAAAGAAACCACTACTCAAGGACACCAATAAGAAGAGCCTTGCTTGGGCGAGCAATAGACATTAGACTGGTGGAAACCTGTCATTTGGTCTGATGACTCCAAATTAGAGATTTTTGGTTCCAACCACCGTGTCTTTGTGAGATTTGGAGTAGGTGAAAGGATGATCTCTGTGTGTGTGGTTCCCACCGTGAAGCATGGAGAAGGAGGTGTGGGCGTGCTTTGCTGGTGACACTGTCAGTGATTTATTTAGAATTCAAGGCACACTTAACCAGCATGGCGTCTACAGTACTCTGCAGCGATACGCCATCCCATCTGGTTTTCCCTTAGTGGGATTATCATTTGTTTTTCAACAGGACAATGACCCAACACACCTCCATGCTGTGTAAGGGCTATTTGACCAAGAAGGAGAGTGATGGAGTGCTGCATCAGATGTCCTCAACCCACTTGAGATGGTTTGGGATGAGTTGGACCGCAGAGTGAAGGAAAAGCAGCCAACAAGTGCTCAGCATATGTGGGAACTCCTTCAAGACTGTTGGATAAGTATTCCAGGTGATTCTGGTTTAGGGAATGGCGAGAGTGTGCAAAGCTGTCAAGGTAAAGGGTGGCTGCTTTGAAGAATCTCAAATATATTTTGATTTGACACTTTTTTTTCAAACCTACATGATTCCATATGTGTTCGTTCATATTTTTGTTGTCTTCACTATTCTACAATGTAGAAAATAGTAAAAATAACTCGATGTAGGTGTCCAAACGTTTGACTGGTACTGTATATATGATAATGTTAATATTTTCATCATTGTTTTTGTGTGTAGCCAAGCCTTCCTTTCAAAGTGTCTGTTTATATTTTACCGTAAGACTTTGAGATTCAGACTTTTGCCAATGTGTCTGTTCTCCCAAAAATGACTGTCCTTTTCCTTCACATCCGTAACGCAAGTTGTTGTTCCGTTACTTCAAAGTGATATTATTTAGCACTTTGTAATTTTGTGTTTACACTTCCCCTATAAGGGTTCTACAAAAATACACCGAATTCTGTTTAGAGTACATAAAGGAGAGTTGACTGCTTTCGGTTCATGTAAAAATAAATTTCTTCAGACAGTGACAATATAAACAATGAATAGGCTACATCCGTCAGGCTGGGAGAGACTGATGTGAGGCTGTGTTGGAGAGCATCACACTGACTGATTATTTATATTTGAGCTTCCATCCAGAGTTACTTACAGGAGCAATTAGGGTTAAGTGTCTTGCTTAAGGGCACATCGACAGATTTTTCACGTAGTCGGCTCGGGGAATTTAACCAGTGGCCTTTTGGTTACTGGCCCAACGCTCTTAAAACCTCTTACATCTAGACGTTCCGCTAGCGGAACACCGCTCCAATATCCAATGATAGGGCGTGGCGCAAAATACAAACTCCTCGAAAATCCGAAAACTTCAATTTTTCAAACATATGACTATTTTACACCATTTTAAAGACAAGACTCTCCTTTATCTAACCACACTGTCCGATTTCAAAAAGGCTTTAGAACGAAAGCAAAGGAGAGTACCCAGCCAGAAATAATCAGACACTCATTTTTCAAGCTAGCATATAATGTCACAAAAACCAAAACCACAGCTAAATGCAGCACTAACCTTTGATCTTCATCAGATGACACTCCTAGGACATTATGTTATACAAAACATGCATGTTTTGTTCAATCAAGTTCATATTTATATCAAAACCCAGCTTTTTACATTAGCATGTGACGTTCAGAACTAGCATTCCCACCGAACACTTCCGGTGAATTTACTAAATTACTCACGATAAACGTTCACAAAAAACATAACAATTATTTTAAGAATTATAGATACAGAACTCCTTTATGCAATCGAGGTGTCCGATTTTAAAATAGCTTTTCGGTGAAAGCACATTTAGCCCGGCCATCACAGGCTAGCTATTTTGACACCCACCAAGTTTGGTACTCACCAAAC
This sequence comes from Salmo salar, assembly GCF_965601325.2. Classification (NCBI taxonomy): domain Eukaryota; kingdom Metazoa; phylum Chordata; class Actinopteri; order Salmoniformes; family Salmonidae; genus Salmo; species Salmo salar. The sequence continues at coordinate 136,136,095 of NC_138299.1, forward strand.
TCAGATTTACTATAAGAAAAATTGGATTACCTTTGCTGTTCTTTGTCAGAATGCACTCCCAGGACTTCTACTTCAACAACAAATGTTGGTTTGGTTCCAAATAATCCATAGTTATATCCAAATAGCGGCGTTTTGTTAGTGCGTTCAAGACACTATCCGAAGGGTGACGCGCCGGCGCGTTTCGTGACGACAAATTAAAAAATATTCCATTACTGTACTTCGAAGCATGTCAAACGCTGTTTAAAATCAATTTTTATGCGATTTTTCTCGTAAAATAGCGATAATATTCCGACTGGGAGTCGTTGTTTTCGTTCAAAGACTGAAAATGTAAAATGGCCTCTTCACGTGCGCGACTGTCTCATTGTTCTCAGATCGACCACTATCCAAATGCGCTACTGTTTTTCAGCCTGGGGCTGCAAAGTCATCATTCAACGTTCTGGCGCCTTCTGAGAGCCTATGGGAGCCTTAGAAAGTGTCACGTTACAGCAGAGATCCTCTGTTTTGGATAGAGATGACAAAGAAGGCCAAGAAATGGTCAGACAGGGTACTTCCTGTACAGAATCTTATCAGGTTTTGGCCTGCCATTTGAGTTCTGTTATACTCACAGACACCATTCAAACAGTTTTAGAAACTTTGGAGTGTTTTCTATCCAAAGCTACTAATTATATGCATATTCTAGTTTCTGGGCAGGAGTAATAACCAGATTAAATCGGGTACATTTTTTTATCCGGCCGTGAAAATACTGCCCCTTATCCATAACAAGTTAACCACTAGGCTACCTGCTGCCCCATGAGGATAATTATTTAGGACATATAGTGACTTTTAGATCAGTCAGTGTGTTTGACTTCAATGGAGTGGAATTCGACCTCAAACGTGACCATAGTCTACTGTACTCATGATGTCACCTGTGTTGAAAATGCATTCAACTATCTATGGACATTCCACATACGTGATCAATACTTATAAGTGTCTGTTTTTTCTCCTTGGTCACTCAAGGTTCTCCATAGTAATGCTACTCATAGTCTGCTGTGCTAATGAGCTCACCCTTGTGTGTTTTCCAGATGTGATTGGAGTGTGTAAGAGCGTGGCTGACGTGACCCGCCTCACCACCAAGAACAACCGTGAGGTCTCCAAGAGGACGCTCAACCTGATGGACCAGTCTGGTAAACTGGTGGAGGTCACCCTGTGGGGAGAGGAGGTGAGGACTGGGGGAAAGACACAAGCACAGCCAAATAGATGGTCTATATGCGTTTGGACACAAGGGGACAGTCCTGCTGGATAAAGAGAGGGTGAAAGTCACTTTCTCTCATGCTGGGTGACATGTTGTAGCACCTTCATGATTTGTGTCCCTGTGTCCTGTCAGCCAGCGTCCCAGGAAGGGGTACAGTACACCTGTCCTAATTGAAAAGGTGTTGTGAGCCGTATGCCTCCCTTTGTTTGGTAACGTCTGTTAAGCAATTTGAATAGGCAGAGGAGATTTGAGCAGTGGGCTCTCTCTCTGTGGGTTTAATAGAAGCTGATGTGGTTGAAGTCACTGAGTAAATACCATGTCACATTGATGAAAGAACCCAGCTCCAACAGCTGATTTTATACGTGGCTGTGGGGTTATGCTTAGTTTGCCACCATTTCTTTCATTCTGACAACTACAACACACTGTTCCCTCTGTGTTTGTTCTGCAGATATCCCCTATCCAGGGGGACTTGCAGAGGTAAACAACATGTATAGTTCATAAAGAACAATATGTTTTAGTAAATACAGAATTGCATTTAATATTTTTCACTTTTTTTCTTCCCTGCTGCTGATACTTTTGGCCATGTAGTGTATGTGGACAGCTGCTCGTCGAACATGTCATTCCAAAATCATGGTCATTAATATGCAGTTGGTTTCCCCCCTTTGCTGTTATAACAGCCTCCACTCTTCTGGGAAGGCTTTCCACTAGATGTTGGAAAATTGCTGCAGGGACTCTGTTCAGCCACAAGTGCATTAGTGAGGTCAAGTTCTTCTACAACGGTCTTGACAAACCATTTCTGTATGGACCTCGCTTTGAGCACGGTGGCATTGTCGTGCTGAAACAGAAAAGGGCCTTCCGCAAACTGTTTCCACAAAGTTAGATGCACAGAATCGTCTAGAATGTCATGTTATGCTGTAGCATTAAGATAGTTCCAGTGAAGGGATAAGGGGCCTAGCTCAAACCATGAAAAATAGCCCCAAAACATTATTCCTCCTCCACCAAACTTTACAGTTGACACTATGTATTGGTGCAGGTTGTTCTGGAATCCGCCAAACCTAGATTTGTCAGTTGGACTGCCAGATGGTGAAGCGTGATTCATCACTCCAGAGAACGCGTTTCCACTCCAGAGAACGCAAGCTTTACACCACTCCAGCCAACGCTTGGCATGGTGATCTTAGGCTTGTGTGCGGCTGCTCGGCCATGGAAACCCATTTCATGAAGCTCCCGTCGGACCGTTTTTGTGCTGACATTGCTTCGAGGCAGTTTTGAGCTTGCTTGTGAGTGTTGCAACCGAGGACAGTCGCTTTTTTTGTGTGTGTATTTTTTTACCCGCTTCAGCACTCGGCGGTTTGTTTTGTGAGCTTGTGGCCTACCACTTTGTCGCTGAGCTTTTGTTGCTCCTAGACATTACCACTTCACAGTAACAGCACTTACAGTTGACCGGGGCAGCTCTAGCAGGGCCGAAATTTGACGAACTGACTTGTTGGAAAGGTGGCATCCTTTGACGGTGCCACGTTGAACGTCACTGAGCTCTTCAGTAAGGCCATTCTACTGACAATGTTTTTCTATGGAGATTGCATGGCGGTGTGCACGATTTTATACACCTGTCAGCAACGGGTGTGGCTGAAATAGCCAAATCCACAAATTTGAATGGGTGCCCACATACATTTGGCCATGTAGTTTTGCACATAAAGTGTATCTGGTTGGTATCCTCAGTCAACCTATCTGTTCTATTTGCAGGCAGAGAACTTTGATGGCTCTGGGCAGCCCATCTTGGCCATCAAAGGGGCCAAGCTGTCCGACTATGGGGGAAGATCTCTGTCTGCTTCGTTCAGCAGCACCGTCATGGTCAACCCCGACATCCCTGAGGCATACAAGCTGCGGGGCTGGTAAGTGTCTCTCTCTTGTCTGGAGCCACATAGCTTTAGGTGCTAAAGGCCTCTGTAACTGTGTTACCCAGGCTGTTCTTGTATATGTATGGTGCTACTATTAGGTCATATTTTGGGTTCGAAGACCTGGAGGGAATCTCTCACATCCTTTGCTCCACCGTTGAGAGAATTCTAAAGGACTTAAAGGAATTTGAATGTTAAATATCAGATCCCCAAACTCTGAGAGGGTGCGTGCTCCAGCTTGGTTCGTCAAGATTAGCCTACCTCCATTAGTGAAGATGTGGGAGGAGGTTACTTCAATTAAGCGTTACATATGAATGCAAATCATTCTTTATCTGCGGAAAATGCCTTTTTTCTCCTTCTAATTGCCCTTCAAAGAAGCAACAAGTAACGGGTGCAGCTCTCCAGACCAGAGTTTGATTGTGGTGTTGGGAGCATTTGTGTTTTTAGCACGTTGACAGGCAGAACATAAATATTTCATTTCATATTAATGACAATAACAACTACATTGAAAAAATATTTGTAAGTAAACCAAAAGGCTATATTTTATTGGAACAAATATAGTGAATGTAGGCCCAGATTTAGTTAGTATGTGAGAGTAGTTATTTGGGTAAAGAGGTAGTTGGTAGCACATCCACATGCAGTGGTTTATGATGGCATACACAGAGGAACAGGCCCCTGTGTTATCCCTTGAAGATCCCCTATTGGCTGCTCCAGCAAAGCAGTTACTATGACTCATGCTTTCATCTTTTCTTTGCGTTGTCTTGCCAATTCCGTTATTCATTACCTAAATAATATTCACTCTACCATATCCCAAAATAAATACTCAGCTTTTCCAATCCCATATCTAGTTTGGAAGCTAGGCAGCAGTTTTGTGTTTAAGTTGATATCAAAGCCATGTCTTGTTAATGGCTGGGTAGAAGCATAAAATTGAATCTTGTAATTCAAAGGGATTGATGGAGGAGGTGGGGTGATCATAGGGACTGAAGGGACAGTCATTGCTCCTATTTAACCTTCACCTCAGCTTTCTGGCACCTTGATTGATCTGTCCCTCCATCTTCTACATCCTCTCCTCTCCCACTCCACTCTGACAACAGACCAGGCATCCCAGTCAGAAATTGAAGGCAAAATGTCTCAAAAGTGGAGATCCAATCGATTCTCACCCAAGGTGCTTTATTTTATTTACCTTTCAACAGCAACACCGGCCCCACACTCCACAGGGAAATAAGATGAAAGGAGGCTGAGGAATGAAAGGGAAAAGGACCCAATAACAATTCCAATTTATATTCTGGCACGTCCTGTGTATCTTGACATGTGCTCAAATTCCACTTTCCTGTGCCTTGAAAAAAAGTTGGGCCACTGTAATTATTTTTGAGCGGATCAGAAGCCTTGGTCTGCATAATGAGAGAAGTGAAATGTGACTACATAGCAGGAGGGAGAGAGGGTGGCAAGTCAACACAATATCCTCATTTTTGCCACTTCACTGGGTGTCTTGACTGGGGTGATTTCTTTACAGAATTAGGACCAGTTGGGTATTTTGAATGATATTTGGCCATTACAAAGAGGTTATTCTCCAAACATAATGTGGTAGGAGTGTTACATGCTTCTCGACCATTGTCTGAGTAGTAGCCTGTCTCAAGCATTTTGCATTAAATCCTATAGCTTGTTTACCAATATGGCATTGGATAATGATGTGGATGTAGTAGAGAGACTTTACGTGAATCTTCCACCTGCTCACTTCAACAACACAGGTGTTCCACTCCCACACCCTCTGAGCTGTGGGAGCTTCCTTCACTTTCTCAGATGTGTCTCAATGATGCCTTATTCCCTATATAGTGCACTGCTTTTGACCAGAACCTTATGGGTCCTGGTCGAAAGTAGTGTACTACATAGGGAATAGGGTGCCATTTGGGATTCAGACACCCAGTCACTTCTCACATGGACAGCCAGAGATAACGAGGTTAAGTGTTGATATGTTTTCCAGTGCAGAGCCTACCTGCTGTGGGATCATGCAGGTCCTCAAGGACCAGTGGGCTCCTGCAGGTTCGCAGGCATCCATCAATCAAGCAAACAGTTCAGAGGTTGCTGATATGAGTCCTGACCTCAGCCGTTAGTCTCTCAGACAGTGGTGTACAAAGTCCTATATAACACTTCTGTTTTGCGTGTGGCAGTGACCCAAACAGCAAATTATAATATTTTGGGATGATATTATACTGAACAAAAATATAAACGCAACATGTAAATTATTAGTCCCATTTTTCATGAGCTGAAATAAAAGACCCGGAAACTTTTCCATACTCACAAAAAGCGTATTTCTTTCAGATTTTGTGCACAACGTTGTTTACATCCCTGTTGGTGAGCATTTCTCCTTTACCAAGATAATCCATTTGGGTTACTAGCCCAAAACTCTAAACACTAGGCTACCTGCCGCCCTGTATTGAATCGCAATATATAGAGAATCACAATACATATCGTATCGGCGCCTAAGTATCGTGATAATATTGTATCGTGAGGTCCCTGGTAATTCCCAGCCCTACTGTACATGACGGTCTACTGTGTAAATATGGAAGACTCTCACGTATTGTAAGGAAGTAAAAAGTTGTACGGAGAAAAAATGTATTTTTGCTTTTCAAGTAGTACGGAGCAATATGTTGATTTTAAAACTAGGTTAGTAGTGAATGATTTAGTGATTTTTAGGCCTAGCACCTGGGAGAGAAGGATGTTGATCATCAGTGAGCCATGCTTTTAGCAGTCTGAGTCTGCATCGCATATTTCACCCTATTCCAAATTTGGTGGTCCATGGGGCTCTGCTCAAAAGTAGTGCACTCTATAGGGAATAGGATTCCATTTGGGATGTAACCGATCTGTCCACAAATTATGTGATCGTTTCATCTTGCAAGCATAGAAAACCCAGAGCCTATTTACAACTGAAAACGAAGTAGAGCTCTGAGAGCCTTCTGTCAGAGCCAAGCTCTTAAAAAGCATCATTTTGCAAAGTGTAGGTATCTTAATTTGATGATTTTTGCTGCAGACTCTTGGGATTTCCGTAAGTATCTATCCTACCCTGGGTAAGCTGTTGACTGAAAGCCATGCAGTGGATCAGGGGTTCCGCTCAGCCTATCCCTGTGTGTGCTGGACTGAAAAAACCATTGCTATCCCTTTAATGTCAAACTAATTAATCTTATGAAGAGAAAGGGTTTAATTTCCTCAAACAAGAATGCTGCACTACGCAGCAATTATCTTGAGCCCTGATTTGGTTCTGAGCTCCATAATAATATATATATGAGTCCCTTCTTGTCTTTGAAATAGACTTCTACAGATTGCCATGAAATCTGTGTTCTTTTTTGGGGAGAATTGGGAATATGAACTACTGTGCATGAAAGAAACATGGATTTGTCTTTATGGAGAGCATCAAATGCCATTTCTGTGGTGCTGCAGTAATTTAGGGCACTGTCTTAGCCCCTTGCATAATTTAAATGCTTAAAGATGAATTTAGCTAGATTAATTAAGGGTTCCTTACTCAACTGGTGCTGCTTTTACCTCTGCTTTCTGCAACTTTGGTACATGCTCATTTGGTGCCCTCATTATTTAGGCATTTAAAAGATGCTTAACCATAATTTATTTACCTTATCATAAAGCACATCTACTTAATTATAGCTTAATCTAGTATATTACCCTGCTCTTCCCCAGTATGTGAACTCAGCAAAAAAAGAAACGTCCTCACTGTCAACTGTGTTTATTTTCAGTAAACTTAACATGTGTAAACATTTGTATGAACATAACAAGATTCAGCAACTGAGACATAAACTGAACAAGTTCCACAGACATGTGACTAACAGAAATTGAATAATGTGTCCCTGAACAAAGGGGGGGTCAAAAGTAACAGTCAGTATCTGGTGTGGCCACCAGCTGCATTAAGTACTGCAGTGCATCTCCTCCTCATGGACTGCACCAGATTTGCCAGTTCTTGCTGTGAGATGTTACCCCGCTCTTCTACCAAGGCACCTGCAAGTTCCCAGACATTTCTGAGGGGAATGGCCCTAGCCCCCGCCCTCCGATCCAACAGGTCCCAGATGTGCTCAATGGGATTGAGATCCGGGCTCTTTGCTGGCCATGGCAGAACACTGACATTCCTGTCTTGCAGGAAATCATGCACAGAATGAGCAGTATGGCTGGTGGCATTGTCATGCTGGAGGGTCATGTCAGGATGAGCCTGCAGGAAGGGTACCACATGAGGGAGGAGGATGTCTTCCCTGTAAAGGACAGCGTTGAGATTGTCTGCAATGACAACAAGCTCAGTCCGATGATGCTGTGACACACCGCCCCAGACCATGATGGACCCTCCACCTCCAAATCGATCCCGCTCCAGAGTACAGACCTCGGTGTAACGCTCATTCCTTTGACGATTAACGCGAATCAGACCATCACCCCTGGCGAGACAAAACCGTGACTCGTCAGTGAAGAGGACTTTTTGCCAGTCCCCACTGGTCCAGCGACGGTGGGTTTGTGCCCATAGGCGACGTTGTTGTTGCTGGTGTTGTCTGGTGAGGACCTGCCTTACAACAGGCCTACAAGCCTTCCGTCCAGCCTCTCTCAGCGTATTGCGGACAGTCTGAGCACTGATGGAGGGATTGTGCTTTCCTGGTGTAACTCGGGCAGTTGTTGTTGCCATCCTGTACCTGTCCCGCAGGTGTGATGTTCGGATATACCGATCCTGTGCAGGTGTTACACGTGGTCTGCCACTGCGAAGACGATCAGCTGTCCGTCCTGTCTCACTGTAGCGCTGTCTTAGGCGTCTCACAGTACGGACATTGCAATTTATTGCCCTGGCCACATCTGCAGTCCTCATGCCTCCTTGCAGCATTCCTAAGGCACGTTCACGCAGATGAGCAGGGACCCTGGGCTTCTTTCTTTTAGTGTTTTTCAGAGTCAGTAGAAAGGCCTCTTTAGTGTCCTAATTTTTCATAGCTGTGACCTTAATTGCCTACCGTCTGTAAGCTGGTAGTGTCTTAACGACCGTTCCACAGGCGCATGTTCATCAATTGTTTATGGTTCATTGAACAAGCATGGAAAACAGTGTTTAAAATGTTTACAATGAAGATCTTTGAAGTTATTTTGATTTTTATGAATCATCTTTGAGAGACAGGGTCCTGAAAAAGGGATGTTTCTTTTTTTGCTGAGTTTAGTTAGTAACATACCCTGAAAATGTCTGCTCAGTTGCTATTTGGACGATTTAGATCAAATCCACATAGAATAAAATCTAATTTGTTTATCTAATTTTGTGCTCATTTGTTTCATAAGCAAACCTGAACGTAAAATGTTTCCCTACTGATCCATCCGGTCCATACAGTAGCAGCCTTTGTCCATTAGATGGCATCATCAGACACATCTGGAGTTGCTCCTGTCCTCCCTCTCTCTCGCTCTCCTAGCTGACTGGACAACTGTGTCTGTCTCCATCTTCTTGTCATTCTTCCCCTTCCTGACACAACCTCTTGTTCCTTTCCTCTTGTTGTCCTCAGTCCTATTGCCGTCTCTCACTTAGTGACACTTGGCCACTCTCACTCTTTCTGTTCAGTGTTGTTTTCCTGCAGTCCTCCTCACTGAGTCATCTGATCTCCCTTACACACTACATACAGAATGGGATGTGTCTCAAATGCACCCTATTCCCTTTATAGTACACTACTTTTGACCAGAGTCCTATGGGCCCTTGTCAAAAGTAGTGCACTATATAGGGTATAGGGTGCCATTTGGTAAGTGGACACACTGTTACCCACTAGTGGAGCTGCTCTGCTCACAGCAAAAATATATTTGTCCTTTTCACTTTTTACCTCAATAAATAAAATAGCATAAACCTTTTGCGTGCGGACCCTCTACTAATGAAGCAGCACGCCAGGTAGTGATTTCAAGAACCTTTTCATTGCCCTTCTCCGCTCACATGCTGGAATTGTGCTGCTGCTGTCCAGTAGTTGTGCTGTTGCTGTCCAGTAGTTGTGCTGTTGCTGTCCAGTAGTTGTGCTGTTGCTCTCCGGTAGTTGTGCTGTTGCTCTCCGGTAGTTGTGCTGTTGCTCTCCGGTAGTTGTGCTGTTGCTCTCCGGTAGTTGTGCTGTTGCTCTCCGGTAGTTGTGCTGTTGCTCTCCGGTAGTTGTGCTGTTGCTCTCCGGTAGTTGTGCTGTTGCTCTCCGGTAGTTGTGCTGTTGCTCTCCAGTAGTTGTGCTGTTGCTCTCCAGTAGTTGTGCTGTTGATCTCCAGTAGTTGTGCTGTTGATCTCCAGTAGTTGTGCTGTTGCTCTCCAGTAGTTGTGCTGTTGCTCTCCAGTAGTTGTGCTGTTGCTCTCCAGTAGTTGTGCTGTTGCTCTCCAGTAGTTGTGCTGTTGCTGTCCAGTAGTTGTGCTGTTGCTGTCCAGTAATTGTGCTGTTGCTGTCCAGTAGTTGTGCTGTTGCTCTCCAGTAGTTGTGCTGTTGCTCTCCAGTAGTTGTGCCGCTGTCCACACATGTATTTCTCTCATTCATTCCAACTGAGTCTCAGTGTTCCAAAATAACACTTAATAGTTTTTAGTTAAACATGTGGCTATGCTACTTGATCTCTCTCTTATTCCCTCTTGTTGTTGTCAGTAGTTTGTCCCAGCTTAGTTCCCACCTGGCACATGTCCTTTTGTGAAATCAAAAACTGTTTTGAGATTGACAATTTGGCAATGTTATGTTGGAATAGAATACATAGTCACGTTTACAACCACGTTCCTATTGAAAATGACCTCATGTACTGCGTTGTTCAACTACAGGGAGTGGTTTCTTGAGCAGACCTCATGGATGACTAGTCAGATTTGTTGTATGTTGTCTACCAGTCAGAGACTCACCATGAGAGCCATAGCTGGAGGCAGGGAAGGAACAAAACAGTGCTTACAGAAGGGTTTCTGTCATGCTCAGCTGCTCTTTCTCCTTCACTCTGTCACATGCTCGCTGTCCTGCCTGTCCTGTCCTCTACTTGGCTGTATGGCTCGTTGTGACGGTGCCATGCTATGCACATGAATCTGTTCTTTTCCCTTCTCTTCTTGTCATTGTCGTCTCTCTCTTCCAGTCGGTTAGTCTCACTTCATCCACGCTCGGAGCATCTCCCTGCCTGTCTGTCAGACCAATGTTGCACATCTTCTGCCAGCTCCAATTTGTCCTCCTTTTGTCTCCTCCATCAAGCCCACTGACTTACTGTACCCTGCCTGTTGTAGTGGTTTCCTACAGAACAATCTTCTGTTTGTCTGCCTTTACAGTCTGCGTTACATTCTCTCCTGGGTATCTTGTTTAGCATTTTGTAACTGTCAAAAAGAACGTCTTGAGGAATAAGATATAGTGTACATTAATGATAATCTGCTTACCTACCAGGAGTCAGCCCTGTCTGGATCTGAATACACCATAAATGTTTCATTCCTTTCATTCTATTCCAGCCTATTTCTCTTGGCGAAACACCAGCAGCTTCATGAAAGGAGTTATTGTTCATCAGAAACAAATAAGTATTTTCAGGTGGATTTCAGAACTAGGTTGACGTTGTTTTTAATGCATCATCAGCCAGGTGTTTTTGTTGATGCCCCCTATCTGCACGAACACCGGTACAATTATAACAAAGCAGGGATGCTAGTGCAGAGATGAGGGAATAGGTGCCACAGGAAATAATTACTCACATTTTTCAGTGGAGGGGAAATTGGCAGAGGCCATAGTGGCCGGGCCACATGCTCACAGGCCATTAATGGGGATATTTTCAATTAGTCATGCTTCTAAGAGCAAGGCCCGGCTCCCTGTATTTACAGCCCCTGTCCCCTCACCCCCCTACAGCGCTACACAATACCTGTTCGCAATAGATTAGTAAGCTCTATTGATCTCTTGCACCATTCCAACCTGAGTGTTCTAGTTTTTCCCTTTTTACCATTGTCCCCTCCCCCTACTCTCCATCCCTCTCTCCTCCCTCCTTCCCACTTGTCTTGTGTGAATCACCTGGAGGTAACGCTGAGTGAAAAAAAAAAATTCTGATTCCGCCATCACTGCTGTTGATTCATTTCACTGCCGCTCAGCCTGCTTTGCTCTCTGCACAGAGTATATATTTGTATCCCAAATGGCACCATATTCCTTATTTAGTGCACTATATAGGGAATAGAGTGCCATTTTAGGATGCAACCTAGCTCAGCTTTGTCAAACAGGGAAGGCTATGTTGGCCAGGATGGATTTTATTAACCTCCCTTGGGGTTGTGGAACGCTACCGTCCCACCTGGCCAACATCCAGTGAAATTGCAGAGCTCCAAATTCAAAAACAGAAAAACTCATTTATAAAAATTCATAAAACATACAAGTGTTATACATCGGTTTAAAGATTAACTTCTTGTTAATCCAACCACGGTGTCAGATTTCAAAAAAGCTTTACGGCGAAAGCATACCATGCGATTATCTGAGAACAGCGCCCAGCAGACAAATCATTACAAACCGTTACCAGCCAAGTAGAGGAGTTACACAAGTCAGAAATAGTGATAAAATGAATCACTTACCTTTGATGATCTTCACATGGTTGCACTCACAACACTCCCATTTACTCAAATGTTCGTTTTGCTCGATAAAGTCCCTCATTATATGCAAAAACGTCAGTTTTGTTTGCGCGTTTTGTTCAGTAATCCACAGGCTCAAAGGCAGTCACGACAGACAGACGAAAAATCCGAAAAGTATCAGTAAAGTTCGTAGAAACATGTCAAACGATGTTTATAATCAATCCTCAGGTTGTTTTTAGTTATAATAATCAATAACATTTCAACCGGACATAATCTTCGTCAATATAAAAGGAAAACAAGAAAGGCGTGCTCTCGGTCACGCGCAGGAAAAAGCTCAGGGACACTTAATGGTCCACTCATTCAAAGTGGTCTTACTCCCTCATTTTTAACTTCTATGGGCTACGTGGGACGCTAGCGGGACACAGCCAGTGAAATATCAGGGCGGAAAATTCACAAACAACAAAATGTCACAATTCAACATTCTCAAACATACAACTATTTTACACCATTTTAAAGATAGACTTCTCCTTGATGTAACCACATTGTCCGATTTTCAAAAAGGCTTTAAAGCGAAAGCAAAACATTAGATTATGTCAGGAGAGTACATAGCCAAAAATAATCACACAGCCATTTTCAAAGCAAGCATATATGTCACAAAAACCCAAACCACAGATAAATGCAGAACTAACCTTTGATGATCTTCATCAGATGACACTCCTAGGACATTATGTTATAATACACGCATGTTTTGTTCAATCAAGTTCATATTTATATAAAAAAACACGTTTTTTATATTAGCATGTGATGTTCAGAACTAGCATACCCACCGAAAACCTCTGAATTTACTAAATTACTCATGATAAACGTTGACAAAATACATAACAATTATTTTAATAATTATACATACAGAACTCCTTTAGGCAATCGCTATGTCAGATTTTAAAATAGCTTAGAAAAATTGGATTACCTTTGCTGTTCTTCGTCAGAATGCACTCCCAGGACTTCTACTTCAACAACAAATGTTGTTTTGGTTCCAAATAATCCATAGTTTTATCCAAATACCTCCGTTTTGTTTGTGCGTTCAGGTCACTATCCGAAGGGTAACGCGCGAGCGTATTCCGTGACAACAAATGTCAAAATATTCCATTACCGTACTTAGAAGCATATCAAACGCTGTTTAAAATCCATTTTTATGCTATTTTTCTCGTAAAACAGCGATAATATTCCAACCGGGCAACGTTGTATTCATTCAAGGAGTGAAAGAAAAAAAGTCTCGTGAACGCGCACTGTCCCCAGGCATGTCCCCAGGCAGTCCACTTACAAACTCTGCTGCTGTACTTTGCCCAGAGACAATGGAAGCCTTAGAAAGTGTCACGTAACAGCATAGATGTTGTAATTTCGATAAAGATGCAACAGAAGGACTACAAATTGTCAGACAGGCCACTTCCTGCCTGGAATCTTCTCAGGTTTTTGCCTGCTATATGAGTTCTGTTATACTCACAGACACCATTCAAACAGTTTTAGAAACTTTAGAGTGTTTTCTATCCAAATCTACTAATTATGCATATTCTAGTTTCTGGGCAAGAGTAGTAACCAGATTAAATTGGGTACGTTTTTTTTATCCGGCCGTGAAAATACTGCCCCCTATCCCAAACAGGTTAAGAATACAAGCCTGAAACAATTTATAAAGACTGTTGACATCTAGTGGAACCCATAGGAAGTGCAATTTGAGTCCTAAGTCAATGGATACTGTAATGGCATTCAATAGATAACAACAAAAATAAAAAAAATCCCACTTCCTGGATGGATTTTTCTCAGGTTTTCGCCTGCCATATCAGTTCTGTTATACTCACAGACATTATTTTAACAGTTTTGTAAACTTTTGTGTTTTCTATCCAAATCTACCAATTATATTCATATCCTAGATTCTCTGCCTGAGTAGCAGGCAGTTTACTTTGGGTACACGTTTCATCCGGAGGTGAAAATAGTGCCCCCTACGCTAATGAAATTAAACCCCTACTAGACAACAGACAACTCACGAGGCAGTGGTCTGTGGTCTGCAGGGCACGAGGCTACAAGGCAGTGGTCTGCAGGGCACGAGGCTACAAGGCAGTGGTCTGCAGGGCACGAGGCTACAAGGCAGTGGTCTGCAGGGCACGAGGCTACAAGGCAGTGGTCTGCAGGGCACGAGGCTACAAGGCAGTGGTCTGCAGGGCACCTCTATGTATTACACTTTGTTTCTTCTATTGTGATTGATGGGGTTGTTTCTGCAGTGACATGTTTGTGGTTTTAGGCTGGGTTTCTGTATAGCACTTTGACATCTGCTGATGTAAAAAAAAAAGGCTTTATAAAGAAATTAGATTTGATGTTGACCAAAGGGGGGTGTGTGTGTGTCCGTCCAGGTATGACAAGGAGGGCCACTCTATGGATGGCCAGTCTCTGACGGAGGCGAGGACAGGTGGAGGAGGAGGAGGGAACACCAACTGGAAGACCCTGGCTGACATCAAGACGGAGCACCTCGGACACGGAGACAAGGTTTGTTGCCGCCCATGGCACGCACACATATGGCACGCACACATATGGCACGCACACATATGGCACGCACACACGGCACGCACACACATGGCACGCACACATATGGCACGCACAAAAACATACTTTTATGTAGACAAACACATGTACATCCAAACATTCTAAAATATAAGGTCCTACATATTGCCTTTCTTTGTTGACTTAATTCGAAGCAAGAATATTCAAAGACAACCTGAAAGACAATATTGAATACAAGCCATCACTTGTTTTAAAAGTGTGAAGTAGACCAACCTGCATTGTGGATCCAACACACAGCAGGCAGCATTCCATACAGCATCTCTATCTCAGTCACTATGGAGCAGGATTCTCTTGTCTTGGCTGACAGTCATGATGTTAAATCTTTGTAATCAGAGCGACTCAATAAATGACTGCGTTGCTGATTCCCGAGCTTGTTTTTAAAGCAGAATGCTGGCTTGTTTGTGTTTAAAATGCGACCCTGTTCCCTACATAGTGCTCTACTTTAGTCCAGGGCCCAATGGCACTCTATGCCATATGGGACCTGGTCAAAAGTAGAGTGCCATTTGGGATGCAACCCTACGGTTTTCTGGTGTTCTCCATCATTAATCACCAACATTAGGTGTCCTCTGCATCCCTCTCCCTACCTAGGTATATGCTTAATGTGAAGTCACATTTATCTCCCATATTGATTGTGAAGAGAAGAAGGGCTCCATTCATTCAGCTTGGTAATGAAGTGGTTGCACTCAGATAAGTCAAGTAATAAATGTGCTTGTAATTTCAGCTTCTTATTTACATTTTATGGAAATGGAGGAAGGGTGAAAAGGTGGATAATTAATCTACGGTTATGGAAACTGATTTTTCCTTTGATATTTGGAGTATAAAGCTATATTAATTTATCCTGGGCCTTGGTTTTTAACCTCCGTATTGGAATAAGTAGGAGGGATGAGAGGATTTGAATTAGGTTTATTTGACTAACGTCTGAAGAGAGTCCTTGGGTTAGAACAGCACTGGGAGAGAGGCGTGGATGGAAAGAGGATAGCGCGCAAGCCCAGGACATAGGGAGGATGGGGCTATATAGTACCGCTATATAGTAAAATGTACAGTATTTGACTATATAGCGGTATTGATGCACGGACCGGTTTGGGTTTTTACTTTACCTTCTATAACGATATTTGAATGTTTGGTTTGTTAAATGTGATACGCCGTGTGTAATGTCCATTTGTATAGTTGAGTCAGCTACTTGAGTCGTCCCTCTCCGCTCTCTCTCCACGCCGCTTTCCACACAGACCTAGTCCCACCCCCTGTCATTCAAGGAGCGCATTTGTTGTTGCTTGACCATGAGACACTTGATTTCAGTCTGCATGGTCAATGCAGCATATTCAACAATGTTGATGACAACAATGTTTCCACTTTGATTTTAATAAAATCCACAAGCGTTCTATAATTACAATATTAGTTTGTTTCTTACATCTGCAAACAGCTAGTTTGTATTTTCTTAGCAAGTTAACCTAAATCGTGTTAGCCACTAATGCTAATCGCTAGCTAACAGTATCTTCTAAATCAAAGAGGAATAGGCGAAGCATGAATATGTTTGCTATATGAGTAAAGATTTAACTTCTTATGGCTCAAATCCCGTTAACGGGATCGATTTGACAACATCCGGTGAAATGGCAGAGCGCTAAGCAAACAATGCTATTATGTGAGGACAGCACCCCATCAAACAACAGACAATCATATTTCATCCCACCAGGCGCGACACAAAACTCAGAAATAACGATATAATTCATGCCTTACCTTTGACGAGCTTCTTCTGTTGGCACTCCAATATGTCCCATAAACATCACAAGTGATCCTTTTGTTTGATTAATTCCGTCGTTATATATCCAAAATGTCAATTTATTTGGCTCGTTTGATCCAGAAAAACACCGGATCCAACTCGCGCAACATGACAAAAAAATATCTCAAGTTACCTGTAATCTTTGTCCAAACATTTCAAACAACTTTCCTAATACAACTTTAGGTATTTTTTTTACGTAAATAATCGATAAAATGTAAGACTGGATAAACTGCGTTCAATACCGGAGGAAAACAAAGTGGAGTGTGTTTTTCAGATCATGCGCCTCTATCAAACAGTACACTTCCCTCGAGCCTCATTCTGAACAGGGCTACTTTTTCATTACACAAAGGAAAAACATCAACCAATATCTAAAGACTGTTGACATCCAGTGGAAGCGATAGGAACTGCAAGCAACTGCCTTAGAATTATGGATTCTCAATGAAAACCCATTGGAAAGAGTGACCGAAAAATAAAAAATAAATTCCTGGATGGTTTGTCCTCGGGGTTTCGCCTGACAAATAAGTTCTGTTATACTCACAGACATCATTCAAACAGTTTTAGAAACCTTAGAAAACACTATCCAAATCTACCAATTATATGCATATCCTAGCTTCTGGGCCTGAGTAGCAGGCAGTATACTTTGGGCACACTTTTCATCCGGACGTGAAAATAGCGCCCTCAAGCCATGAGAAGTTAATGTAGCCAAAGAATATAGGGTCCCCCTAGGAAACACGGAACATCACTTTGGTTCCTACCCTGTTAAAAAAAATACTTTTTTATTTTACCTTTATTTAACCAGGTAAGCTAGTTGAGAACAAGTTCTCATTTACAACTGCGACCTGGCCAAGATAAAGCAAAGCAGTGCGACACAAACAACAACACAGAGTTACACATGTAATAAATAAGCGTACAGTCAATAACACAATAGAAGGGGGAAAAGTCTATATACAGTGTGTGCAAATGGCGTGAGGAGGTAAGGCAATAAATAGGCCAAAGTAGCAAAGTAATTACACTTTAGCAAATTAACACTAGACTGATAGAGGAGATGATGATGTGCAAGTAGAAATACTGGTGTACAAAGGAGCAGAAAAGTAAATAAAAACAATATGGGGATGAGGTAGGTAGATTGGATGGGCTATTTACAGATGGGCTATGTACAGCTGCAGCGATCGGTTAGCTGCTCAGATAGCTGATGTTTAAAGTTAGTAAGGGAAATATAGTTCTCCAGCTTCAGCGATTTTTGCAATTCGTTCCAGTCATTGGCAGCAGAGAACTGGAAGGAAAGGCGCCCAAAGGAGGTGTTGGCTTTGGGGACTACCAGTGAGATATACCTGCTGGAGCGTGTGCTACGGGTGGGTGTTGGTATCGTGACCAGTGAGCTGAGGTAAGGCGGAGCTTTACCTAGCATAGACTTATAGATGACCTGGAGCCAGTGGGTCTGGCGACGAATATGTAGCGAGGGTCAGCCGACTAGAGCATACAGGTCGCAGTGGTGGGTGATATAAGGGGCTTTGGTGACAAAACGGATGGCACTGTGATAGACTGTATCCAGTTTGCTGAGTAGAGTGTTGGAAGCTATTTTACATTTACGTCATTTAGCAGACGCTCTTATCCAGAGCGACTTACAAATTGGTGCATTCACTTTATGATATCCAGTGGAACAACCACTTTGCAATAGTACATCTATATCTTTTTTGGGGGGGAGGGTTAGAAGGATTACTTAATCCTATCCCAGGTATTCCTTAAAGAGGTGGGGTTTCCGGAAGGTGGTGATTGACTCCGCTGTCCTGGCGTCGTGAGGGAGCTTGTTCCACCATTGGGGTGCCAGAGCAGCGAACAGTTTTGACTGGCCTGAGCGGGAACTGTGCTTCCTCAGAGGTAGGGAGTCGAGCAGGCCAGAGGTGGATGAACGCAGTGCCCTTCTTTGGGTGTAGGGACTGATCAGAGCCTGAAGGTACGGCGGTGCCGTTCCCCTCACAGCTCCGTAGGCAAGCACCATGGTCTTTGTAAATTACATCGTCGTGGATCGGTAGGATAGTCAGTTTTACGAGGGTATGTTTGGCGGCATGAGTAAAGGATGCTTTGGATTGGAGATGTTTAATATGAGTCTGGAAGGAGAGTTTACAGTCTAGCCAGACACCTAGGTATTTGTAGTTGTCCACATATTCTAAGTCAGATCCGTCCAGAATAGTGATGCTAGTCGGGCGGGCAGGTGTGGGCAGCGAACGGTTGAAGAGCATGCATTTGGTTTTACTAGCGTTTAAGAGCAGTTGGGGGCCACGGAAGGAGTGTTGTATGGCATTGAAGCTCATTTTGAGGTTAGTTAAGTGTCCAAAGAAGGGCCAGATGTATACAGAATGGTGTCGTCTGCATAGAGGTGGATCAGGGAATCACCCGCAGCAAGAGCGACATCGTTGATATACAGAGAAAATAGTCGGCCCGAGAATTGAACCCTGTGGTACCGCCATAGAGACTGCCGGAGGTCCGGACAACAGGCCCTCCGATTTGACACACTGAACTGTCTGAGAAGTAGTTGGTGAACCAGGCGAGGCAGTCATTTGAGAAACCAAGGCTGTTGAGTCTGCCGATAAGAATGTGGTGATTGACCGAGTCGAAAGCCTTGGCCAGGTCGATGAAGACGGCTGCACAGTACTGTCTTTTATCGATGGCGGTTATGATATTGTTTAGTACCTTGAGCGTGGCTGAGATGCACCCGTGACCAGCTCGGAAACCGGATTGCGCAGCGGAGAAGGTACGGTGGGATTCGAAATGGTCAGTGATCTGTTTATTAGCTTGGCTTTCGAAGACTTTAGAAAGGCAGGGCAGGATGGATATAGGTCTATAGCTGTTTGGGTCTAGAATGTCACCCACTTTTGAAGAGGGGGATGACCGCAGCAGCTTTACAATCTTTATGGATCTCGGATGATACGAAAGAGGTTGAACAGACTGGTAATAGGGGTTGCAACAATGGCGGCTGATAATTTTACAAAGAGAGGGTCCAGATTGTCTAGCTCGTCCATGGCATTTTCATTCGTTGTCATGTCAAACAACACTGTATTCAATGTGCCCACTATGATTTATATTCTAACTATATAATTATAATAAACATTCTATTTCCATGATTCCAAAAGTTCACTTAAGTGTTTTGATCTAAATCAATAAGCTAAGGACCCTGGGACTGGATCCTGGGCTGCCCCCAGGTGGTAAGGTTAGGCAACAACACATCTGCCACGTTGACCCTCAACACAGGGAAGCCTCGTGGTGCGTGGTTAGTCTCCTCCTGTACTCCCTGTTCACCTACGACTGCGTTGCCAAGCACGACTCCAACACCGTCATTAAGTTTGCTGACGACACAACGGTGGTAGGCCTGATCACAGACAACGATGAGACAGCCGATAGGGAGGAAGTCAGAGAACTGGCAGTGTGGTGCCAGGACAACAACCTCTCCCTCAACGTGAGCAAGACAAAGAAGCTGATCATGGACTACAGGAAAAGGAGGGCCGAACACGGCCCCATTCACATCAACAGGGCTGTAGTGCAGCGGGTCAATAATTTCAAGCTCATTGGTGTCCACATCATCAACAAATGATAGTCCAAGCATACCAAGACAGTTGTGAACAGAGCACAACAACACCTTTTCTCCCTCAGGAGACTGAAAAGATTTGGCATGGATCCTCAAAAAGTTTCACAGCTGCACCATTGAGAGCATCCTGACTGGTTGCATCACCTCCTGGTATGGCAACTGCTCGGCATCTGACCTTAAGGTGCTACAGAGGGTAGTGCGTACGGCCCAGTACATCACAGGGGCCAAGCTTCCTGCTATCCAGGACCGATATAATAGGCGGTGTCAGAGGAAAGCCCATAAAATTGTGTAAGACTCGAGTCACCCAAGTCATATAGACTGTTCTCGCTGCACCGCACGGCAAGCAGTACCGGAGCGCCAAGTCTAGGTCCAAAATGCTCCTTAACAACTTCTACCCACAAGTCATAAGACTACTGAACAATGAATCAAATGACCACCCGGACTATTTACATTGACCCCCCCCCCCCCCTTTGTTTTTACGCTGCTGATACTCACTGTTTTATCTATGCATATTAATTTTACCCCTACCTACACAAATTACCTCAATTAACCTTTACCCCTGCACATTGACTCGGTGTCCCGGTAGCCCCTGTATATAGCCTCGTTATTGTTATTTTCTGTAACGTTTTATATTATTTTTTACTTTAGTTTTAGTCAATATTTTCTCAACTCTATTTCTTGAACTGCATTGTTGGTTAAGTAAAATTTGATTTAATATAGGCTAACCAGTTACTTGACACTCCCCTCACATTGTAGAGTGTATGGACACCTATATGGGCTAACCAGTTACTTGACAGTCCCCTCACATTGTAAAGTAGATTCTATAGGTTACATTCACATGCAGTAATGCCATTATTGTGGTTAGTCAGATTAATATAATAGTTTAAAACGTTTACATGCAAGGATAACGATTTCCCTAATAATCCTGTTTACATGGACCCTTCTGACATCAGGTTTCCTGATGGGACTCTTGATAAATTCAGGAAATTGCCAATGAAATAAATATTCTACCACAGGGACCCTGTTATTTTTGCGACGTCTTTTTGATTGGGAGTTGGGACATGTAACGTTTGTATGTGAGAACTATTTCTAAGATGCATGCTTTCAGTTTTTTCTGAACTCACTTCACTCGCACATAAGAGGGAGGCTTGCACAACCGGTGCTGGCACTGGTACAGATCAAATACACCACTGGAACGCCAATTGAGCCGTTTACATGTCTTAATCATTTGCAAGATTGTTCAGAAAACCAAGTGTTTTAATCGCCGTATGCTTACTTCGATTTTGGCCTTCCGTCGATTTTTAAGATCAGCAGAGTAAGGTGTTTACATTACTATTTCTATACACGGCCTACTGCCATGATCGGTTTAATATAGAATTATTAGTGTGCATGTAAACGTACTCAACATCTCATTGTAGAGTAGGCTGTTGGCACTATATGCTAACCAGTATTAGCATTGCTGATTCACTAGTTCCCTTGACCTTCATTAGAGTCCTCCAGACTATCCTGTTGGGTTAAGGAGATTTCTCTTGGCATTAGGCTGTAGTACTAGAGGAAGGGAGAGGTGTGACCCAGGACTCTAGATCAGCCTGTATTGTCTGAGATGAGGAGCTGACTCAAGCACAGTCTGTCCTCTCCTGGTACTGCTCCTGCTCAGCCCGTGGAGACACGGGGTCACAAGGTCGGCCCTCTGAAGGCCCTCCGCAAGTCAGCAGCAATTAATTGTCCCTGTCACAAAGTCTCTGTCACAATCTCAAATTTCCACAACACCGGCTTGCCCTCTCGACAGCGAATGGCTAACCCCGTCCACAGCCCGCTCCCTCCCGATGGCTTGATGCTGCCTGCGTATGTAAAGCCTTGTGACAAAGACAGGAGGGATTAAAATCAGGAGGAAAATTCCCTCTGTGGTGAGTGACTCGTTAATTTCAGAGGTATTAACTTGATTCATTAGTGCTCTTTGGGGAAGCTGCAGTGCAGGGAGGGAAGTATGAGGTGTTTGTTAAAACAACTGTAGCGTAGCACCCCGTATTATCAGCATATTCAACAGCGTTTAAGAAATATTACCTTCAACAGTGTTATCTTGTGATCAAGCCATCAACGTTTTGATTATTGGTGCCGTAACCATGTTAGCTAACAGGTTAGCAGCTAGCATGTTTTACATTTCAATGCAAATACTACTACTATCAACTTTTTGATAAGCGGTTTAGCAAAAATAAATACCGTATTATTGGCATACAGTCCCCAGTTATTGGCCACCTTACTATTTTGTTCAATTACACGCTATATCCATTTAATTTTGTTCAAAAAAGACACCAACCTCGTATCTGAAGTGTTTACAAGATAGTTGGCTAGCCTTCCAGTAAAAAAATAAATAAAATGACTTGCCTGTCAACGTTTCATTGCATAGCCCGGTGCGCTCTTAAATGGTTCTTCACCAATATCTTCAGTGTTGTAACCAAATAATGTCTCATTTGTTTTACAAATGTATCTTGTGTTTTAAGAAAGTTGATAACAGTTTAATACTAACATATACATGAGTATGAATCATTTAGGTAAAAAGTTGGATGTTAAATGATGTGTGGTCTGTTGCGCAGTCACATTTTACAATATACAGCGTGTCCCACAAAATTTGTATTTATTTTTATTCATTTAACCTTTATTTAACTAGGTAAGTCAGTTAAGAACAAATTCTTATTTACTATGATGGCGTACCAAAAGGCCTCCTGCGGGGACGGGGGCTGGGATAAAATATATATAAAATATATATATATATCGATAGATAGATATAGAGATTATCTATCTATATACACTGCTCAAAAAAATAAAGGGAACACTAAAATAACACATCCTAGATCTGAATGAATGAAATAATCTTATTAAATACTTTTTTCTTTACATAGTTGAATGTGCTGACAACAAAATCACACAAAAAGAATCAATGGAAATCCAATTTATCAACCCATGGAGGTCTGGATTTGGAGTCACACTCAAAATTAAAGTGGAAAACCACACTACAGGCTGATCCAACTTTGATGTAATGTCCTTAAAACAAGTCAAAATGAGGCTCAGTAGTGTGTGTGGCCTCCACATGCCTGTATGACCTCCCTACAACGCCTGGGCATGCTCCTGATGAGGTCGCGGATGGTCTCCTGAGGGATCTCCTCCCAGACCTGGACTAAAGCATCCGCCAACTCCTGGACAGTCTGTGGTGCAACGTGGCGTCGGTGGATGGAGCGGTGACATGATTTCCCAGATGTGCTCAATTGGATTCAGGTCTGGGGAACGGGCGGGCCAGTCCATAGCATCAATGCCTTCCTCTTGCAGGAACTGCTGACACACTCCAGCCACATGAGGTCTAGCATTGTCTTGCATTAGGAGGAACACAGGGCCAACCGCACCAGCATATGGTCTCACAAGGGGTCTGAGGATCTCATCTCGGTACCTAATGGCAGTCAGGCTACCTCTGGCGAGCACATGGAGGGCTGTGCGGCCCCCCAAAGAAATGCCACCCCACACCATGACTGACCCACCGCCAAACCGGTCATGCTGGAGGATGTTGCAGGCAGCAGAACGTTCTCCACGGCGTCTCCAGCCTCTGTCACGTTTGTCACGTGCTCAGTGTGAACCTGCTTTCATCTGTGAAGAGCACAGGGTGCTAGTGGCGAATTTGCCAATCTTGGTGTTCTCTGGCAAATGCCAAACGTCCTGCACGGTGTTGGGCTGTAAGCACAACCCCCACCTGTGGACGTCGGGCCCTCATACCACCCTCATGGAGTCTGTTTCTGACCGTTTGAGCAGACACATGCACATTTGTGGCCTGCTGGAGGTCATTTTGCAGGGCTCTGGCAGTGCTCCTTCTGCTCCTCCTTGCACAAAGGCGGAGGTAGCGGTCCTGCTGCTGGGTTGTTGCCCTCGTACGGCCTCCTCCACGTCTCCTGGTAGCGCCTCCATGCTCTGGACACTACGCTGACAGACACAGCAAACCTTATTGCCACAGCTCGCATTGATGTGCCATCCTGGATGAGCTGCACTACCTGAGCCACTTGTGTGGGTTGTAGACTCCGTCTCATGCTACCACTACAGTGAAAGCACCGCCAGCATTCAAAAGTGACCAAAACATCTGCCAGGAAGCATAGGAACTGAGAAGTGGTCTGTGGTCACCACCTGCAGAACCACTCCTTTATTGGGGGTGTCTTGCTAATTGCCTATAATTTCCACCTGTTGTCTATTCCATTTGCACAACAGCATGTGAAATTTATTGACAATCAGTGTTGCTTCCTAAGTGGACAGTTTGATTTCACAGAAGTGTGATTGACTTGGAGTTACATTGTGTTGTTTAAGTGTTCCCTTTATTTTTTGGAGCAGTGTATTTATTTCTAGATAGATAATCTCTATATCAATCTATCTGACAAAACACACATCACGACAAGAGAGACATTGCATTAAGAGAGACCTAAGATGACAACATAGCAAGGCAGAAACACAGCATGGTAGCAACATGACAACATGGTAGCAGCACAAAACATGGTACAAACATTATTGGGCACAGACAACAGCACAAATGGCAAGAAGGTAGAGACAACAATACATCATGCATTGCAGCCACAACTGTCAGTAAGAGTGTCCATGATTGAGTCTTTGAAGAGATTGAGATAAAACTGTCCAGTTTGAGTGTTTGTTGCAGCTCGTTCCAGTCTCTACCTGTAGCAAACTGAAAAGACGTGTGTGTGTGTGTGTGTGTATAGATATATATTTTTGGAAAACTCTGAACCTAACTTAAATAAATGAAAATTGGTGGTCAGCTAGCTAGAAGGTTGTCTTTAGTTGCAAAACATACCATAATTTTCCAGGACATTTAAATGTTGAGCTCGAAGTGATTTAATCCTCTAACCACTAGAGTGTCCGAAGTTTGGCTTTGTCTGATGTTGGGGGGAAATGTGCTAGTTTTAAAGAGGCGAGCAGTTGGCCTATAGGGGGGGTAATTACGGCCAAAGTGGCAGAAACGTTCCCTTTTGTTTTTCTATTTAATTCCTTCGAAAACTGGAGTTTAAGATTTTGCCTGAGGCCTCCATCTAGATTGTGAATAGAAGGAAAGAAGAAAAACTCCTGCATGCCGAATTCTCAATGAAGTGCACCATGCAGAAATGTCCTGTTTCCTGTCCCCTGCTTTCCTTTCGGTACGCCAGGCAATGTTCCCCTCCATGAATATGAGTCAGGACGCCCAGGTTATTAAAATTCCCCCCATTGTAATCCTACTGTGGGTCTTTATTTTGTATTTATTATGGATCCCCATTAACTGCTGCCAAAACAGCAGCAACTCTTCCTGGGGTGTAAGGAAGTGTTCAGATTTTTAAAAAGAGCACACCCTGTTTTTTCCTCTGGATGAATCCTAATGACTGACTGATGAAGGCACTTGGCCTCAGAGGTTCTCGTGAGCGTTTACATAATGAGATATTACCATGTGGTATTGCCTATAGGCCCTGGTCGAAAGTAGTGTACTATATATATACACTGTTATCCAGAGCGACTTACAGTAGTGAATACATATATTTCATGCATTTTTTTTCCCCAATATTGGGGAAAAAAATGCATGAAATGTATGTATTCACTACTGTAAGTCGCTCTGGATAACAGCGTCTGCTAAATGACTAAAATGTAAATGGAATAGTGGGCTATTTGGGACACAGGCGGTGTTAAGGCTTGGAGGTGTCTGCTCCTTTCACTCCCCCTCAACGTGAGCCTGTTACCCTGTTCTCACCCCACTGTCCCCTCTGTGTCCCCATGGCCACATGCAGGGGTTGTGACGAGCGGTAGGTGAGGGACTAACACAGAGACAGGGTGGGAATGCGAGATGTTAGAAAACAATGAGTATTTGAGGCGTGACTGACAAAGACCTGTCCGTGGCAGCAAGGCGTATGCGTTGGTGGGTGGGGGTATAGAAACAGGAAGGGAACTCTACAACGTGTTGACAGAACAAGAGGTGATGTGACTCATCTCCAACCCTGTTGACACTGAATCACTTCATCATGTTGCTTCCTCCCTCTGCCCTTTGTCTGTCTCCATTTATTTATTTCAGGACTCTCACCAGGTGCTTGTTGTTGATTTCTTTCTAAAAGACTGTTTATGTATATGGGGGTTATAAACTTTGCTTATACCCCCCAAAAAAAGGTGAGGCAGCCTGCCTTTGCTGTGTTGCATGTGTGTTTGGAGCTATGCTATGCAGATTGCAGTTGGTTTGTAATTTTTGCATCCCACTGCAGTAATGTTTCTCTTTAATACAGTTTGAATATTCTTGTTGATGTTCTCTCAGATCGGTTCTTTATGCTTCTCAGTTTTTAGTTCTGCGCCGTGTAATGCCATCAACCTTTACATAGAAATCATGGACCAAGCCTGCACATATGGCCATTACAATATTGCCTGCCACAAAATATCTACGTTTCAAAACGATTGACAGAAGAATTCTGTTATGGTTTGTGTCCAGGCAGACTACTTCAGCTGCATGTATTGCAATATGGTCTTCCACAAAACATCTGGTGTACACATTTTTAAAACAACTAAGAAGTATGTTCAGGAATGTTGTGTGTTTGTCCCTCCAGGCAGACTACTTCAGCTGCATCGCCACCATAGTGTACATCCGTAAGGAGAACTGTCTGTACCAGGCGTGCCCTAGTCAGGACTGCAATAAGAAGGTGGTGGACCAGCAGAACGGCATGTTCCGCTGTGAGAAGTGTGACAAAGAGTTCCCCAACTTCAAGTACCGACTCATCCTCTCTGTGAGTGGCTTACCTCTGTCTAAACCCTCTGGCCTCAGTCACATGGAGAACACACACACACGTGCACACGCATGCATGCATGCACACACACGCTGAGTCCCACTCTGCCACCCCATTCACCCTCACTGTGACAGGGTACCTGCCCTCTCCTGACCCTGTCCCCTAGGCCTCTATTAATTCTCTCCTATCCTCACAGGTCCCTGAGGGTGGGGGCTGTGGCTGCTGTGTTTGTGGGTTTGGCTGTGGCTGAGGGTTTTCTCTGGGGGACTCATCTACTGCTTCTCATTTCTCTCTCTGGCACACACACGTTTGCTTTCTGTCTTTGTCCTTCCTTTCACTCTTGCTCTCTCCTTCACCCCTCCTTTCTTTCTTGCTCTCTTTCTTGTGCTCTTTCTCTTTCTCTCCTTTCTTTCGCTCTTTCTCATAGGCCTCCAGCCAGTCTCCCTTATGGTACTTCTTCTCTCACGGTGCTTAACTAACTCTCTCCATCGGATCTCTTTACAGTCATGTTTGAAGAAGATTATTATGTAATCCATTCTGCTGTCGCTGCTGAAAGCGTCAAATAGTGGCTAGCTATTTAGGATTCATTTTGATTTGTTTTGTTGGGTGTAAATTAGGATTATGTTGTGTTAATTGCTCTATTTTCCCCTCCTTAATGCTGTTGCTCGATGCTGAGGCATTTTGTCTCTGCTTGATTAAAATAGCAGCATTCAAATACTACCTCATTTATCAGCAAACAAGCTCTTGCAGCCAGACATCTAAAATAAGCGGCTTTTCTGTTGTTTTGTTCCTCTCGCCAGTCAGCATATTGCTCTTCTCCCCCGAGCTGGAACATAAACAGTGAATATGCTACCATTGCACGCAGCTTGCATCACACGTACACCTTGGCTCTTCTGGTGTTTGAAGTCCCTGCCTGCCAAATGTATAGAACAGAAGAGTTCTATAATAAGGATTTTCCCAGCAATATAAACTTGTGCAATTGACAATACATTGATTATTCTGCAGCAATGTGACATCATACACAACAATAAACAGTAGGTGCACTATAAAGGGAATAGGGTGCCATGTGTGTTGCAACCAATGATCAATAATGCCCAGATGACGTCTCCCTTTGACTTTCCTCAGTACTCACTCCTACCATGCGTCTGTCTCTGTTCCTCCTCTTGTCCTGCAGGCCAACATAGCAGACTACGGGGACAACCAGTGGGTGACCTGCTTCCAGGAGAGTGCTGAAGCCATCCTGGGACAGAACGCTGCTTACCTAGGGCAACTCAAAGACTCGGTGAGCCTTACTCTCCCACCCGTCTGCCTCCCTGTCTGTCTGGTTCAGAGCCTGGTCTGAGGAAAGGGCCTGGGGAGGTGCTGAACCTCTGCTCTGCCTGAACAGGCTGCTGTGTCGTGTGGGCTCTGTAGGCTCTCATAGAGCCTATATTAAAATAAAAACAATGGCTTTTTCATGGAAACAAGCAAGTTTTTGATTGTCATTAAAGTTAAATTGATCCCATTTTGTTAATTTTCATGCAGAATGAAGCTGCCTTCGAGGAGATCTTTCAGCAGGCCAACTTCCACACGTTCGTCTTCCGCAACAGAGTCAAGCTGGAGACCTACAATGTAAGTATCGCTTGACATATATGGGATTTTTGGGCCTGATACAATACTTATATTTTATATTTGGGAGGCTACACTGGTTACAATTTATTGGCCGACGCATTGTTTTTCAGATGTGTAAAAAAATATATATATATGTATCACAAATTTTGCTCCAAATGAAAACGTCTCTTCATACACTTTAAAATGTAATTTCATACATTTGAAAACCGAAAATAATTTAAATAAATTGAAGTGTTCAGATTAGCATAATTAATTAATTTGATTATTTATCGATAATGGTGGTGTAAAGACCGCTATGATCAATTGGTAAGAGAAAAAGCTCAATATCACCCCATTTTTTTTAATCTGTCTACCAATAGACATTAGACTTTGGCGGTATCCAGATTGTCATACCATACCAGGATATTCAGTAATACCGACACTGAACACACGGGGTGCTGTTTTCAAACCCCACCAATACTCTGTAATACAATGCTAATAATTATGTAAAATCCCATAGAGAATGCTAATGAGCACATTGTGAACATTTTGTACATTTTCTGACCTAAACTATACAAGTAACAAAAAAATGCTACACTGTTTGCTGTATGCACAAAACAAAAATTAGGAAGGGTTTCTCTGCTGTTACCAAGCGAATGCTTGATTTTAGAAGAAGCTAACCACTTAGCTAGATAGCTAACCAGATACTAAATTAGCAAACCAAATGCACAACTGTTGTGAATTCCATACTGTAATTAGATCACCTGGCACATGCTGTACACAAACACCATGTGACTGGGGACTACCGTAAGCTTCATAATAATGTGACAGGTGAAATGAAGAATGCCATGTTCTATATCTCCTAACGTATTGCACAAATTGACTGCAGGTATTTACTTAAAGTAGCGACAAGTATTAAAAAACGTCAAAGAAAAAGTCTCAACGCTATTGATGGTTTTGAAATACCATCCTGTGGCTTTTTCCGAAGGCCCCGGTATACGGTATACCTACCAAGCCCAAAAGACATTTATAACTTCATATAAGGTAGAGGTAGTCTGGTTCGATTCCAGTCGTCTGGATGGGAGGAAAAAGAACACAGACACACACATCTTGTTCAGAGGTTTTACAGAATGCCAATTTATTGAAATCGGCATGTAAGCCGCTTCTTTATACAGTACCAGTCAAGTTTGGACACATCTACTCATTCAAGAGTTTTTGTTTTGATAATTTTCTACATTGTAGAATAATCGTGAAGACATCAAAACTATGAAATAACACATGGAATCATGTAGTAACCAAAAATCGTTTTAAAGTAGGCACCCTTTGAAGTAGGCACCCTTTGCCTTGATGACAGCTTTGCACACTCTTGGCATTCTCTCAACCAGCTTCACCTGGAATGCTTTTCCAACAGTCTTGAAAGAGTTCCCAAATATGCTGAGCACTTATTGGCTGTTTTCCCGTCACTCTGCGGTCCAACTCATCCCAAACCATCTCAATTGGGTTGAAGTTGGGTGATTGTGGAGGCCAGGTCATCTGATGCAGCACTCCGTCACTCTCCTTGGTCAAATAGCCCTTACACAGCCTGGAGTTGTTGGGTTCATTGTCCTGTTGAAAAACAAATGATTAGTCCCACTAAGCACAAGCAAGATGGGATGGCGTATCACTGCAGAATGCTGTGGTAGCCATGCTGGTTAAGTGTGCCTTGAATTCTAAATAAATCACTGACATTGTCACCAGCAAAGCACCATCACACCTCCATTCTTCACGGTGGGAACCACACATGTGGAAATCATCCGTTCACCTACTCTGTGTCTCTCAAAGACACGGAGGTTGGAACCAAAAATCTCTGTCTAATGTCCATTGCTCGTGTTTCTTGGCCCAAGCAAGTCTCTTCTTATTGGTGATCTTTAGTAGTGGTTTCTTTGCAGCAATTTAACGATGAAGGCCTGATTTATGCAGTCTCCTCTGAACAGTTGATGTTGAGATGTCTCTTACTTGAACTCCGTGAAGCATTTATTTGGGCTGCAATTTCTGAGGCTGCTAACTGTATTTTTTAATTTAACCTTTTATTTCACTAGGCAAGTCGGTTAAGAACAAATTCTAATTTACAATGACGGCCTCGGAAGAGTGGGTTAACTGCCTTGATCAGGGGCAGAACGACAGATTTTTACCTTGTCAGCTTGGGGATTCGATCTAGTAACCTTTCGGTTAATGCCCCAACACTCTAACCACTAGGCTACCTGCCGCCCCAAATAATGAACTTATCCTCTGCATCAAAGGTAACTCTGGATCTTCCTTTCCTGTGGTGGTCCTCGTGTGAGAGTTTCATCATAGCGCTTGATGGTTTTTGCGACTGCACTTGAAAAAAAAGTTAACATTTCTTGAAATTGGCTCAAGTGCATTAAGAAGGAAAGAAATTCCACAAATTAACTTTTAACTTTTAAGGCACACCTGTTAATTGAAATGTGTTCCAGGTGACTACTTTATGGAGCTGGTTGAGAGAATGCCAAGAGAGTGTAAAGCTGTCAAGGCAAAGGGTGTCTACTTTGAATAATCTCAAATATAAAATATATTTTGTTTTGTTTTACACTTTTTTTTGTAACTACATGATTCCATATTTGTTATTTCATAGTTTTGATGTCTTCACCATTATTCTACAATGTAGAAAATAATAACAAATAAAGAAAAACCCTTGAATGAGTAGGTGTGTTTAAACTTTTGACTGGTATTGTACAGTATGTTCACCTGTGTTTGACATTTATATTCCAGTTGTCCTGACAAATATTAGCAGTTGGCTGTGACATTTCTCCTTACATTGGATGTATTACCACCTCTTCTCCTTTACCTCTTCTCGCCCTCTCCTTCCATCCGTTCGTCTGTAGAAAGAGCCCACAGAACAGACAGTGTGTTTTCTTTAGACAGCTCGTTTTCAGGGGCTATGTGAAAGGTGCACACAGATTACTTGTGGTCACCCTCTCCTGGAAACTACACAGATGGAGCCTTGTTTTGAGGGCACAGGATAAAATAATTGATTGGGTTGAGACTGAGAGCAGGGAGAGTTGGAGCTTTGCCAGGGAGGCCCATTAACAACAGAAGAGTCGAGACCACAATCTGTCACACCATTGCTGTGCTGGGGATAGAGCGAACGCGACACAGCCAGCTCAGCCTCGGGAGTTTACAGGATTCTGCTGTTTCAAGGATGTCCTGACCATTGCCTCAACCCAATGTCTCCTTAAAACACATCTGCAGAATTATTTTTCCTGGGAAAAAGAAAAGGCAGTGTTTGTTTTTTTTACGCTGAGTTGTGTAGCTAGGTTGTAGAGAATGTTTTCTGATGTAGCTCGGTTGTCTCCGCCAAGTCTGTCCCCAGTCAATTTGATTTTCTGGTTTTAAGTATTAAACTGTCAAATATCTCTTTGTTGACTGTTGCTGGGTACTATTGTCCTCCATCAGCACCGGCCTGTACCCTGCCCTAAGCTCTCTCCTGGCCCCTTACACCAAGTCTGAATTTGTCCTGCTAGGTGACCTAAACTTGGACATGCTTCAACCACCTGACCAAGTCCTAAAGCAATGAGACTCCCTAAATCTTTCTCAGATTATTACCAATCCCACAAGGTACAGTGAAGGGGGGGAAAGTATTTGATCCCCTGCTGATTTTGTATGTTTGCCCACTGACAAAGAAATGATCAGTCTATAATTAATGGTAGGGTTATTTGAACAGTGAGAGACAGAATAACAACAAAACAATCCAGAAAAACGCATGTCAAAAATGTTATAAATTGATTTGCATTTTAATGAGGGAAATAAGTATTTGACCCCCTCTCAATCAGAAAGATTTCTGGCTCCCAGGTGTCTTTTATACAGGTAACGAGCTGAGATTAGGAGCACACTCTTAAAGGGAGTGTCAATCTCTGTCAATCTCCCTCGGCCTGGGGCTCCATGCAAGATCTCACCTCGTGGAGTTGCAATGATCATGAGAACGGTGAGGAATCAGCCCAGAACTACACGGGAGGATCTTGTCAATGATCTCAAGGCAGCTGGGACCATAGTCACCAAGAAAACAATTGGTAACACACTACGCCGTGAAGGACTGAAATCCTGCAGCGCCCACAAGGTCCCCCTGCTCAAGAAAGCACATATACATGCCCGTCTGAAGTTTGCCAATGAACATCTGAATGATTCAGAGGACAACTGGGTGAAAGTGTTGTGGTCAGATGAGACCAAAATGGAGCTCTTTGGCATCAACTCAACTCGCCGTGTTTGGAGGAGGAGGAATGCTGCCTATGACCACAAACACCATCTCCACTGTCAAACATGGAGGTGGAAACATTATGCTATGGGGGTGTTTTTCTGCTAAGGGGACAGGACAACTTCACCGCGTCAAAGGGACGATGGACAGGGCCATGTACCGTCAAATCCTGGGTGAGAACCTCCTTCCCTCAGCCAGGGCATTGAAAATGGGTCGTGGATGGGTATTCCAGCATGACAATGACCCAAAACACACGGCCAAGGCAACAAAGGAGTGGCTCAAGAAGAAGCACATTAAGGTCCTGGAGTGGCCTAGCCAGTCTCCAGACCTTAATCCCATAGAAAATCTGTGGAGGGAGCTGAAGGTTCGAGTTGCCAAAACATCAGCCTCGAAACCTTAATGACTTGGAGAAGATCTGCAAAGAGGAGTGGGACAAAATCCCTCCTGAGATGTGTGCAAACCTGGTGGCCAACTACAAGAAACGTCTGACCAGGGTTTTGCCACCAAGTACTAAGTAATGTTTTGCAGAGGGGTCAAATACTTATTTCCCTCATTAAAATGCAAATCATTTTATAACATTTTTGACATGTGTTTTTCTGGATTTTTTTGTTATTCTGTCCCTCGCTGTTCAAATAAACCTACCATTAAAATTCTAGATTGATAATTTCTTTGTCAGTGGGCAAACGTACAAAATCAGCAGGGGATCATATACTTTTTTCCCTCGCTGTATCACTCCCAAACACCCAGAAAAGGCTACTCTTCTTGATTTTTATCCTCACAAAGAAATCAGGCCAAAGTTAGTTACTTTAAGGAGCAGTTCTCTCTCTGTGGGTCTAACCCCAAGAAGTTCTGGAAAACGGTTAAAAGACCTGGAGAATAAACCCTCCTCCTCACAGCTGCCCATGTCCCTTAAAGTTGATGATGTGGTTGTTACTGACAATATGCACTTGGCTGAGCTCTTTAATCACCACTTCATTAAGTCAGGATTCCTATTTGACTCAGCCATGCCTCCTTGCCCGGCCAACATTTCCTCATCTCCCACCCCTTCTAATGCGACTATCCCCGATGCTTTTCCCCCTGCCCCGCTACAAAGTTTATCCCTGCAGGCAGTCACTGAGTCCGAGGTGCTAGAGGAGCTCCTGAAACTTGACCCCAAAAAAACCATCTGGGTCAGATGGTTTAGGCCCTTTCTTCTTTAAGGTTGCTGCCCCGATCATCGCCAAGCCTATCTCCAACCTTTTTAACCTGTCTCTCCTTTCTGGGGAGGTTCCCATTGCTTGGAAGGCAGCCACGGATCGTCCTTTATTTAAAGGGGGAGATTAAGCTGATCCTAACTGTAATAGGCCTATTTCTATTTTGCCCTGTTGATCAAAAGTGTTGGAAAAGCTTGTCAATAAGCAACTGACTGGCTTTCTTGATGTCTATAGTATTTTCTATGGTATGCAATCTGGTTTCCGCTCAGGCTATAGATGTGTCACTGCAACCTTAAAGGTCCTCAATGATATCACCATTGCCCGTGGTTCTAAGCAATGTTGTGCTGCTATTTTTATTGACTTGGCCAAAGCTTTTGATACGGTAGTGTCTTGTCTTTGGCAATGCCGGATTAAGTGATATGACATGCTATTCTATAAAATCCTTTCTCTGTAATTAATATTACCTGATTAAGCTAATCATGTAAATGTAATTAACTAGAAAGTAGTGGCACCACGGAAGAACTTTTATAGAGCCGTTATCTTCCGAATAAACTCTTAAAATACTTAGTAATCTTTTGCATCGATAGCCGTCATCTTATTAATCATTTTATTTTCAGTCTCATAATGAAAGTTGTAAATTCTTAGTTATCTTCACGAACCCTGGCTAACAAGTTGAATCATAAATACAAAATTGGGTTTAATTTATTTATTTACTAAATACCTAAACTAATCACACAGAATTACATATACACAGAATACAAATGATGTCATACAGAAAACGTCCCTGGTGGACGGAGCCGACATTTGTTACACAAAGGAAGGGGGTTGGCTTAAATTAAAGAGCGGGAAGACTGAGGAACAAAGGGAGAAGCTATGCTATCCTAAATACAGTATCTTATGCATTCTAAATTACCGCCCATTTGGAAAAGGAAAACGCAATAAATATTTACTCTGAGCTGCGCTTCGGTAGATTGGTCGTAGATGCTGGCTGGGTTGGCCAACAGATCTTCCTGTCCTCGGAAGAATGTCAATGGTGGTAAAGTGGATACGTGGTGGTATCTTCGTCTGTGGTTGTTAGACTGGATCCGTCGTCTGTCCTTTCCTAGCCCACGTCTACAGCGGCCGCTGCTAACTCAACGGCTAGGAAGTATCACTTCTGTAGTGAATAAGCTCAAAGTTCATACCATTTGCCATCAAAGTTCACGCCGAGGTTGGCTTAGTTCTGTACTTGACGTGTGTCCTTGTAATGCAGAGGCTGCAGACCTCACGTAGTGGAACATGTGGTTATCTTTTCGTCAAAGGCTTATATAGTGGAGAGGGGGAAGGATGTGTTTCATCGTTTATAACCCCTGTCTCTTCACAGGGGCGGGCCACTGATCAAGCAGGGCACTTTCCTTATGAAAACCCAAATCTCTTATTTGGAAGCTAAAATTACATTTAATCTCCTAACAAACAATTTCAATATCAAAAATTTCAATTGCATAACAATTCCATGTGACTCTGATAACTAGAGGGTGTATACTTTCCCAGGTACAGTTTATTTCGTCCTGTCATCAGTCATAATGTCTCAGATGACAACCGAACTGACAGCCATACTCATTACGTTCCAAAGCATATTTCCAACTGGTTTTATTACCAAAATATGGTTCCTTTTCCCCATTTCTTTGATGTTCCCAGACTCTCTATATTTAACAAAGGCTATTCAACAGTCCTTCAGTATGGTCAGAAAGAGAGGGGAAGGGAGAAAGGTATTTATGGGGGGGGGGGGGTCATAAACCTTACCCACAGGCCAACGTCATGACAGTAGACCATTCCATTCTTCTAAGGAATATTGGGGGGGTCTTTGGCCTGGTTTGCTAACTACCTCAAAGAGTGCAGTGTATAAAGTCAGAAAATCTGCTGTCTCAGCCACTGCCTGTCACCAAGGGAGTACCCCAAGGCTCAATCCTAGGCCCCACGCTCTTCTCAATTTACATCAACAACATAGCTCAGGCAGTAGGAAGCGCTCACATCCATTTATATGCAGATGATACAGTATTATACTCAGCTGCCACTGCCTGGATTTTGTGTTAAATGCTCTACAACAAAGCTTTCTTAGTGTCCAACAAGCTTTCTCTACCCTTAACCTTGTTCCGAATGCCTCCACAACAAAGGTAATGTGGTTTGGTAAGAAGAATGCCCATCTCCCCACCTGTGTGATTACTACCTCTGAGGGTTTAGAGCTTGAGGTTGTCACCTCATACAAGTACTTGGGGGTATGGCTAGATGGTACACTGTCCTTCTCTCAGCACATATCAAAGCTGTAGGCTAAAGTTAAATCTAGACTTGGTTTCCTCTATCGTAATCGCTCCTCTTTCACCCCAGCTGCCGAACTAACCCTGATTCAGATGACCATCCTACTAGATTACGGAGACACCATTTTTAGATCGGCAGGTAAAGGTGCTCTCGAGTGGCTAGATGTTCTTTACCATTCGGCCATCAGATTTGCCACCAATGCTCCTTGTAGGACACATCACTGCACTCTATACTCCTCTGTAAACTGGTCATCTCTGTATACCCGTCGCAAGACCCACTGGTTGATGCTTATTTATAAAACCCTCTTAGGCCTCACTTCCCCCTATCTGAGATGCCTACTGCAGCCCTCATCCTCCATATTTAGTTTATTAATTCGACCATTTAAAAAAAAAAAAAACAAGCACACATGAAACTTAAAAGCCATACATGCACATGAATAAAATCATGGAGGATAACACACAATAAAGTCTGGGACTTATTTCCATTGTGGTCCTCTTGAGACAAGATGGCTAGACAAGATCCAACACAGTATGGCAGTGAAATAATAAAACAAAAACATAGAAGAACATCTATCTCATCATTCCAGTTACATCATAGGGGTTATTCATATGGGCACAGAAGACATCAAACATATTTTAACTTTATTTTTAAAGCTGCCCAGAGAGGACGTTGTTTTTATAGACAGAGGCAACTCATTCCATTCTGAGGCTCCAGTATACAAGAAAGTACCTTTCCCAGCATTACTCCTGAACCTGTATAAGCACACATCAGCAACACCTGATCTGGTGCTGTGATTGTGTGCATCCCTAACACGAGGAAAGTAATCACTTAGATATCTGGGCGCAGGACCATAAATACTCCTGTAAACCAAACCTAGTCTAATCTGGGACACCCTAGCCTCAACAGGCAGCCAGTTTAGTTCCTGAAAGCAGCTCCTGCCTATGTGAGTATGTGGACTCACCTTCAATACTACCCTGATCAACTTATTCTGGGCTATCTGGAGCTTCCCCTTTATAAGTTTAGATAAGCCCCAAAACCAGGAAGTACTAGCATAGTCAAAATGGCATTGAATGAGGGTAGTAGCTAGCACTTTCATGGAGTCCTTATCAAGCAGCTTGGACTTTTTAGCCAAAAACTTAGTCCTGGCATTAACCTTCCCTAGCACCTTATTGACCATGCTCACACCTCCCAAGCTTCCATCAAGGATACATCCCAAGTAGCTAACAGAGGTTTTAGTAGTCAGCACCTCACCCCCTAACTCCACTGTGATTTCAGACAACCAACACAATTTAGGTCTGGATCCAAAAATAATTGCTTCAGTTTTCCCTAAGTGCAGAGATAGCTTTTTATCTCCAAGCCATTTGCTAATGTTAGTAAGCTCTGTGCTAAGTATGCTCTCCAACATAGTTTTACTTTTGTGAGACACCAGAAGTGTAGAGACATCCACATAAAGAAAAAGACGGCAAAAACAAGCATCTGTCATATCATTAATATACAATAAAAACAGCAGAGGCCCAAGCACGCTCCCCTGCGGAACGCCACAACTCATTGGTTTTGCCTGAGACAGTGAACCGTTAACCTCTACTACTTGCTCCCTTCCTGATAAATAGGACTCTACCCAGCCTAGAGGGATATTGCTTAACTCCAGTGCCTCCAGTTTGGAGATTAGGAGACAGTGGTTAACTGTATCAAAGGTATCTGTAGGTCAAGCAGTACCATTCCACACAGATTTCCCTCATCTCTTTCCTGATGAAGTCAGTCAAGTAAAGTAGACATGAATCAGTGGAGTATGATTTTCTAAAACCCGACTGAAAATCATACATTAGACCCTGTTTGTTAACATATTCATACATTTGCTCATGTACAATTCTCTCCAGGATCTTTGATGTTACACAGAGGATAGATACAGGCCTATAATTCCCAGGGTCAGACTTTATCTACAAGACCCTGCTAGGTAAACTCCCCCGTTACCTCAGCTCACTGGTCACCATAGCAGCACCCACCCGTAGCACGCGCTCCAGCAGGTATATCTCTCTGGTCACCCCCAAAGCCAATTCCTCCTTTGGCCGTTTCTCCTTCCGGTTCTCTGCTGCCAATGACTGGAACGAACTACAAAAATCTCTGAAACTGGGAACACATCTCCCTCACTAGCTTTAAGCACCAGCTGTCAGAGCAGCTCACAGATCACTGCACCTGTACATAGCCTATCTATAATTTAGCCCAAACAACTACCTCTTCCCCTACTGTATTTATTTATTTATTTATTTATTTGTTTATTTGTTTGTTTGTTTTGCTCCTTTGCACACCATTATTTATATTTCTACTTTGCACTTTCTTCCACTACAAATCTACCATTCCAGTGTTTTACTTGCTATATTGTATTTACTTTGCCACCATGGCCTTTTTGCCTTTACCTCCCTTATCTCACCTCATTTGCTCACATTGTATATAGACTTATTTTTCTACTGTATTATTGACTGTATGTTTGTTTTACTCCATGTGTAACTCTGTGTTGTTGTATGTGTCGAACTGCTTTGCTTTATCTTGGCCAGGTCGCAATTGTAAATGAGAACTTGTTCTCAACTTGCCTACCTGGTTAAATAAAGGTGAAATAAATAAAATATCCCCTTCTTATACAGAGGTATAACTTTAGCTTGTT
Organism: Salmo salar; assembly: GCF_965601325.2. Classification (NCBI taxonomy): domain Eukaryota; kingdom Metazoa; phylum Chordata; class Actinopteri; order Salmoniformes; family Salmonidae; genus Salmo; species Salmo salar. Next base: position 136,174,465 of record NC_138299.1, read on the forward strand.
TCATGTCCCTGGGAAAGGTGCCTTGTTCAAGAGAGAGATTAACAATACATACAACACCCGTTTTGCCAGTCACATTCTGTTTAAGTTCCCCAAAGCACACATAATCCCTGGGTCGCTCGTCTTTTCAGTTCGCTGCAGCTAGCGACTGGAACGAGCTGCAACAAACAGTCAAACTGGACAGTTTTATCTCAAAGACTCAATCATGGACACTTGTGGCTGCTTTGCGTGATATATTGTATTGTCTCTACCTTCTTGCCCTTTCTGCTGTTGTCTGTGCCCAATAATGTGTGTACCATGTTCTGTGCTGCTACCATGTTGTGTTTCTACCATGTTGTGTTGCTACCATGCTGTGTTGTCATGTGTTGCAGCCTTGCTATGTTGTTGTCTTAGGTCTCTCTTTATGTAGTGTTGTCTCTCTTGTCGTGATGTGTGTTTTGTCCTATATTTGTTATTTTTTTAATATATTTTTTATGTATCCCAGCCCCTGTCCCCGCAGGAGGCCTTTTGGTAGGCCGTCATAGTTAATAAGAATTTGTTCTTAACTGACTTCCCTAGTTAAAGAAAAATAAATGTAGGATGAACAATGTAAGGGTCTCATATTGACATTAGGGCTGGGAATTGCCAGGGCCCTCACAATACGACAGTATCATGATACTTTGGTGCCGAAACGATATGTATTGTTGTACTCACGATTCTATATGCATTTCGGTTCTGGGATTTTATTGCAATTTGATGTTCCAAACATATTGTTCACCATATGTATGCTGCAGAGGGACAAGAGACCCAGAAGAAAACAAGTTGTGATCAGTGATGAGAATAAAAGTGCTGAAAATAAATTGTTTCCCTATTTAAAAAGATGGAGAACAAGCTATGAAGGAGTTTTGGTACAAGTACAACCAGTGCAAAAATGATATTGCAATATTGTCAAAGCTATAACATATATCTTCAAATAATATCCTTAGGTAACTATCGATTACACCCCCATCACTAATTGACAAGAAGCCCGTGTTTTTGTTTCTTGGTTGCCATGGTTAATGACTCCTACCAGCACTACTAGAGCATCAGTACTATAGCATCATATGAGAGCAGCAGTGTTGGATGGCACGTCGGGACTTTTTTTTTTACTCAAGCAGCAGTTTGCATCAGTCTGCATCAGTCATTGGAGATAGTTTTCTCATCTAATTACAGTGCCTCCGGAAAGTATACAGACCACTTGACTTTTTCCACATTTTGTTAGGTTACGGCCTTAATCTAAAATTGATTTAATGTTTTTTTTCCTCATCAATCTATACATAATACCCATAATGCCAAAGCAAAAACAGGATTTTCAATATATTTGCAGATTTATAATAAATAGATAAAAATGACATTTGTATAAGTATTCAGACCCTTTACTCGGTACTTTGTTGAAGCACCTTTTGGCAGCAATTACAGCCTTGGGTCTTCTTGGTTATGATGCTACAAGCTTGGCACACATGGATTTGGGGAGTTTCTCCCATTCTTCTCTGCAGATCCTCTCAAGCTCTGTCAGGTTGGATGGGGAGTGTTGCTGCACAGCTATTTTCAGCTCTCTCCAGAGATGTTAGATTGGGTTCAAGTCCGGGCTCTGGCTGGGCCGCTCAAGGACATGTAGAGACTTCTCTCGAAGCCACTCCTGCGTTGTCTTGGCTGTGTGCTTGGGGTCGTTGTCCTGTTGGAAGGTGAACCTTCGCCCCAGTCTGAGGTCCCGAGCGCTCGGGAGCAGGTTTTCATCAAGGATCTCTCTGTACTTTCCTCCGTTCATTTTTCCCTCGATTCTGACTAGTCTCCCAGTCTGAAAAACATCCCCACAGCCTGCTGCTGCTGCCACCACCATGCTTCCCCGTAGGGATGGTGCCAGGTTTCCTCCAGATGTGACGCTTGGCATTCAGGCCAAGGAATTCATTATTGGTTTCATCAGACCAGAGAGTCTCTTGTTTCTCATAGTCTGAGAGTCTTTAGGTGCCTTTTGGCAAACTTCAAGCGGGCTCTCATGTGCCTTTTACTGAGGACTGGCTTCTGTCTGGCCACTCTACCATAAAGGCCTGATTTGGTGGAGTGCTGCAGAGATGGTTGTCCTTCTGGAAAGTTCTCCCATCTCCACAGAAGAACTCTAGAGCGCTGTCACAGGGACCATCGGATTCTTGGTCACCTCCCTGACCAAGGCCCTTCTCCCCCGATTGCTCAATTTGCCCGGGCAGCCATCTCTAGGAAGAGTCTTGGTGGTTCCAACCTTCTTCCATTTAAGAATGATGGCGGCCACTGTTCTTGGGGACCTTCAATGCTGCAGAAATGTTTTGCTACCCTTCCCCCAGATCTGTGTGTCGACACAATCCTGTCTCGGCGCGCTACGGACAATTCCTTCAACCTCATGGCGTGGTTTTTGGTCTTACATGCACTGTCAACGGTGGGACCTTTATATAGACAGGTGTATGCCTTTCCAAATCATGTCCAATCAATTGAATTTATCACAGGTGGACTCTGATAAAGTTGTAGAAACATCTCAAGGATGATCAATGGACACAGGATGCACCTGTGCTCAATTTCGTGTCTCATAGCAAAGGGTCTGAATACTTATGTAAATAAGGTATTTTTTTGCAAACATTTCCAAAAACCTGTTTTTGCTTTGTCATTATTAGAGTATTGTGTGTAGATTGCCGTTTTAGAATAAGGCTGGAACGTAACAAAATATGGAAAGGGTCAAGGGGTCTGAATACTTTCAGAAGGTACTGGATGCATTATACGAAGTCCCTTTCAGGGCTTCCAGAGGCTACCTACCTGCTGCACTGACTACAGACAGACTAGCAGAGACATGATTTTGTGTTGCTAGAAGAGATGCAGCTTAGCCATGTCTGCTGACAATATATATGATCATTGTTTGAGGAATCGGGCGAGAGAAGCATAGTCATAATTTCGTTTCAAGTTATAATAATAAGTAAGTACGATTGGGCCTAAATGTGATCGTAACCCAGCTATAATGTCGTACAGTGCTCTAATTCTCTCCCCCTAGCTCTCACTTTCCTCTCTTGGCCCACACAGCCTAGTCCTTGTAACTGGTTGTCTGTCTGGGTCTCCACTGGTTGTCTGTCTGGGTGACTAGAAAAGAGGGCACATCGGACATAAAACCATGTCAAGCTCTCATGGAAGTCTGCCTTCCATCCAATTCCCACACATGGCGGGCCCAGTGCAGTAGTACTACGCAAGGCGAAGCAGAGAAGTGCTGTGGATTTGCATAGCAAGCGGCAGCCTGATTCTCCTCGCTTTGCCCACAAATCCTGCCTTTCTGGCAAGATGTGACCAACACTAATCGCTTGACAAACTCTGTCACACTCCCTTGTGGAGCTGCGGTGTGTTGGTGTGTGTGTGTGATGCTGTGAGCCTGAGAGAACCGTGTGTGCGCTGGGGGGAGGAAGGGAAGGGGAGGTGAGGGTGAGTTAGTTGGGGGACTAAAGCAGAGTCCTGAGGGAGTCCCTCATTAGACGGTAGAGAATGAGGAGAGACCATTTTTAGACCACCCTTCATCTCTGCTGCGTCTGAGAGACTGATGCCCTTTTCATGTGTGATTTGGTTAGTCAGGTTTCTGCTCCAACTATCTACCATAGATAGCAATGCTGGCACATTTAGGACTATTACAGAAAGGGGGCCTCCCGAGGGGCACAGCGGTCTAAGGCACTGCGTCACTACAGATCCTGGTTCTATCCCAGGCTGTTGCAGACGGCCGCAACCGGGAGACCCATGAGGCAGCGCACAATTGGCCCAGCGTCGTTAGGGGAGGGTTTGGCCAGCCGGGTTGTCCTTGTCCCATTACGCTCTAGCGACACCTGTGGCGAGCCGTGTGCAATGCATGCGGACACGGTCCACAGATGTACGGTGTTTCCTCCGACACATTGATGTGGCTGGCTTCCACGTTAAGCGGGCATTGTGTCAAAAAGCAATGTGGCTTGGCGGGGTCGTGTTTTGGAGGACGCACGGCTCTCAATCTTCTCTTCTCCTGTGTCCATACGGGAGTTGCGACGATGAGACAAGACTGGAACTACCAATTGGCTATCACAAAATTGGGGAGAAAACGGGCAACACAAAA